>NC_073233.2:15007500-15352500 GCF_029281585.2 Gorilla gorilla gorilla
CAGTTTATTTTGAGGTGAACCTGATGAACCTGGTCCCGTAATGCCCAGAAGACAATACGAGGTCAGCAATACATCCCAAGATATTGCATACTTGACTGATTTATTTTCTTTTCACAGCCACAGCCAATCTCAAGGAGGCCAATGCTATCAGGAGAGGGGGTGAAGCTCTGGTAGTATTAACAAGAATGTGGAAAATTTCCACGGAGGAAGGGACTCGGAGAAAGTGCTGTGAGAAAGCCAGCCCAACCCCATTTTTACAGGCTATGCAGACACAATGGCATTTCTGAAACCTATATATGCTATGTGTTAGTTATTTTTATACTATATCAGCTCTCTAGAGTGAAGGGTTGTAAAATATTAAAACAAAAGGTACTTATTTCATGTACAAAAAGAAAAAGAAAATTTGAGAACCTCCATCCTAGTCTGTTGCTAGTGCTACAAGATGGGTGGGGGCAAGGGTAGGGCCAACCTTCAGAGCAAGGAAAGCAGGCTGAGTCTCCAGGGCCTGAGAGGAGAGGAAGCACTTCTCGAGAGCATGATGGGATTGGAAAAGGGCTTGAGAGCGTGGCCAGGTTGTCTGACACTTGGTGCCTCCCATGCAGAAGGGAGCTCACTTGTCAATGGAGATGATACCACCCGCCCTCTAGACCCCAGGATTGTTCAGAGGTCAAATGACAGGAGGTGAATGTGTATTTCTAGCTATAAAGTACGCAGAGGGTTATCACTGAGGTTTCTAGGCTGTCAACTATGTAACTGACACCTTGACTTCATCTTTACATACAAAACCTCTAGATTTCATGAAGGAAACGGTATATTTTGAGATTCACTACTGAAAATAAACTATTTTCTAGTTCAGAGAGGAAGAGTCAAAATGCCAAAACACATTCACTCTGATAATCAGCTCAGGCCGTCTTTGGGGGATGGAGAGAGACAACCCTGAGCCTACAGAGCCCCCTCTTACCTCCCTTAACTAGCATCTCCTCTCACTCCTCGTTTCCCTTCCCCCAAACTGTGTGTCCCCGTCCCTGTCCCTTTCCTCTTCTTGCCTCTTTTTTGTCTCATCTTTGTCTGCCACCTGTCTGACTTATCTGAAATTACCTCACCTATTAATTTAATGGATTCAGTTAACCTATTTAACCTACCTGTCTTTACCACCTGACTTGACAACTTGCCTGACCTACGACTTCCCTGAATTGTCTGACTTTCAACCTCCGCTACTAGTCACCTATGTGACCCTGCACCCATCTAACCTGAATTCTGCTTGACCGGTGCTCTGTTACCTGCTGCCCTCTCTCTCTCCTCACTCTTACCACCCAGATGTGTTTCTAGAGTTCAGTGTGTTGACATTATTATTCTAATGATCGCCACATGGTATTATCAAAATTCAGATAAAACATTGCTCTTTCATTTTAACAGGAAGGGAAATTGAGACACAGAGTGATTACCTAGATTTCCCAAGCTCATACAGGTCCAAGACTAGGAATCTGGGACCAGCCTTGAAAACAGGCTGGCTGGTCTTGATTCTGTGCCAGAAGCTAGAAAGCTAGTGCCCTAGTAAGAAATGATTGAGAAATCAATAAACAGACACTTAGTGCACATGCCCTGAGTTTAATATAAATTTCAGGTTCTTACAGCAAGATAATATTGCTGGGGATAAAGTAATGCAGATAGGGTGGTGTTCCACATAAATTAATTTTCCAGTTATCTGAAACATACCTCTTTCAATAACAAAATGTAATTGGCTTAAAAACATTATTTCAAATGGGAGTACTTCTAAAACACTTTACACACTCTTCTGTCTTATTAAGCAGAGCATAAGGAGGCTAAGGAGACCATTTCTTAGTGATATCAAGGAATTTGGATGAACCAATAAGTAATTCAGTGATGCTTTCAGGAACTTCTAAGAATGCAGGGCTTAGCTTGTTCTTTCAGTGAATGACCTCATACCATGGCACTTTTCCAAGTGATGTTTCTTGTCTTCTCCCTTGTTAGCTGCCCTTATAGAAATCTTGACTCCCTGCTTCTATTCTGCTTACTACTATAATGTAGCTAAACTAAAACTTTCCCAAGAAGACCATATATTTAAGCTTGCTAGATCAAGAACACCGGCTAGATACCCACATATGAGTTTATGATCTCCTACAGAATATAATGCATGGGTTTTGTGATGGCTGTTTTTGCTGCTGTTCCAAAGCTTTGCCTCGTCACTTCTAGTTTCAGATTTCTGTTCTGGTGGTTAAAGTAATCAGAAACCAACCACTGTGTAAATATGCAATAGAAAAAGGGACCAAAGATTTGGGAGTTGTGTCTTGGAAACACACTGAAGGCCTTCAGTCTAGCTAAGGAAACAAGAGAGAGTAAAACAGATTGGTGAATTAAATGCTCAAAATATGTGAATGCGCCGGGCATATCACCTGAGGTCAGGAGTTCGAGACCAGCCTGACCAACATGGCAAAACCCTGTCTCTACTAAAAATACAAAAATTAGCCGGGTCTGGTGGCATGCGCCTGTAGTCTCAGCTATTCAGGAGGCTGAGGCAGGAGAATTGCTTGAACCCAGGAGGCGGAGGTTGCAGTGAGCTGAGATCACGCCACTGCACTCCAACCTGGGTGGCAGAGTGAGACTTCATCTCGAAAAATAAATAAATAAATAAATAAAGTGAATGCTTCAATAGCTTCAAGATTAAGTAGACTGGTTTAACAGTAGCAGATCTTGAAACAGAATCAGATGGCTGAGGAAGGGACTAACTTTTCTAGTAAGCAGTTTCACATGTTGATTTTTCTTTTTTTTTTTTTTTTGAGATGGATTCTTACTCTGTGGGCCAGGCTGGAGTGCAGTCAGACGATCTCAGCTCACTGTAACCTCTCCACCTCCTAAGTCCAAGTGATTCTCCTGCCTCAGCCTCCCAAGTAGCTGGGATTATAGGTGTCCGCCACCATGCCCAGCTAATTTTTGTATTTTTACTAGAGATGGGGTTTCACCATATTGGCCAGGCTGCTGGTCTTGAAATCCTGACCTCCAGTGACCCACCTGCCTCGGCCTTCCAAAGTGTGGGATTATAGGTATAAGCCACTGAGCCTGGCCCTCACATGTTGATTTTTAATGGCAAAGTCGTTGCTCTTATTGACAATGAGTGTTCCTCCATCTCAAGAGAAAGCTCTTGTACTTATTAAGGCTGTCACTATGGATGTAACTATGCAGATATATGATAACTTAGTAAAGTCAAATGAGAAAAGGTTCATGGGTGGTGAAGAGAGAAGTGAAAAGTGCCCAGTGCCCTGATAATCCAGGGACGACAGAAAAAGCAAAGAGGATCTCAGAATCTGAGGTAGAAGAAAGAGGAAAGGCGTAAGTGGATTCTAGTAAGTCTGAAGTGAAAGCCTGATGAGTGGAACCCTCAAACCCCAAGGCTTGGAGACTCAGGAGAATTTTGTCAAAGGTATGTTGCCCAGGCCAGTGTAGGAAACTGACTTAAAAACGTTATTTTGAATACAAAATTAGCCAGGCATGGTGGAACATGCCTGTAATCCCAGCTACTCAGGAGGCTGAGACAGGAGAATCGCTTGAATCTGGGAGGCAGAGGTTGCGGTGAGCCGAGATCATGCCATCGCACTCCAGTCTGGGCAACAAGAGTGAAACTCCATCTCAAAAAAAAAAAAATTATTTTGAATAGGAGTACTTCTAAAACACTTTACACACTATTCTGTCTTATTAAACAGATAGGAGCAAGGAACTGTTTTCTCATGGGCCAGGAGACCTAGACAAAAATCTTAGGTTTGGATGGTGAATGAAATCAGGATAGAACTAAGGAGACAGGCTTCTTAGAGTGTGCTAAGTTCAGGAGCCAGACTTGTGGAGTCTTTGGCCTGACTCTTGAGTAGAAAGAGTGTACAATTCTGCAGATGCTGACCAGGATGCAGGCTGTGCCCTAAGAAAGCTTCACCAGGCCCCAGGAACATTCTGAGCAAATGCTGCTGTCAGGGCTAGGCTATGAGGAAAAGATTGTCCCTGAGGTTGAGGACCCACAATCTGATCCATAGCAGTAGCTCTGGAGACTATGGAAGCAGGATGCCTAGTATTTACTCACAGTTGCCAGGGTTTAATGAGTTTAAGCAAGTCATTGTCCAGCTCTGGGTTTTAATTTCCTCCTACACAGGTTAATGTAAATCTCACTGAGTTTTTATAAGACTCAAATTAAGAGATCGGGCATCAAAATGCTTCGATAATGGTATAAATACTATCTGCCTGGGTCATTATCCTTTACTCCTCTGTATCACTCTTAATAATCTGCATCACAGGAATGCCTACCGCTTCTGTATCATTTACTGGAAATACATCTCAGGCTCCTAAGCCATGAGCAGCATGCTGGTGGCCTGGAAGTCCTCTCTTGAAGATCTGGGGCTATGTTATGAGCAGCAGAAGAAAGGTCCCTCTTGCAGGTGAACTGGGACCCGGATAGGGCTTTCTGTGATGCCTACAGCTTTGACTCCATGAGAGCTTTTCATTTTTTTTAAGACAATCTCGCTCTGTTGCCCAAGTTGGAGTGCAGTGGCGCAATCTCGGCTCACTACAACTTCCGCCTCCCAGGCTCAAGCAATTCTCATGCCTTAACCTCCTGAGTAGCTGGGACCACAGGCATGCACCACCACGCCTGGCTAATTTTCTTGTGTTTTTTTTGTAGAGACTGGGTTTCACCATGTTGCCCAGGCTGGTCTCAAGCTGTTGAGCTCAAACAATCTGCCTGTCTTAGCCTCCCAAAGTGCTGGGATTATAGGCGCTAGCCACCACACCCGGCCAACAACTTTGAGGAAAGGATTGTGTGTATTTTTCGGCAGTTGACTGGTTCAGAAGCATGAAATGAATGCATCAAAATGTCTCCCAGTTTCACTTGAGATGTAAGGGTTGCTGTGGTAGGGTTGTAGCCATGGTCTTTCTTTCAGAGTGGCTGAACCAAGATTAGGAAGCTTAGGCAACAGCTGGTGCCAGACAAATACCAAAATTCATTCAAAAGGGGTTGCAGAGCTCAAGCCACTAGAAAATCCATTCTAGAACTTTCACATCTCATTTTCAGCCGCAATCTGTTTCCACCATCGGCTCACGTAGCACCAACTCCAACGTACTTGTACACAGATGTTCTGCTTCACCAAAAGTACTCTTTTGGTGATATACAGTCAGTGTGGAACTCACAGAAAGGTGCGTGGTGCCACAGGTTCTTCTGGTCCATGACCTTCAGATAGATTCTTTTGACTTTCCTGGCACTCACAGGCCAGCACAGGCTGGGAGTGGGATGGAGGACAAAACACCTTTACCAGATAAAACAACCAATACCAAACTAGGCTGGGTCCTAAGACCTCTCCCCAGCAAAGCCTCGGGCTACTTCAAGGATTGTAAAGACAGGAAAATCCAGCAGGTGAGAGGCCAAATGGAGTCCTATTTCTCCCACTGCAGTGCGGAAAGAGAAACAATTTAACCTAGTCATTGAACACAGAGCTGTCAAGGACCTGTGGTCTGGTCCTAACATTGCCCAGTGGGTTGGCTGCATAACTCTTAGGTGAGTCACTTAACCTCTCTGTGTCTCAGTTTCCACATCTTTCAAAGGGGAATAAGAAAGTGGCTTCCTCATAGTATTGCTAGGATAAAGAGATAAAATGAAATAATCCATGTAAAAACCTATGAAAAAATTAGAACGATACTATACAAAGTATTATCACTCAATGGTAAAAGGCTCAGAATGTTGTTTGCTATCCTTGAGCTTCACACCCTCCACCCTGCCCAACCGCAGCTCCAAGGCAACAAATTTCCTCAAAAAGAAAGCCCTTTTCCTTATTGCAGTAGTTTTGTGGACAACCAGTGGCTCTCACTGTCAGGGTTGATCTCTCTCTGCCAATCCAAAGCTTCCTCTAAGCCAGGATGACAAACTTGAGGGTCCTTTTTCTGGGAGTTCAAGCCATGAAAAGCCTATGAAACACATGAAGAATGCCAGGCCATCTGCCCCTCCAAACCTCTACAGGAGTCCCTTTTAATAAGGGGCAGAAGAAGCTCAAAATGAGAAGATAGAGTTCCTAGGACCTTTGCTAACCCCATTGCCAACTTGTGGCCACACAAAAGGGCAGCACCCCTTGCTGCTCAGGGAACCCTGTGGGCCATTCACACAAGCAGCACTGACTCCATGCATGTATGTCACTCAGCTCCTTTCCTCTGCTCTGGGTATAGGAACAGAACTGAACCTCATCAAATGAGAAGCAGCATTTTCTGCATGGCTTCCACTACAACTGAGCACTGGCAATGAAACCACCTTTGCAAAAATTATATCAATGAGCAAATTATGACAGTGAAAAAGATCTGATCTAACTTACCCACCCCCACCCCTTGCCTTTCCCTTAGTCATTCCTGGGCCTATTGTAGACTGGCCTTTTGAGATACCTTCTCAACTTTTCTGCATGTCTGACATCCATGGCTTCACCCAGATCCATCAATCCCACTCCTGTGGCCTCACCCAGAAGCAACTCAGCTCAAATGGACAGCTTTAACCCATGATTTCATCTCCATCCCAACCAATCAGCAGCAAGCACCCATTTCTAGCCACCCCCACCCCTTCTCCAAACTGCCTTTGAAAAATCCCAGCCTCACATCAACTAAACTCTTTCTCTACTGCAATGCCATGGTCTTCATTTGTGCAGCAGGCAAGAAGAACCCATCAGGCGGTTACAGCAACTCTCATGCTTGCTTCTGAACTACTGACATCTAGAGCTAGCTGCCTTCAGGTCATCTTCTAATGTGTATTCCACAAAAGAATAGCAATAATTCAAAACTTAACTTCTTCCCCTAAATATGCTCTTTTTCCCGTGCTCCCATTCCAGTGGGTCAAGACAGATCCACTGGGATGGGAGCATGGGAAAACACCTGGGTGTTAAGCCAAAGGGCTTTCTCTGCCTTACCTATCATCAATTAGACACTGAGGCCAAAACTCCTGTGATCTGATATCTCTTGAAATCTTTGCTTCCTCTCCATTCCTATTGCTATTGATTTCATTCAGCCTCCTGTTTCTCCTCTGTACTATTCTGGTCTCCCTTACCACAGCTAAAGTGATCTTTCAAACTTAATTCAAACCATATCCCTCCTTTCTGGAAGTCCTTCACTTACTCCTCACATCCCCCAAGACTGAATCCCAGTTCCAAAGCATAATTTACAAGGCCTTACAGCCCCACTGGTTTCAATCCATCCCATTCCCCAGTGCATCTCGTGATCCTATCAAGCCAAATTACAAATTATCTGAAGCCCCCCTAACTGCCCCAGGCTTTCTCTCACTTCTGAAGCTCCCTAGTTGCCATTCCTTTTGACTATTTGTTCTACCCCTCTACCCTTCACTAGCCTAACTTCTCCTTTTCCAAATTTCAGCTTAAAATAATGTCCCCTAAGAAGTCTTCTGTCAACAGTCCCCTCTCCCAGAGCTAGGTGCTCCAATGGGGTGTACCCCAACGACTATTATAGCACTTTACCACAATTTATTATTGTTGCTTAACTGTCTCTTCCACCAGACTGTACTCTCCAGCATGGGACTCACTATCTTATTCACCAATGTATGCCTGGCACCTAGTAGAATATGGGGCACATACTCAGATATAGATATAGATATAGATATAATTCATTTAATGCATATATATATGCATTACATATATGCATTAAATGATTAAATAAATGGATGAATGGTTAGGTGGCTGGCCCAAATACAAGAAGTTAAACATCTAAGAGCCACAAAGGGCCAATATACAGTACCTCAAGGGCCTCTATGCCAAGTCATTTTCAACAGGGTAGGACAGGCACAGACAAAAAGCCTCAAGAGTCACCAGCAATTTCCAAGCTGACATTTCATTTTTGCCATCCCTTCTTTTTTCTAAACTCTCCTCAAGTATCACTGAGACTGACTGTTCTAAGACATGCACTGCAATGGTACAGAGCTAGGGAAACTTGGTGAGGGGTAGGTACACTGAGCAACCAGCATAGCTGGGCTGCAGGGCCAGAGGGATGCTACAGGGTCAAGGGTACAGGCTGGGAGAGTTCAGAACACCTGACAAAGCTTCAAGTCCAGGGCTGGGTGGAGGCACTGGAGAGCTGAGGGCACCAGGCCAGAGAAGACAATAGCGTAAGTGAAACAGGGCCAAGGGACACTAGGAGGAATGGGTGGAGGACACGGCACAGCACTGAGGCTCCAGTTAGATGTATGACAGGGGTTGGGGGTGAAGGGGCAGAGGTGAGAATAGATAGTTGAGGATTTGTGGGGTTCTGGGTTATGTCCAGGGTAAGCGAACACTTTCAGTAAGCTAGTAGGTGGGTGGACAGAAAGGCCTCCAAGAGCTCATCTTCAAGAGATCTCTGTGTCTCAGCTGCTCATCTACCTCTGCAGAACATCCCTGCAGACCACTCACCCAACAAATTCCATTGATTCAAATCCTAAGGTATCCAACTCTGGGTTGTGGAGGCCACAAAAAATATTTTCCCCATCTTCATTGTGGACAGAAAAGTTCAAGCTTTGGATTCTAACTGATCTCATTTTAAATAAACCTAAGCTCTCTCGTCTACTAGCTGTAAGGCCCTGGACTTCAGTTTCCTTAGCTCTACAATGGGGATGCTCACTTCCACAAATGTTGGAGGTGAGGTGAGATAATGCTGGTGAAGCAGCACACATGGTTCCAAGCACAGAGTACATGTTCAATAAATTGGCTCTCTTTCCCTTCCTCCTTCCACTCTGCATGAAGCCCAGGAGGTCCCATTTTAAGTGTGCGTGGGGGAGTGGAAATGGGGAGAAGGAAGATCTAGGTTGCTGACTCCTACGGCAGAAGGCATGAATCAGGGCTGTGTAGCGTCCAGGGATGGAACAGGGACGCTCCTCCCCCCACCCTATCCTCCTCCTCCAAGTGCCTGGGGTCTTGGCTGGCAGTGGGTCCCATGCAGTTAGGGAAAACAGGCTCCTTCAGTACCTTTCTCACCACATTTGGAGAGGAGTGCTGGATGGTGCTGTCCACTGGGGGGACACTGAGAGGGGTTTCTTCCCCAGACGCCTGGGGCAAGGCAGCAGCAGTATTCTTGTCAAGAGGGAGAGCCGGCTTTGAGCCCTGAGATGCTGGGGGCTCATCTGTAGCCTGGAGAAGAAAATAAGAACTTGGGTGGGTTTTACTGCAGACAGTGTAGCGGCAGCAGCAGTGGCAGCAAAGGCTAGTGCTCACCCTGCCCTGTGCATCATCACCACTTGCACATTGTGGACTGCTTAAACGTTTTCCAAAAAGAAAAATACTCATCCCAACTCTTCCAAAGACTACATGCTAATGGGAATGTCTTAGGATGAAACCCAAACCAAGAATTCTGAGCTAATTTTGTGATATTCACTTGAGCAATCATAACCTAGTTTTGACTTACATTTTAGCTTGTGGCCCTCTATGAACCCTAGACCCTTCTCTGCCATCACACGGATTATTCTATATCTCCTCAAAAGAACTGGGCCTCAGGGGAAGACATTGAAGCATGATCTGAAGTTGTCAGTACTGAAGCATAAATGTGAGGCCTTATATTCTATAATAAAGTAAAAATCTGTAAAGCTGCTTTGAAGATATAGCTGTGATTACAGATTTAAAGGGGACACCACTATAGAAAAAGTGAGAGAAGGGTAGAGAGAAGAGGATAGAACAGGAGGTTCTGGGGGGAAAAAAAAGAAAATCAAGAGCTAAGAATGAAGATGTGAAATGTAGCAAAGATCCCAGGGGTACAAACTGCACCTCTTCAACTGTCTTTTAGCTGAGAAAAAAGAGGTGCACCATCCAATATCCTCCTATGGAAAGAAGACTTCTGTGGCATTACAGAAATGTCAGCAGACCTGAATCCAAGTCTTAGCTCTATCTCTCAATGTTGTATGATATGGAAACAAACTGCTAGCCTTCTCTAGCTCCCACTTATACACCTATAAAGCAGAGATGGTAATGCCTACCAAACAACATTGTCGGTAGGATAAATGATATGGTGCATATAAAACATACCCAGCTTAGTAGAAGTAAAAAAGTTTAAGTCTATATCTGTGCAGTATTATAAAAGTGCTGCCTGCCAGCATCTAACATGGACCCTCACTCTGCTCCTTAAGCTCTGCCCTCCCCCTGTCTCGGATTCAGAAGGTCCGGCAAGGGAGCTAGGGAGATGACAAGATAAGAGACAGCCTCTCTTCTGCTCTGGCACTGGCAGGAGTTCAGCACAGCTCAGAAGGTACCATCGGTGGGCAGGGTCCCTACTGTCACCCAGGAAGACAGGGCTAAGCCAAGCTACTCCAGAGTATACTGAGCCTAAATCTAATTTGGGACTGGGTACTATGCTCTCTGGAGCTTTTCTGAGGTAGGAGGTTGAGCCCAGCGTAGTTTTGAAATGTGAGGGCTGAGCTCAAAGCAGCCCTAAGGTGCAGAAACTGTATTCCTGTGCTGCCTTGTTTTTGGGGAGGCTGTGTTCCCTGAGTGATCCTAGGATGGGCAGAATATGCATGCCAAGCCACCCTGATGCTTACCTGCAGGGTCTCCTCCTGGCTCTGGGACTGGACAGGTGCTGGCTGCCTCACGATGTAGTTGATCTGCCCCACAATGGTTTGCTGAAGATGCTGAGGAGATTTGGTCTGACTCAGTTGCAGGCTGGGCTGTTGAGCCTGGAGAAGAAGCTCCAAGTCCTTCTGCATTTCCTCCAGCTCAAACTTGTGATGCATTATGTCCATGTTTTGAGAACAGGCAGGGCCAGGAGGGCTCTCGTGCTGACTAGAAGCCAGATGCTGGGATGGAGGTAGAGGTGGGTGTGGCTGCTGTGGGGGAGGGGGGAGGGGAGGTGGGGGACGGGGGAGGGGTGGTGGTGGAGGTGGTAGCTGCTGCTGTGGCTGCTGCTGAAAGTGACTGAGCTTCAGCTTCTGGTGGTGGCCAAACTGGACTTGGATAGAGGGTGTCTGTAAGGTGGGCTGGGCATGGGCTCCTTGCTGAACATCCTGTGGGGGGACAATGCACACAGGCTGGGAAGTCAGCTGCTGCCCCAGCCGCTGGGATGTGCTCTCCTGCTCCACAGGGGGCTGGGTTTCCAGCCAGGGCTGCAGCATCTTTGGTGGATGAGGGCTGCAGGCCAGCTCTTTCTCCCTGGGCAGCAGGGCAGAGCACTGCAGAGACCCCAGCTGCTGGGGCACCATCTCAGAGGGCTGCCTAAAGCTGTGGGCTGGGTGTATGCTGGGTGGGGGGACCTGGCCTTTGAGGGAAGGCGAGACTGGGGAGCAGTGGGAGCAGCACACAGATGAGGAGCACACTGCTGGAGACTGGAACTTGTTTGAGGGGTGGCTAAGAGCCTCTTGCTGAGCCACTGGAGACTGGTGGCTTTGATAAAAGGGTGATGACCCCTGTAAGCCTCCATAAGCAGAAGCATCTGCCCTGGACATTTGTCCACCTTCAGTAGTTATGCAGCCTGAAAATGCAGAATAGAGAGTTTTTCAAAAGTTTTTCAAGTTGCTCCCACCTTGCTACTTCCTGCTCCTGGGACAAAAGAACCTCATTCAACAATCCTGTACCAGCAACAGAGATTAAGAAACTCAACCCTTGATCTCCTAGACTCAGTCTAGAATGCTGCCAGTAATAGCACCTGTATGCACCTGCTTTGGGGGCCTAGGATATTTGAGAAATTAGTTCAGCTTTTACCAGATGCTCAGCCCTGACTCTGTTTCTGTCCCACTAGGGAAACCACAAGCTCTCTCAAATAGCACCCACTCATTTTTTTCCAACAGAACAGCCCAATCAGACTCCAACAAAAAGAATCAACTTTGAGGTTGGGAGGGAGTATGCTAGAAAGTAGCAAAGGGTAGAGAGTCATGCCTGGGACCAATGAACAAGTTCCCAGATACAGGTGTGGGGAACTGTGTGTTGAGCAAGTAGGATGGAAGAGAGTGGGGAAGCTCTAATACCAGGTGATATGGTTTGGAGCTGTGTCCCCACCCAAATCTCATGTTGAACTGTAATCCCCAGTGTTGGAGGTGGTGCCTGGTAGGAGGTGACTGGATCATGGGGGCAGATCCCTCATGAATAGTTTAGCACCATCCCTTTGGTGCTGTTCTTGTGATAGAGGTCTCGTGAGACCTGATTTTTTAAAAGTGTGTAACACCTCCCCCTTGCTCTGTTTCTTGCTGCTTTGTCCATGTGATGTGCGTCTTCACCTTCTGTCATGATTGTAAGTTTCCTGAGGCCTCCCCAGAAGCCGAGCAGATTCCAGGATCATGCTTCCTGTACATCCTGCAGAATCATGAGCCAATTAAACCCCTTTTCTTTATAAATTACCCAGTCTCAGGTATTTCTTCACAATAATGCGAGAATGGACTAATACACCAGGTCAGTGCCAGGCATCGGCACTGCCCCCTGAGGCCTCTAGGTCCCTTGTGCACAAGTAGATCTATGGCTAACTCAGTCTAATGATTCCTTCCTCTCATTATTTTGGTGAGACTTACTTAGAGGAAGTCTGAGCTCCTTAAGGAAAATGTGTTTTATTCACCATTGGTTCTTTGGTGCTCAGCATGGGGCCTAAACAAGAGTAGGTGGCCATCAAAGGTCTGCTGAGTTAAATCAAAGGAAAGAGGGAAGAAAAGAAATAAACCTACATATCATCTGTCACTTTGCCAAGTTCAACAAATTTTCAATAAGATTAACAGCCTCAAATGAAGGCAGCAGCTGGCCATCAGTTTAACAAACTCGTTAGGCTGTCAACACAGGCACAACTTCAAGCTGTCTGCATTCTGCCTAAAGACTGAATGCCAGCAAATGATTGCAGCAGGGAAGAAAAATGCACAAGGCCATGAATTATCTGCTTACATCTCAACTCGAAAGGATATGTCTGTGTAACACAAACATGCACACGCAGTCTCACTGTTGCTGAGATACCCCTGCTTGTGCCCACACATGTATACCTTTGTGTGACCACAGAGACACACATTCATCTGTACTGCCATACAGCATTCCGGAGAGCAGGGTGCCTGTCTTGTCTCCTGCTCAGCAATAAAACCAATGTAACAGGACATTTACACAGAATGGTAAACTCAGATTTCAACTCGTCCTGATACAAAGTCCTATATTGCCATTGTTATTTAATTCCTCATCCTCTCCTCTTCCCCCTCAAAAAAAAAAAAAAAAAAAAAAAGGTTTGCTGAATGAGTCCATGACCACTGGCAGTCCCAGGGAGTGCTTTCTGTTGGGCATATGCCGACCTACCCAGTAAGGTAAGCAATTAAGTCAAAGCCCACAGGGTGGGTAGGCCTGGGTGGGTGGGTCCAAGCTCACCAAGAGAAGCTAGCTGCTTGGTCCAGAAGTTAGGCTCCCAGGTGAATCTGATACTCCAAGGGGAGCCAGGATCTGTGTTACAACTTGTCTCCAGCAATCGCTGCATCTGAAACACAATCTGACAACAACACCGAAGGTCATTTATTTGGGCATCTTGCACCTAAATGACAACTCCCCTTCCCTTACTCTTTGGACAAGCTGAAAGGCTCAAAGTCATGGCCCTTTAACCTCTGGTAATCCTCCATATTCTCATTCTCTTGCACCTTAGCACCTGTCCATCCTCCCAGCTGATCCCTTTCCTCTTATCAAGGCTTCTGGAACCTACATTCTTTTTTTTTTTTTTTAATTGAGACGGAGTCTCACTCTGTTGCCCAGGCTGGAGTGCAGTGGCGCGATCTTAGCTCACTGCAAGCTTTGCCTCCCAGGTTCACGCCATTCTCCTGCCTCAGCCTCCTGAGTAGCTAGGACTACAGGTGCCCACCACCACGCCCAGCTAATTTTTTGTATTTTGTTTAGTAGAGACGGGGTTTCACTGTGTTAGCCAGGATGGTCTCAATCTCCTGACCTCGTGATCTGCCCACCTCGGCCTCCCAAAGTGCTGGAATTACAGGCATGAGCCACCGCGCCTGGCCTGGAACCCCTACATTCTTATCTTTTCAGGCCTTAAGTGATTTGTCATTCTCCCTCATGACATCGTTGACTGGCAGCTCCATTCATTCTACCATCACCTCAATTTAAAAGCCTAGTGGGGGCAGGCATTGTCTGAGCTCCCCATTGCTGTACTTCCACTTGCAGGTAAAGCACCCTTCTGTCCTACTCAATAGCCCTCTTCCTCTCCCAACACTTTCATCTATTTCTCATCACTAACTCTCCTATTTATCCAGGGCTTTGGCAAGTGTCCAACTTACCCTGCCATCCTCTAGTTAACTAATGTCCCAACGAACATCTTAGCCTCTTATTTCATTGATCTCTTGCATGGCAACCACCTTGTTTTCAGTTTAGTCACCATACCTAGACCCTATTAATCATTTACAACCATTCTACCTATGAGACCTTTAAACTCCAACAACCCACCCTGGTCATAACAAGTTCATGCTCTTTCAGAGTATGTTCAACCTCTCCAAGCCCTGCTCCTTCAGTCCACAGGACTTCCCAGCTTCCTTTCATTTACAGTAATGATATCACTAGTGTCCTAATTCCCTCCCCATCGCCAACTCCTACTCTTAGGTAATCCAGCCATACCAAAGCCATGTTATCTGGGGCCACTTCAGTGATTATTAATTTCAGCAGCACCCCTCAGCCCTTTCTCTTGTCACTTCTTTTCTTGTCATCTTTCTCTTCCACTGCACTCAATGACTATTTAAAATCTTTACTTTGGTGCTACTTACCAATGTTTTAACCCTCTTATTATCACCTCCTATTTCACAGAGAAAAAAAGACACCATAAAGGATAAATTACCCCAACTTGTATCCCTTCTACCCTCAAACTTAACTACAGCATTGTCCCCTTCCAGTCCTCCCATCTCAGACGAAGGGACTGTCCTTGTGTTTAAGGTCAACCAGTTCACTCTATATCCTTCCTCCTGCTTTCTCAGTGTACTTACCCCAGCACACACCCCTCCTCTCTATCTTCAACCTCTTCTCCCATATACATGTGTGCAAATGTTTTCCAAGCTTAAAAAAAAGTTTCCCCCAACTCTGCCATCTTCTCAGGCTATGTTTTTATTTTTCTTCTTTTCACTTCTGTCTCTACTTCGTCACCACCCATCCTCAGTCTCCTCATTCTAGCTTTTGACCCTTCTACTTCACTGGAGCTTCTTTCAGAAGATAGCCTGATTCCCAGATCCAGAGGCTGCTCGTCACTATTCATCTTCTTTCACCCATGCAGCATTGCCAAATGGACCACTTAAAATTGGAAACTGTTCATTTCTGTGTACCACACTCTGTTTTGCTTCTAACCTCTGACCATTGCTTCTCACCTCTGACCATTGCTTCTCACTCTCCTCCAGTCATCATCTTCCTCTGTCTATGCTGAAAATGACGGTATTCCCTGGGTTCCTGACTTTCTCTCTTCTTGCTCCACACACTCTTCCAAGGTGATACCACTGATTTCCTGGTGACTCCTACATCTCCTTCTCCAAAACCAACTTTTCTTCTGACTTCCACACCCATATATTAAAACAGCTTTTTAACGGTAGGTAGCTTGGAGTTGGTTTTGGATGCACTATAGGCACCTTAGATTCAAAGTATTCAAATATAAGCTCCATCGACTTCTCTCAAAATTCTTGCTCCCTCTCCTGGGTGCTGCCGTCCTCTCAAGCCTAATACTTCAAACTTATCTCCAACTCCTTTTCTCTCAGACCCCCATGTAAACCCCAGTAACTTTCTATGAGATGCCCAGCACACTGCTCATGTCCAGGGTAATGTCTGAATCAATTACCTATGACAAAGAACTACAGACTTTCCCAACTGAGCTACCTTTGGGAGGGCAGGACCATTTCAGCACCTGTGTCCTCTTTGCACTATGGGATTTGGTAAAAGATGGTGTTTACTTACTAACCCAAAAGCAGTGATTGAATTTGAAGGATGGATGGAGCTGCTATGTTATTCCTCCTTCCATCCCAAAAAGAAAAGGCACTTCCAAGGACTGCCTCATTGCCCCTGTGACAAAGGGGATGCTCTGATAAGCTTCAAGGACAGGCTGAGGAGTTGGGAGATTCCTCTTACCAGCTCTTTGCTGAAAAGAAAAGGGACACTGGTTTTGCTGCAGACAGCCCAGTTGATGAAATTCTGCACATGCTCAAACTGACGGTTGAGAACCATGATGCTCTGTAACTGCTGTTCCAGCTTCCGCTTTCTCTCATTAGTAATCCCCTGGGTACAGAGAGAAGACAGAGTCCTTTATCCTGTTACTGGACTGTAATCCACCTGCCTGGGAAGTCTGGTGGCTTGTGTGTGTCACTGATGGAATCAGATGAGACTACACCCCTGAGAGGACAGCAGGGCATAGTGTTGCCATGGGATGCTGGCTGATGGAAAAGGGGAGGGGGAGGTGGTGGGAGATTTTATAGTGCAAATATGGAATGGGTAATAAATGAAAGAGGAAATGAATAAATGTCTACATCTCTTGGGCATAAATTGGTGAGGAAGGTGGTTTGTTTCATGACTTTCTCTTCCAAGACTATAACCCTGAGCAGTTAAGGATGGAAGCTGCCTAAGAGACATAGCATCAAAAATCAGTTTGAACTGATTTTCTAGCCCTTAATAAGCCACCCTCCCAAAATTAGGCTGACATTTTAAAATACAGGGAGCAGCACAGAGCTATGGAAGCTGCATATCTGAATTATAGCCTAGGCTTCCCTAGGTCCTGGGACTAGCTTGATATATGGATGGTTTCTGAACCCAACCATCTGATCCATCTGTCTATACATACCTCTAATTCCTCTATTAGCCCATTGGCCTGTTTGTTCAGCTCATTCATCAGAACCATCTTGGCCATTTTGATCTGGTTTTCCACCTTCCTATGCTGATGCTTCACTTCAAATATCCTGCAAACACAATGGGACAAACCATGGTAAGCTTTCCTCATGGACTATATGAAGACGAAGAGACAGCAAACCTAAGAACCAACTTGGAGGCTGCCTACTGAGATCAGGGCCTAGCAGACACCAAATACAAAAAAAAGAGAGCCTTCCTCCACCATCCCACCTTTTGTACAAAGCCCCACTTGATCAAAGTTCAGCTTGGTTTTCTCTAGGTAAACCTCAAGTCTACACCAAGGTCAACCCAGTAGCCCACCAGTTGACACAGCACTAGAGGTAGGACCAAAAGAGAAAGTATGGGAATGATTTACTGTAATTTGTTGTCTTTAAAAGGAGGATGCTCCAATATATGTCGCCATGAGGTAAACAGAGGCAGAAAGTATACTAGTGGTTTCTGAGGGCCGGGGGGTGTTGGGGGAATGGAGAGTGACTAATAATGTTTATATTATTGGCATAATAACATATTATATAATAAACATATTATATAATAAATAATAAACATATTATATAATTATATAATAAACAATAATAAACATATATGTTTATTATAAACATTAATATAATGTTTATTATAAACATAATATAATGTTTATAATAAACATAATAATGTTTATATTGTGGCTTCTTTTTGGGGGGATGAAAATGTTTTAAACGTAGACAGTAATTATGTACAGTTGCACAATTCTGTGAATATACTAAAGGCCACTGAATTATACATTTAAAAAGAATAATTTTATGATATGTAGATTATATCTCAGTAAAGCTATTTTTAAAAATTTAAAAAGCATGGGCAATGAAGTCACCACAGACCTAGCATCTAAACCCAGCACAGTCACTGGCTAGTTGTGTGATCTCAGATGAGTTACCAAACCTCTATGAACCTCAGTCTCCTCATCAGTAAAATGGAGATAATCGCTAACTGAAAGAATGGCAAGAACTGAACAAAATAATGCATATATGATACCCAACCCAGTGCCTGCCACATGAGGTGCTCTCAGCACCTACCACTTCCTCTTCCTATGTAAAATACCAATGATTTCATGTGACTTGTAGATTTACAGAGAACACACAGGGAAAGGGGTGATAAAGCACAGATTGCCCCTGGTTTGTTCCACCCTCATAATAAGCAGCACTCTCTTCCCTAGTGTCTGCTTGGTACCCTTGTTCTCAAGCACCAACTTCTGGCTAGTTCATAAGGCATATGCTTTGACCCAGACTCACTCTGATCATCCTGACCTAGCTTGGTCTCAGCCACCAAGTGATGACTTAATGACCCCTCCCTGGCCCTGAGACCTCTAAGGCCAAGACATATGCCTTCTAGGACATATGCCCACATCTGCTTAACCACAGTTCCTCTTCACAGGCACTACATCTGACGGCCTGGTGTTGGAACCCCGGTGTGCGGGAACAGAGCATTTCCAGCACTGGCAAGGCACTAGCCTGTGCTACCTGTCCTCAATTTGCTTTGCAGATGTCTGTAGACTGGATTTCTTATGTGCCACCTGTGTAGTCACGCCTTCCAGAAGCATCCTCTGGTTTTGCAAAACTTCTTCAACATGTCTGCACCTAGGGGATGAGGCAGAGAAAAAGCTGAGAAGGGCTGAGTCCTACTTTGAGCATGCCAACCAAGCGGGAATCTCCACAGGGAACTGTCTCAGCCAGACCCATGGAAGCTGTGATGACTTCTAGGGAAAGTCTAAGGCACCACAGGCTCTTGGCCCATTAGGCCTTTTCCAGGGAAGTCCTACAACAGGAGCAGAGAAAAACTTCAGCCCAGGGGCTGTAGGTTGGCTTGGGCAGAGAGAAGATTTTGATGCACGGGGAATCCCAGAGCTCTCACAAGTAAGAAATCCAGAGCCCTCCCCAGCCCATTTCAGGCAGTCTGTCAGCCCCACCTGTGTTCTTTGTGTTCCACCATTAGGCAGCTATGGCAAGTGAGCATATCACATGTCTCACAGAATAGCTTGAGTACTTCCTGTGTGTGTAGAGGACAATACAAGGTGAAGTCTCCGGGACCACCATTCACTCCTGCCAGAGAAGACAGAGAAAGTGAGCTTCTCTTGCTCAGGTAGACAAACCTCTCAGTTAAGCTTTGCTGCACAGCCCTCAGCCTTCAGAGGACACTGCAGAAATACAGAGCTCGGGGGAAGTGGTATAAACAGGAGATAACTCTCCAGGGGCACAAGGAGGATTTTGGGCTGAGCTTGGCTGGATTTGCCCTGTTGTCCAGAGATAGCACACCATCAAGCCCAAGCATCCCACTACCTGCCAGAGGCTGAGGAAGGCGCTTGCTACTACTCCACATAGATCTCCTGCAAAATAATGAATCCTTCACAATTAACCTCAACCTGTTCATTAATCAGGATTCTGTTTTTAATGGAGCTGAAACCAGCTATCCAGCCTTGCCAGGCTCCAGGCTAGATCACATGGATCATGAACTCTGGTTCCTGTGGATCTGACAGATGTAAAACCCCTCTCACAATTCAAGGGCCTTGAGAAAAGACTTTCAAGAAGATTGTCATTTAAAACAGATGGTGGCCAGGCGCAGCGGCTCACGCCTGTAATCGCAGCACTCTGGGAGGCCAAGGTGGGTGGATCACCTGAGGTCAGGGGTTCAAGACCAGCCTGGCCAACATGGTGAAACCCCATCTCTACTAAAACTACAAACATTAGCTGGGCGTGGTGGCGCATGCCTGTAATCCCAGCTACTTGGGAGGCTGAAGCAGGAGAATCGCTTGAACCCAGGAGGTGGAGGTTGTAGTGAGCCGAGATCATGCCACTGCACCCCAGCCTGGGTGACAGAGTGAGACTCCATCTCAAAAAAAAATAAAAATAAAAATAAAATAAAACAGATGGTGCTGGATAGACAAAGAAACAAGCCCTAATCCAGACTAAGTTAATCAAGTAAATAAATTAGAAGGGTAGCATGATTACTCTAGAGGGGAAAGGCAGGGAGCTCAGCCAGCTTCCACAATAATTCAACACTTTCCTCCCTATACCATTTCATCCACACTCATCCACTCCCACCCCCAACAGGGAGGGACGAGAGTGAGTCACCCCTCTGACTCTGAAGGAGACTTCCTTTGGGAAAGGCTCTGAGACTGTCCCTACCTTCTCCCCCAGCAAGAAAACAAGATCGGAGAGCTATTCTCCAGGGATCTTAGGGTTCAGCCCTGCTTTAGGGCATGGGAGTGGGCAGGGAGAGGTGGGATTGGTACCTGGAGATCCCTTCTGGGCCCGAGGAAAGAATGGGCCCCCGGGGACAGGGCTGTGTCGGTGTTCCTCTGTGCAAGAGCTGCACAGCCAGCGATTGCAGTAGGTGCAGAGGATATGTGCTGCCCTCTTCTCCTTGCACTCAGAGCAGTTCTGGAAGCAGAGAGTTCTGGAGTTACTGATGTTATCCTCATTTGGGTCTGCCTCCACAAGTGGTAAATGCTCTAAAGACAGGGGTCCTGCAGGCCTATTCCTCCACCAGTTTGGAGTGTAATCTATTCTGCAGAGCTGTCTGGGAGTAACATGCCGGGGCTTGTGGAAGGAAGCATCCTTTGTGACCAAAAGAACAGTGGCTACTTCAGGTACGGTGGCTCACACCTGTAACCCCAGTACTTTGGGGGGCCAAGGCAAGAGGACTGCTTGAGCCCAGGAGTTTCAGACCAGCCTGGGCAACATAGTGAGACCCCATCTCTACAAAAAACACAAAAATCAGCTGGGAGTGGTGGCACATGCCTGTAGTCCCAGCTACTAGGGAGACTGAGGTGGGAAGATCACTTGAGCTCAGGAGGTCAAGGCTGCAGTGAGCCAAGATCGTACCACTACACTCCAGCCTGGGCAACAGAGGAAGACCCTGTCTCAAAAAAGGAGGAGGAAGAAGGAAAAGGAGAAGGAAGAAGACGGAGGAGGAGGAAGAGGAGGAGAGGAGGAGGGGAAGGAGCAGAAGGAAAAGGAGGAAGGGAAGGAGGGAGGAAGGGAAGGAGGGAGGGAGGGAGGGAGGAGGAGAAGGAGCAGCAGCAGCAGCTGTCTCAGGGGCTGTTCACACGAGTCCTGTGCTGAAGCTAAGGATACCCAGATGCGTAAGCCAAGGATCTGATCTCACGCTATCCACAGCACACAGGATGGTACACATTAACTGAGTAATGCTGTAATTAAAAGCATGCAACACATGCTAAGGAAGCAAAGGAAGCCTTCCTGGAACTCAGTCTAGGAGTGGCTAGGAAAGGTTTTACAAAAAGGAAACATCTGAGCTGGATACTGAATGACAAGTAGGTTCACCAGGCAGATAAGGGAGGAAAATGTTGTAACAGAGGGAAAGCACTGGCAAAAGCAGGAAATTCAATGCGCTTCAGAGAGGAGAAAGCCCACATATGGGAGTACACAGCAAGATGGTTAAATGCAACCAAGAAAGGGCAAGTATAGACCAGCGTTCAGAGATGTGCTCCCACACCTGGGCTCTGCCTGATCTGAGGGTACCTAGGCCTCTCCTAGTCCAAATGTTCATTCATTTCGTAAGCAAATATCTTGCCCGGGCTATTATAAAACATCAAGAGAAGGGGAGATTTGGAAAAGTTGGCCTATCTGTGTCTGAATCACAGAGGCCACCAAACTGATGTGAATTCTGAAAGTTTTACTAATTAAACTATGAATTCCTTGAATGTAGAGTATATGGGTCGATCTCCCTAATGTCCAGCACAGGGCCTGGCACATGTGAGACATTCAACACAAATCAGATACAGGAACAAGTAAGTAAATTAGTAAATTACTAATTTACTAATTTACCCTAGTGGAAAGAGGAACAGAAGGGCTGCCGGCCAATAAGTGATAAAAAATTTAGGAAATTCAGGAAAAAGGTGATAGTTGTTAAATACAGGCAAGATTAATAAACCCATTTAATCCAGGCTGGTACATGAATTTCAACTCAGGATGATTAAAAAAATAAAACAAAAGCCCAGTACTGGTATTTTTCAGCAAGAGCTGTAAGAGAGAGAAAAATAATTATATAGACAGTAAGCAACTCTTAATATACCTTAACTTACATTCACCTTCTGCTAAAGGGATTGACACAAAAAAAGTCAGTATTTTCACTTAATAGAAAACCCCCTCATTGTTTCCCCCAACTCATGCATTTTTATTTTCTTCTAGATGGATGGATGGATGATTAGGAAAACTGATGGAGAAGTAACAAATCAGATGATGGAGTGATGGATGGATAGAAGACTTATGGACAGGGGCCTCACAGATTTCTGAAAAAGATCAGCTGCTTCTTTCCTTGTCCTGACTTACCCTGGCCATCTTGGGTTGCTCAGTAGGAACACAATGCAGAAAAAAATGTTCAGTTACATCCCTGGTAAGATACACTCGTTCACACCCAGGACAGGAGATGAGCTCTGTGCAAGAAAGAAAGATAGCAGAGTCAGGGCAACATGGCTGATTATAACTAAGGCCTGGACATAAGGCTTTCTAATATACAACACCAAGATACGTGGCAATACCCATGTTTGCCAAAATGAACTACACTTGATGCCATAGCCTGCATTTAGTATGTGGGTACCCTGAACATGACCATCCCATTGGGGCCTTCCCTACAGACCATCTGGTCTCCTCACATTCTTGTCTTTACCTGGTCCTACCTTCCTCCCCACCCCATAAACCATGCTACTACAGGCCCAACCCTGCTTTGGTTCTGACAATCAGGTGCCTTCTTGCCGCTCCCATTCCTCATTCCACATCCCTGAGAGCACAGCTCCCATCACTAGCCAAGATCCAGAGTCAGTTTAGTCCGGGCACAGTTCCAGGTCATTAAGGTTACCACATAGCAGGATGGCTTGGAAGATCTCGAAGCTACAGCCTCCAGAAGGCTTTAGTCAGAGAAAGGCAAGGCCTCCCTGCCCGCTCATCTAGGTGGTATTTTTCTCTTAGTACAGCATATACCAGTCAGTCTGCCTCTGAGGCTCAGAGGTCTTTTGGAGGGCTCTCTCCCCATAGTCCAAGTTAGATGCATCATATATATATATATTTTACCTATGAACAGCTTGACCTACAATCTCTCCCCAGAGAAATACATCAGTCTCTAACATATTCTTCAGCATAGTGGGCTTCTGGACTATAAAAGCAGCAGAAGACTCCCACCCTGGAGACCACAGTGATTCTGCCGGCCCACCGCAAGGGCAGTCAACCTACTAGGAACAAGAAAATGAGCCTCTGGAGTGGGGCAAGGTACCTGTGTCCAGGGATGAGGGTGATCTGGAAAGGGGTTGGCTATGGCAGTGAATGCAGCAGTACCGCTACAATCTCCTCTGTCTCATCTCTTCAAAATACGAAAGAATGATATGATGGCAGTTGCTCCAGACTTATAGTCAGACAAATGTAAGTCCAAATACCAGGCTTACCAGCCAATGACCTTGGGCAAAACACTTAATCTCACTTAATTGCTCTGTACCCCAGTTTCTTCATATGTAAAATAGGGAAAATAAGAGTTGCTGTGCAGATTAAATTAGATAAAACTTCAGAAATCACGTGGTCCTCCATGAATGTCAACTTTGGAGTTCAAAAGATTCCTCATATCCTATTCACAGTAATGCAGTAAACTCAATCACCAACTCTCTCTGGTGACGAAAGTTAGTTTTAGTGGTAGATTCAAAAAATGGCCACAAATTCTTCCCCTTCCTGCATCCATACCCTTGCAATCCTACCATCAAAAGGTAAGACTCTCCACGAGCTTCAGGTCAGTGATGAGTTTTTAATTTTTAAAAGAGGTAGGACCCTTTGCCCTTTGAATCTAAGCTCACCTTGTGACTTTCTTTGGCCAACAGAATGCAGCAAAAGTGACAAGTTCTCCAAGCCTAGACCTCAGTGGCCTTATATAATTCTGCTCTTGTTCTTAGAACTCTAAGAGTGCCATGTGAAAAATCTAACCTGGCATTGAGACTGCTGGAAGATGAGAGATCATGCAGAGAGAGTTCTCAGTTGTCTCAGGCATCCCACCTGAGGCCATCATAGACCAGCCAGCCCCAACTAACCCACTAGCTGAACACAGATGCAAGAGTGAACACAGTCATAATTAGCTAAGCCCAAGCCAAACCAGAAGAATTACCCAGAGAATCCCAGCCCAAACAGCCAAACTGTAGAATCATAAAATAAATAAAGTTTAGTTGTTTTAACCACAAAGTTTAGAGGTGGCTTGTTATGCAGTAAAAGCTAACCGATACATCCCAGGAAAATAGAAATCCACAAAATCATGAAAAATAATAGTTTAATACTCCCTCACCCCACCAAAAAAAAAAAGAAAAGAAAAGAAAAGAAAAACTTTCTGAGTTTTTGCAGAGCCATGGGTGTTAATGACAGGACTGCATCTGGAATGTCCTGCATATTCTCCTGCCTGTCAAGAACAATGGCCAGAGGTGGAGAAGGATGCTCTCCACAGGTGACATCATCCAGGGGAATAAGGCTACTGTCCCTCCCTTCCACTTGGCTCACCCTGAGGCGACCTCCTCATCTACCGCAGGACAGAAATGCTGCTCTAATTGTTGAAAACGACTTCCACAAGACTTCCCTGGTACCAGATACCCAAACATCAGTCATTGTAACATGGCCTCACGAGCAGAATGAAAAAAGAGAAAGAACTGAATAGGTCAAACAAGGCCTCATCACACATCCTCTGCTCCCTTGGCCTTAAAGCCAAAGTCCTCAGCCTGGCATTCAATGCCCCTTGCAAATTGACCTTATCTCTCTCTAATCTCATCTTTAGCTTTGCCTGCCATACAACCTGTGTTTTTGCCATGCCCAACATCTCTGCTATCTCTTGAATACACCAAACTTTTGCATGACTCTGTGTCTGTGAAAAATGCTGTTTCCTCTTCCTGAAATACTCTTTCTTGCCCCTCTCCTTTTCAGATAAACTCCTATTCATCCTTTCATACCTGTTCAAATGTTCCACCTTTGAGCAGCAGGATTAATTTCCCCCAGGATGAGTTAACTAGTCCCTCTTCTGGGTTCCCACAGCACCCTGAACATCCTTCCAGTACAACGAATATCACATTGCATTTTAAATACCTGTTCATATGTCTGCACACAAAAATAAACCACAGTTGGTATTAAAGGATATTACCTGGTTTTTAGCAGATTGAACAATTATAGAGTAAGTCCTCACTTAACATCAGTGATAGGTTCTTGGAAACGGCAACTTTAAGTATGATGACATATAATGAAACCAGTTTTTTTCATCAACGTTATAACAAAAGGATGTTTACTTAAGGAACTGCTGTACATTGTTTTGCTTAAAATCACAGTTTTTAAGAATCTAGTTGATGATGGTAAATGAGGACTGCATTTCTGTTTTCTTTTTTTTTTTTTTTTTTGACGTGGAGTCTTGCTCTGTCACCCAGGGTGGACTGCAGCGGCACAATCTTGGCTCACGGCAACCTCCGCCTCCTGGGTTCAAGCAATTATCCTGCCTCAGCCTCCTGAGTAGCTGGGATTACAGGCACCTGCCACTACGCCTGGCTATTTTTGTATTTTTAGTAGAGACAGGGTTTCACCATGTTGGCCAGGCTGATCTCGAACTCCTGACCTCAAGTGATCCACCCACCTCAGCCTCCCAAAGTGCTGGGATTACAGGCATGAGCCACTGTGCCTGGCAGAGGACTGCATTTTTCGGGAGTTTGTGTGTTCCATGTGTACTCCTTGCACTCACAGCACTGAAAGTAGTAAGAAGCCACCTGGAAGTTTTCTGGAAAAAAAGCCAGTGCAGGTTTATAAGGAAAGCAGAGGTGTGGGGCTTGGGAAAAGTTTTTAATTAAAAAATATGAGTTCTAGGCCCAGGGCTGGCAGTATCTAACTATGTAACCTTGGGTAAGTCACCCCCTTTCACTCAACCTTACTTTCTACACCATTAAAATGAGGGAATAGGAATGCAGGGGAGTACAAATTATCCAACCCATTTACTCTGCGTACAGCAGCCAGACGTTTTTTTCTCCTGGAGGCCAGGCACGGTGGCTCATGCCTGTAATCCCAACTTTTTAGAATGCCAAGGCAGGAGGATCACCTGAGGTCAGGAGTTCGAGACCAGCTTGGCCAACATAGAAAAACCCAGTCTCTACTAAAAATACAAAAATTAGCCAGGCGTGGTGGTGGGCACCCTGTAATCCCAGCCTCGGGAGGCCAAGGCAGGAGAATTGCTTGAAGCTAGGAGGCGGAACTTGCAGTGAGCTGAGATTATGCCACTGCACTCCAGCCTGGGCGACAGAGTGAGACTCTGTCTCCAAAAAAATAAATAAATAAATAAATAAATAAAAATATTCTCTTGGGCAAGATAGGAAGGAACAGACAGCCAAATGGCACCCTGGCTATCAGCCTTGTCAGAAAGTCAGGGAACAAGCTCGTAGTTGAAAGGAATCCTGGATTTAAGAGATTAGCCCTCTAAGAGGGGTTGTGCAGCAAAGAGCAGAGATGGAGAACCATCACAGTGGTGCAGGCACTGTCCCAGGGAGGCTGTGGGCCCCAGAGTGGACCCAAACGACATGCACTCCCTTTGTGTCACAACACCTTTGTCCAGAAATTCTTCTCTTCCCTCACAAAGTTCCTAACCCCATCAAGCTGTGTCAACCTTGACTTTTTATTATTTTTAAAGAGATTCTCCATCTTTTAATGAGGATATCAAAACAAAGTTTTACTTTAGACAAGGAATATATCAACTCCTAGAGCTATGTATAATCAAACATCTACTTAACAATATTTAATATTAGGTTAGTTATAAATACATATTTAAATCACACTGCACATAAAATATTATTTAGATATCATGCTTTTTTCTATTTTATCCAGTTAATTATTATTCAAATGACAGCCCTACTCTTGTGTTTCACATACAAGAACACTGATTCTGAGAAATATAGAGACAGGGCCCCAAGTCCACATGATTATCCTCAGGAGATGTGGGGCTTCTGCCTCCAGAATAAGGAAGTCACAGACACCAGAGGTGTTCCTGAGAACTTAGGAGCCTAGGAGAGCAGCTCCGAAAACGGAGGACATTTAGTCCATCTGTCACAAGTGCAAACACTTCTGGTCCTTGAGAGGTGTGGGATAAATTTTCATCTGTACGCCACCACTCTCTGAACCAGGCACTTTACATGTGTAAAAAATTCCCCAGGCGAATACGACGTACAACCAAGTTTCAGACCCAGCACCTTAGAGAGAGCATCCCCTTCCCCTGTGGCTGAGCCTGATAGCTGTCTCCTGTATCATGCAGCTGAGAAAGGCAGGCTCACCCCGCTTTAAAAAGAGACTCTAAGAAGTTAAGAAAGATTCTGAATTCAGCTGTGATGGAGCTCCCCTCTGGCAGAGAAAAGGGCAGATTCCCAACAGACAGGTAGTGACCTGAGATCCCTGTATGCGGGGATTGGCACTGAGCTGGGAGGCAGACTCCCCGCTCAACGGCAGGACCCATGAGCAGGCCTAGAGTGCAGCCTGAGGTTTGGCACTGCCAAGACCGCTGCTGGGACCTAGAACATGTGCTGAGCCTAGGACTCAGTGAGGCAGCAAGGAAGTGGGGCCCACACTGGGTAGTCTACCTTTCAGACATGAACAGCAGGGCCAAGGCAACACGGACACCAGAGAGGTAGGGGAGGAGAGAAATCCCAAAGAGGTCTCAGAAAGGGGGTATCAGGTCAGCTTAGGCCACCAAGTGAGGACACACTCGTTGCATAAGCCTGAGGCCAATGCTAAGCAATCCTCTGAGGGTTAGGAAGCCTTCATTCCACAGCTCTTGTCCAGGGCTCCAGGCAACTTGAAGCTGGGGTCCGAGCTCTGATCCCAACAGAGCAATAGCATCCGCTGGAGGAGCCTGATGCTCCTCCGCTAGTTCCAACCCGTAGACCCAAAGCTGGACAGAGCTTCACTGTTGATCCAGCCAATTCCCCACCACACAGATGATGACATGGAGGCCCTGAGACAGGGAGGAGCTTAGCTAAAATCACATGGCCCTTGTATAACATAGGTGATACCGTGAACCACTAAGCAGTCCCTGATTACCTCTGTAGCCACAGGTAAGATGCTCTACCTCCCTATGCCTCTGTCAGACACTAAGCAATGAGAAAAAACACTCTAGTTGTATCCTCTGGCAGGCTGGACATCCTCACTAACAATTCTGCCCTCCCACCCCCGGGCAGCCCCAGTCTACTGAGCACCAGGAGCACCAGCTAAGGCCCCCACCACACAGCCCCTGAAGGCTTCCTCCAACCCACCACTCAGAGCAGCACCACCTTCAAGAAACATGTTGCACCCAATCCCCAAATACCCAGACCCTGCTAGAAAGACAAATTTTTGTCCAAGTCACCCCTAAAGTGACTGCTGCTTCTGCCCCAGCTGCCAGCAGGCTTATCTGTGGCCCTGCTGCCGTGATTAGAGCAACACTGGGAGAGAAGTCAGAGAAGCGACAGGTGAGACCACCACAGGTCCCAGAGGATGGTGCTTACCAAGCGCCCAGGAACACCCACCCTGCATGCTGCAGCCAGGCGGGCTGCAAGGCCTAAGCCTCGGGGAGTGGATACTGGATAGGGTAAGGGGAGCAGCCTGGATCCTCTCCTCCTTTCTCTGATGCATCCCCAGCCAGGGCTGCATTTCTCTAGCTCACCTGAGATACTCCTGCAAGAAAGAGCTTGGTTGACTCCTCCTGTTTCTGTTTATCTCGAAGCCTCTGCAGCAATTTTCCCAAACTGAACAGCAAGAGGGAGACCTCAAAGAGGCGACTCTCTTCCTAGCTGCATCTCCTTCCTAATCCTCTGGGTGCCTTGGAATAGAAGCTCAGAAGGAAGAAAACGACATTTTCAACTTTCAGGAACTAGCTCTGTCGCCCTCTGCACAGCTCGGGAGACAGCACTCTCAGCCTTTTAGGATTCCATCCAAAAATCCTTCAGCCCTCCATGTTCCCCAAAATGACAGTGCTCATGTGTGGCTGGAACCTGCCCCGATCCGGCAGCTCATTTAAATAGAGCTCATCACAACAACAGTGTTGGTGGTGAAGTGAGTAGCAGCAGGGCCCTGGGGACCCCCTGTTTATACGTAGGAAGAATGATGCAATCTGGGTATCAAAATAGCAATCCAGAATGGAATAACAGGCTCACGCAGCAGCGGTGCCTGCACAGCCAGAGCTCAAGTTGACACACTCTGTCAGCCCCACACTGCTGCAGCACGCAGATGCCAGGCACACACTCTCACCGCACCATTTTAAAAAACAGCAGGAGCCCAAGATATCCCTCCATGCCCCCGGCACTGAAGGAGGGTGTGGGGGGGCCTTCAACAGACATTGAAATCTGTCTCCTACATACTCACCTGCTCCTGCCACTTCACCTGAAGTCCTTATCCTGTGACGTCACAGTCAGTTGCCATAGTGACCAATTGTCCGTCACAAGCAGAGGATTAGGACTTCGGATGGAGAAGACACACATTTATGATGCACAAAGGTCCTGGGAGGTCTCCCTTGGCAGCTAACTCTACCCACCAGGAAGATCCAGTCACACACAAGCAGGGAGTGAAAAAGGGAAGGATGAACAGGGTTGACTGGAGGAGACATTAGGATGGGGCAAGACTACAAGTACAGCATAATTTCAAAAGCACAGAGCAACCAGATGAGGGGGAGTGGCAGGGATGTGCTTGGAAAGACCGGCAGGAGAGTAAGCTCCTGAAGGGACCTGAATGCTAAGCTCAGGAGCTTGACCTTCATCCTAAAATAAAAGGCAGCCCAAAAAGCTTCTGGAGAGTGACTGAGCTGGGCTTTATGATTATCCTGATGGACTGAACACAGGGAGGTCAGGGTAGTTGAGCATTAATGTGACCCTAAATGAGGGTAAAAATGGAAAAAAGCAAAAGAAGACTCATTTCAAAGAGAACTGACAGGACACAAGCAAATTAGGATGTTGGGGCTAGCGGCGGTGTGTGAAGAACAAGGAGTCAAGTGGAGGGGCTGTCATGAACAGAGGTAGGTAACAGGAGGAAGAAAAGAGCAGTGGCCAAATCTCATGTTATCTATACCTTCCTTTCTCTGGCATCCTTGCCCTCTTAATATCAGGCCTCATTCTGCCTTGCCTGGACCAGTGATGCCCAAATCTGGACAGCTTGTTAGAAATCCTGAATCTACCAAACCCAAATCTCTTGTGTGTGGGTGTGGGACTGGGAATCTGTATTTTTAGCAAGCATCACAAACAATTCTTAGGCATTCAGACCAGCACTGGTTCAAGGCCCAGCAATCAGGAACCAATGGCCTGGACAGCTGCAGTTGTCCAGCAGGTCTTCCTGTATCCAGTCCTGTCTCCTCCAATCATTCTTCTCACTGGGCCAACATGAATTTGTTTTTTTCTTGTTTGTTTGTCTTTGTTTGTTTTGAGACAGTGTTTCATTCTGTCACCCAGGCTGGAGTGTGGTGGCATGATCATGGCTCACTGCAGCCTCAACCTCCTGGGCTCAAGTGATCCTCCTGCCTCGGCCTCCCAAGCAGCTGGGACTACAGGTGTGCAACCAGCTAATTTATTTTTTATTTTCTATTTTTTGTAGAGACAGGGCCTTACTATGTGCCCAGGCTGGTCTTGAACTCCTCACCTCAGGAGATGTGACCATATTCCACTGATCAAAAACCTTCAATGGCTCCCCACTGTCCACAGAATAGCTTAATCAAGATCCTTCACAATTTGGCCCTAAATTTCCTTTCTGAACAGAATCCCCACTTCTCTCTTTCAAGCATCCCATACTCCAGCCAAAATTAACTCCCTCCTGTTTCTAATATTTGCCTTCCCCTCCCCTCCATGTGCCTCATCCTAACACTATTCCCTACCTGGGAGTCCCTTGCACATTTTTCTGACTCTGCCTGGTTCCTCCACAGCTATTCCTACTTGGTGTCACCTACAGATTCAAACCACCCAATTTCCCCAGACAGAACCTAAAACAGGGGTCAGAAAACCATAGACTGCCTGTTCTTGTAAATAAAGAATACAGTAATGCCCATTCATTTCCATATTGTCTATGGCTGCCTTCTGCTTTTCTGCTACAATGGTAGAGCTAAGTAGTTGTAACAGAGACTGTATGACCCACAAAGCCTAAAATATTTACTATCTAGCCTTGTGCAGAAAGTTTATGACATCTGGCCTAAAGCAACAGCTCCTTAAATTGTGCTAGCCTCACCCTTTGGAGTTTAATTCTGATTACGGGGATTTTGCATGTTCCAAGCCCAGATCCATCTTCGTGAACTCTAGTTCTGATAACTGGGTCACATCCGAGCTGGACCTTCAAGTTTGTGTAGGATGTTTCAAGCAAGAAAAGGCATTTCAGGAGGAAGGAACATCATAAATGGAGAATTATAGATATGAAAGTGTGAGGTCTCTTTGGAAAGTCTTGTAAGGCTACAACATATAGAGAAATGACAGGAGGTAAGGCTACAGCATTAGTTTGGGACCAGATTATGAAAAGACTTGGAGGCCATGCTAAGTGTCTGTTCTAAACTGCAAGCAATTGGAAGCCTTTAGAGAGCTAGAAGTGCAGTCCCAGAGTCAGAGGGAGTGATCAGGGTCAAAGCTAGAGGATTTGGCAGCATAATCACAGTAGCAATAAGTGAAGTGAGGTCAGGAAAAATATCACTGTAGGAAAGAATAGGGAATAAACTGAGGTCAGGCAGATATCCAGGGACTGTGAGGAAGAGCCAGACAGCCGGCCTGAGCCAAGAGTCAGAATCTGGCTATGAAAGCCAGGTGACTGGCTGGGGCTGGAGATGGACGCACGATCCACAGCCTTCAGAGCCCATGCTCCTAGGAACCACCTGGCTGTGAAACAGGCTTTCTGTGCCAAGAAAGTACCCACAGTATAATGCAAAAAGTACAGGTAGGATGAGTCTGGGCTCATTTCATCTGATAGACCCTCACTGACCGAGGTAGCACCTCTGTCTCTTTTCATCCCAAATCTTAAGAGTCAATCCAAAAACTGATGCACTGACACACTCCATGCAAAACCACTGATCCCTTTTCCAGCTGGGCCTGGAGACAGAGAGTCATTTGGGGAACCAAGGGCAGCATCCTATTCTGGGTCTGTAGTTTCTACTGGCCCTCAAGCCCAGGAAAGCCCTGGACTGTCAGGCAAAGGAGCTGGATTTTTTTCCTGGCTCTGCAAGTGACCGATTATGCGGTTTTCAGCAGGATCCTAGCCCTTCCTGGACTCCTGATGCCTCATCTATGCAGGAGGGATTGGAGATTAAGGGCCTTCCCTGCCTTTTGGCCTCCACAGCACTCAACCCTAACTGCTCCCCCTTAAATCAGAAAGTTCCAGCAGACAAGACGCCCTTCAAAGATCCCATCCATCAATCACAGCCATCTCGAGCTCCCTCCCTCAGCAAATCTGTTCTAGCTATAGCCTTCCAAGCAGCACTGGCAGCAGCAAGCACCTCCCCCAAAACACAGCCCGCCTCCTTTCCATTACCGGGGGAATTGCTCTCCCAGTAATGGGTCCTGTTCTGGGGTGCCAGTGCTACTCCCAGGGCCCTAGAGAGCCAATTAAGGCGAGGAAACTGTTCATGAACTAAAAAGCCACTCCACTGATAGGGCTCCAGGCTCCAGCTTCTGCACCTGCTGCACACCCAGCTCAGCAGCCTGCCCTTCACCTGGGAGACTTGAGTCACTGCCCACAACAGACCTCACAAGGCTGGACACACTGCAGCACCTGGAATGAGCAAAGAGTAGTCACCCACCTCCCAGGCTCCCACAGCTGAGATCTCACCTCTGGCCTCCCATTCCCACCCAAGACCATTAGAACCCCTGCAGCTGAGCTGCTCATTAAGATAAGTGTCATTTCCCTCTCTGACTCTAAGGTTGTAGCATCTTGCATCAGTTCCCTCTCTTTGGATATTCCTAAAGTCCCAAGGCCTGCCCACTGAGGGACCGTGATTGCTCCTCCTTTCAGCATTAGTAGTGTTCGGGGGATGCTGTCACTCTTCACTAGCTTCAAGAAGCATGGGGCTATGGTAGTTATTTGGTGTTCTTAAATCTCATTAAGTCTAGCCCTGAAAGCCAGAAAGGGCTTAGAATTGCCCAGTCAATTAGTGCTAGTGTCCAGGTGAGCTCTAGGGTCTCTAGGACTTCCAGCTGCATCCTCAACTTTGAAAATGGGAAAAATAAGATACTAAACAAGTAGATTCTGAAATCTGCATCTCAGTATCAAAGTCTTCCAGCCATGATTTGTCTTTTAATTGATTTGAAGAGAAACAATAAGTAATGTTCCTTTTCCTCACATGGGGAAGGAAATATCCAATCAATTCCCTCTTCCCTTTCCTAAAATGACAAATAAAACCACAGCAACTCTGAGAACCTTGAAGACAGAGCCAGCATATGGTAAGAGTCAGTTTCAGGGATGTTAGCTCCCTTCAGAGCTTGCTACATTTACTTAAAGTATCATTTTGGTACTCAGTGGCCAACTTTCCAGAGAGAATTTGACCTGGGACCATTCTTAATTAGCCAAAAAAGCAAATAGCCCCAAGTAGATATTCTCATTGGCTGAGAAAATCCAATTCCAATAGCTAGCATTTGTGTACCCAGCCATCCCACTGCATGGCTAGGCCACTGTATTCTCACCACACTCCTACCTTTGCTCTGGTCCCCATCACTAGCTTTTGAAGATCTTGCCCAGCTGGTCTCCTCAGTACCTGAGAGGTGACGCAGACCCATCTTCCTAGTTGCTGGGGAGAATCTCAGCTAGGCTGTGGCTGTATTTATTAAAGATTTGCACTTGATCCAGCAATTCAAATACTGAGTATACAATAGTCCCCCCCTTATTCATGGGGGATACGTTCCAAGATGCCTGAAACAGTGGATAGTACCAAACCCTATATATACTATATTTTTCCTATGCATACATACCTATAATAAAGTTTAATTTGTAAATTAGGCACAGTAGGAGATTAACAATAACTAATAATAAAATAGAACAACTATAAGAATATACTGTAATAAAAGCAACATGAATGCAGCCTCTACTGTCTCGCTCTCTCTCTCTTCCCCCTGCCCCCCACAAAATCTCTTAATATTTTCAGGCTGTGAGTAACTAAAAACTTGAAAAGCAAAACCTTGGATGCGGGGGGAGGGGACTACTGTATTTCCAAAGAAAATGAAATCAGCATGTCAGAGACATACCTGCACTCCCATGTTCGTTGCTGTATTATTCACAATAGCCAGGACAGGGAATCAACCTAAGTGTCTACTGATGAATGGATAAAGAAAATGTGATATATATACACAATACTATTCAACCACTAAAAAAAAGGAAAACCTGTCATTTGTGACAACATGGTTGTACTTACAGCACATTGTAAGTGAAATAAGCCAGGTATGGAAAGACAAATACTGTATAAGCTCACTCATGTAGAATCTAAAAAAACTGATCTCATAAAAGCGGAGAGTAAAAGAGCAGCTACCAGGGGCTAGAGTGGTTGGCAGGGGGCAAGGGTAGTTAGGGAGATGTTGGTGAAAGAATACAAAATCCAAGTTAGATAGCAGGAGTCAGTTCAAGAGATCCATTGTACAGCATGATAAGTATGGTTAATAATATATTGTATTCTTGAAAGATGCCAAGAGAGTAGATGTAAAGTGTTCTCACCACCAAAATGATAACTATGTGAGGTGTTGTATATGTTAACTGGCTAGATTTAGTCATTCTGCAACGTATCTATACTTCAAAACATCATGTTGTACACTGTAAATACATACAGTTTTACCTGTCAGTTAAAAATTTTTTTAATTAAAAAATATTTATATTTGCTGGCTCAGGCTGCAGGATTTGTTCTTTCTTCAAAGATTTTCCATGGACTCTCCTCATCAGTTTGGTATTCTAAGTGAGTGTGGACTCTCCCCCTGAGCAAAGTGCCACAATGTCAATCGCAAGCTTTGAAGACAGGTGAACCTGAATTTGACCTTACCAGGCAGTAGTTGTTAACCTTAGTCTATAAATATCCCAATCCTCATACTTTTCATCTATAAAATGGGAATACTAATACCTACTTTATAAGGCTGCTGTGAAGTTTACAAAAGATAATGTCTGTACAGTGTCTGCCAACCAGTAAGTGCTTGATAAATGCATTTTGTAACTCCCACTTGAAGAACAAAAAGGGACAGATCACAAGTGAAAAAAGCCTTCTACCTAGGCTTTATTGATTAAGTCATTTATTCTATAAATATTCACTTAAGACCTCCTCTCCTGTATCATGTTCTGTGTTGGGCTGCGGGGTTACAAACATGAAAGGCACCGTCTGGTTGAATGAGAAGATGCCTACCTCGTGACATCCCCTCAGTTCCAAGCCCCAGAGCAGGAGTACAGCCCTGGGGAGGCTCTGTTGAAGAATTAGAGTTGAAAACAAGCTGGACAGACCCTGAGCCCAGGCACAGCTCCTCTTCCATTCAACATAGCAACTGCTCGGCTCTGCCCAGCAAGTAGGAGAAACAGGTTTATAGAAATGAACTCAGCCCCATGCAGGGTGGCTCCATCTGGTTGGAGGCATTGAAGCTAGGAACCTGTTTATTCCTCAGCCTCTATCCGCCTCCCCTGCCATCCCTCTACCGGCTCCCACATTTTACTTTAAAAAAAAAACAAAACAGATTTCTGCCCAGATTCACAGAAAGAGGATAAACGTTCCAGAAAGCCTGTGTTCCTACTCTGCTGGACAAAGTGACTGCACTAAAAACTCTCTCCAAACATGGCTTCTCAAACTACAGACCAGAAATCTAAGTTCAGGTATTGGGTATTTCACTAGGCTAGCCAGAGACAGGTGACAGCTCTGCCTTTCATCAGACAGCTGATTTGGGAGCCATTCTTTTGACCCTTCAGAAAATATTCAGTGGCAACTGATATCTGCCAGTCCTAGTACGTGGAGAACTTACCTGAGTTACTGATCCTTTGCTTGAACTTTAAACAATCTTCTCTTCACTGTATTATTATCACCTGTTTATTTGGCTGTCATTAATTAGACTATGAGCTCTTTGAAGTCAAGGGCTCTGTCTTTTCATCTCTGTACCCTAAATGCCATACAGCCTGGTACATAGTAGTCAATAAATATCCATGGGGGAGAGACAGACATACAAACCAACAAATACCACACCACATCGGGTCCTAATAGTTCCAAGTAATAAAGAGGAAGTTAAGCCGGGCACGGTGGCTCATGCCTGTAATCCCAGCACTTTGGGAGGCCGAGGCGGGCAGATCAGGAGATCGAGACCACCCTGGCTAACACGGTGAAACCCTGTCTCTACTAAAAATACAAAAAATTAGCCGGGCATGGTGGTGGATGCCTGCAGTCCCAGCTACTCAGGAGGCTGAGGCAGGAGAATGGTGTTAGCCCGCGAGGTGGAGTTTGCAGTGAGCCGAGATCTCGCCACTGCACTCCAGCCTGGGTGACAGAGTGAGACTCCGTCTCAAAAAATAAAAAAAGAGGAAGTTTATTCAACTTTTTACCCATAAATGTAAATGTGGAAGGTAACCATGACCCAGCCAGACTGTAAGACCTACTAAAGAATATAAGAAGCTGGGCGCAGTGGCTCACTCCTGTAATTCTGGTACTTTGGGAGGCCGAGGTGGGCAGATCACCAGAGGTCAGGAGTTTGAGACCAGCCTGGCCAATATGGCGAAACCCCGTCTCTATTAAAAATACAAAAAAATTAGCCGGGCATGGTGGTGGGCACCTGTAATTCTAGCTACTCGGGAGGCTGAGAGAGAAGAATCGCTTGAACCCGGGAGGCAGAGGTTCCAGTGAGCCAAGATCGCGCCATTGCACTCCAGCCTGGGCAACAAGAGCAAAACTCCACCTCAGAAAAAAAAAAAAAAAAAAGAATATAAGATGCCACATATTATACATATTGTATGAGAAATTGACTCTCTTAATTTGGTTCCAAATTAAGCATGTTTCCATCCAACAGGCTTTTTCCCCCTATTTTACATCTTCTCAAGTTCTAAATAACAGCACTTTTTGTTTTTTTACCTTTCTTACCTTCTTTCTATAAACGAGGCATAGTACAGAAGGCTTTATGTATATGTCCTCATTTAATCTTCACAACAGTCCTATGAGTTAGTAACTATCACCATTAACCCCATTTTACAGGCAAAAAAAACCTCTTGGGCAGACAGATGAAGTAACTTGCCTAAATTACACAACTAGTAATGGCAGGCAGATCAGGAATGACACTCAGATGGCCAAATATACTGACACCAAAGCTTTTGTTTTTATTCTTCATCGCAATTAGAATAACTTGGGAACAAATACTATGATTCTGGTAATTGTCATACATATAGACAGAGATGGTGTCTCACTCCAGCCCAGGCTGGAGTGCAGTGGCACGATCTCAGCTCACTGCAACCTCCACTTCCTGGGTTCAAGTGGTTCTCCTGCCTGAGCCTCCCGAGTAGCTAGTGCCTGCCACCACACCCGCCAACTTTTTTTTGTATTTTTAGTAGAGACAGGGTTTCGCCATGTTAACCAGGCTGGTCTTCTCCTGACCTCAGGTGATTCACCTGCCTTGGCCTCTCAAAGTGCTGGGATTACAGGCATGAGCCACCACAGCACCCAGACCATTAATATGAATTTAATGTTCTCCTTTTAGAGTCAAACACAGCCTTGACACATGCATAATTCGTTCACATTAAAAACCTTAAATGAGATCAAAGACCTGAACTTAAGAGCTAAAACTATAAAACTCCTAGAAGAAAACAAAGTGGAAAATATTTATGACATTGGATTTGGCAATGATTTCTTGAATGTGACACCAAAAGCACAGACAACAACAACAAAAAACATAGATAAGTTGGACTTCATGAAAATTTAAAACTTTGTGCATCTCAGGACACTATCAACAGAATGAAGAAGCAACTCACAGAATGGGAGAAAATATTTGCAAATCATATATCTAATAAGAGATTGGTATCCAGAATGTGTAAGGAACTTCTACAGTTCAACAATAACAATGACAGCCCCATTAAAAAATGGGCAAACTGAAACTCTGTACCCATCAAATAACAACTCACCATTCCCCCAGCCCCTAGAAATCACCTTTCTAGTTTCCATCTCTATGAAGCTGACTACTCTAAACATCTCATGTAACCAGAATCATACAGTACTTGCCCTGTTATGACAGGCTTACCTCATTTAGCATAATGTGCTAAAGCTTCATCCATGTTGTAGCATGTGTCAGAACTTCCTTCCTCATTAAGGCTGAGTAATATTCCATTATATGTATATACTACATTTTGTTTATCCACTCATCTGTTGATTGACACTTGGGTTACTTCCACCTTTTGGCTACTGCAAATAATGGTGCCAGAAACGTGGGTGTACAAACATCTCTTCAAGTCCCTACTTTAAATTCTTTTACGCATATATCCAGAAGTGGAACTGCTGGATCATAGGATAATGTGATTTTTAATTTTCTGAGGAACTGCCATCTTTTCCACAGCAGCCACACTGTATTATATTCCCTCCAACAGTGCACAAATATTCCAATTTCTCTACATTCTTGTCAACATCTATTATTTTCTGGGATTTTTTTGGTTTGTTTGATAGCCATCCTAATGTACTTGAGGTGGTTTCTCATCATGGTTTTGATTTGCATTTCCCTAGTGATTAGTGATGTTGAGCATTTTTTCTTGGGCTTATTGGTTATTTGTACTTCATCTTTGGAGAAATGTATATTCAAGTCTTTTGCCCATTTTAAAATCAGGTTTTTTTTTTATTGTTGAGTTGTAGGAGTTCTTTATATATTCTAGATATTAACCCAACAATGCTGGAACTTTTTTTTTCATGGCTTAAAACATCAGAAGTTTATTACTTTCAATGATTCCATGGGTTGACTGAGTAGTTCTCTGCTTCAGTGATGTCATCTGGGATACTGAGATGGCCCAGTCCAAAACAGCCTCACTCACGGCTGGCAACTGGTACTGGCTGTCAGGCAGAAACCTCAGTTCTACTCTCCATGTGACTGCCTGGGCTTGCTCATAGCATGGAGATTGGATTCCAAGATGGCATATTCCTTTTCTTTTTTTTTTTTTTTTTTTTGAGATGGAGTCTCGCTCTGTTGCCCAGGCTGGAGTGCAGTGGTGCCATCTCGGCTCACTGCAATCTCCACCTCCCAGGTTCACACCATTGTCCTGCCTCAGCCTCCCGAGTAGCTGGGATTACAGGCGCATGCTGCCACGCCCAGCCAACTTTTTGTATTGTAGTAGAGACGGGGTTTCACCATGTTGCCCAGGCTGGTCTCGAACTCCTGAGCTCAGGTAATCCGCCCACCTTGGCCTCCCAAAGTGCTGGGATTACAGGCATGAGCCAGCGCACCCAGTCCCAAGATGGCATATTCCAACCAGCAAACTTAGACATTGCAGATCTCCTGAGGCCCAGCCTTTGAAGTTACACAGTAACATTTCTGCCACATTCCAGTGGTTAAAGTAAGTCATAGGAACAATACAGATTCAAGGGAAACAAATAGACTTCACCTCTTGGTGGGATGGGTGGCAGAAAAGAATTGTGGCTATTTTTAAATCCCTATAGTGATGAAGGGCACCATCATCAAAGCTGACAAAAGGTGCCACCACTGCTGCAGAGGCCCAATATCATTTGGTCCAAAGCATAGACTGCCTTATGTTGATGCATTGAGACTGCCATCTCCTATTGCTGCTAATACCAACAGTGCTATTTACCATTACTGAAGAATTATGGTAAAGTCACAGGCACCATCCTTCATACTGTCAATACTGCTGAAATCAATGGTACCCAATACCTTGCATCCTCATTGTCCAACATGATTTTAATAAAACTCCTTTAGGGCCAGGTGCAGTGGCTCACGCCTGTAATCCCAGCACTTTGGGAGGCCGAGGCAGGCAGGTCACTTGAGGTCAGGAGTTCAAAACCAGCCTGGCCAACATGGGGAAACCCTGTCTCTACTAAAAATACAAAAATTAGCTGGGTGTGGTGGCACCTGCTGTAGTCCCAGCTATTTGGGAGGTTGACGCAGGAGAATCACTTGAACCCAAGAGGCAGAGGCTGCAGTGAGCCAAGATCGCACCACTGCACTCCAGCCTGGGCGACAGAGTGAGACCCTGTCTCAAAAAAAAAAAAAAAAAAAAAAACTCCTTTTGGGATTTTATTCACAACCCCTAGTGGCAGCCACCTATCACTCAGGCCTCAGGTCTGTCCAAGGGCTGTGGGGCCAGGGTCAGAGATTGTTAAGTAACACTGCATTAAGCCTGAGGGACTAACAGTAATCAGCCCTCTCCTCTGCCCTTAGGCACTGGAATTGAACCAAACCTGACCATCTCATTTATTTCTTTTAAGTTTTATTTTAGGTTCAGGGGTACATATTTAGGTTTGTTATATAGGTACATTGTGTGTCATGGGGGTTTGGTGTACAGATTATTTCATCACCCAGGTAATAATCACAGTACCTGATGGGTAGTTTTTTGTTTTGTCTTGTTTTGTTTTTATTTTTATTTTTTTTTGAGACAGTCTCACTCTGTCACCCAGGCTGGCATGCAGTGGTGCGATCTTGGCTCACTGCAACTTCCACCTCCCGGGTTCAAGTGATTCTCATGCCTCAGCCTCCCGAGTAGCTGAGACTACAGGCACGCACCACCATGCCCGGCTAATTTTTGTATTTTTAGTAGAGATAGGGTTTCACCATGTTGCCCAGGCTGGTCTCAAACTCCTGACCTCAGATGATTCGCCTGCCTCGGCCTCCCAAAGTGCTGGGATTATAGGCGTGAGCCACCGCAACAGGCCTGATAGGTAGTTTTTTGACACTCAGTCTCCTTCCACCCTCCACCCTCAAGTAGGTCCCAGTATCTGCTGATGCCATCTTTGTGTCCACATGTACTCAATCTTTAGTTTCCACTTATAAGTGAGAACATTAAGTATTTGGTTTTCCATAATGCTGGAACTTTCAAGATATATTTATGATTCACCATATTTATAAATTTAACTCACTGGATTTTCAAGAGTTCTTTAAGTAATCAGGAATGCCTATTTGCTAGATAATTGGAGTACTTACAAAGAAAATAAATTACATTTTATTTTATAAAAGCCAATATTAACAAAATTTGTACCTAAGTTCGCATATTAATCAAAGGACCTTTAAATGGCATTGTTAAAATTTATGCCACTTATAAAGAGAGTAAGATTTGTTAATTAAAATTAAGATTAAGGGAAAACTAAGTTTATGTTTAAAAATCATATATTAATGTAAAAAAATCAAAATAGATCATATCTCTCCTGTACTCCAAACTCTCAGCAGACTCTGAGAGGCAAGGTAGCTTGCCCATGGGTTCAGAGGGCTTAAATATGTAGATAATCCAGACTACAGTTTTTAAAACTCTATTATCACAATGAAACACTAATTTTAAAAAATTATTGGACAGGACTCATGAAAATATGTGTGTGGACCTCAGCTTGAGAACACTTCACTAATTAAGAGTGTGGGCCGGATGCGATGGCTCACGCCTGTAATCCCAGCACTTTGAAGTCCCCATTTTTAACCAGTGCTATAATGCCTCACAGAGAGCCTAGATTTGTGCTTCAAATCACTTGGGAAATACTGCAGAGAACAAAACAAACAGAAAAGATCAACAACGGTATTTCTAAGTGTTGCCAACTTATTCGACTTTCTCACTGCATAATTTCATTCAATGGATATTCACTGTACCTCTGTGACATGTCCTGTGCTAGAATAATAAAATGAAGGGACCCGGTTCCCGTCTCCAGTGACTGCACAGTTCCCAATGAGACCGTTTCCTAGGAAACCTGACATTCTGGAGGAAGACACAGGCTCCTCCCTGCTGGGCAGCAGCTTAAATACTGAATAGTTCACTAGTCAGTGTGATTCTATTCAAAATCTGTTCCTGACTAACCCTAGGAGGCCAGCCATTCTCTCTCTGCCTTGGAGATTTAGTGAGTCAGAACACATCCTCTCCGTCTGGGGAGGCAGCCAAACTTTGAATCAAAACCTTCCCAGGCTTCTTAGTCTGCCACCAATTTAAGGAAATCCCAAACATGAAAAGTTCCAGCTTACAAAACAGATATATTAGGCATCAAGAGGATTCACTCTGTCTCACAGATTCCCCCAAAGATTGCTTTCAGCAATGAGTGTCCCTTGGGCATTTAAATTCTGATTCTTTCTACACCCAAAATTCAGTTCCTATGAAACAGGAAGAGACCTGTTATGTAGTGGGAGGTGAACTTGTGGTGCCTTTGTACTTACCATCTGCAACAGTCTCATGAGCCTTGGCAATCTGCCCTAGCTCCTGTATCAAGCCCTGGAAGCAGTCCTTACAGAGCAAATACTGGCAGGATAGGAGATGAGAGCCCATACCTGGCAGGTCCTGACGGCACAATGAGCAGGTCATTACCATGGCCTCCATCTGTCCACTCTTAGGGCAGTGTTTCTGGCCAGCTAGTGGCAGCCCCATAAAGCTCATGCCCATGTCCACAGCCATGCCTGTGCCCAGGACTGGGGCTTTTCCACTGATATCCTCAGGTGAGAAGCAGCGTGTAGAGCGAGCCAGCTCCACTCCCTGTAAGTGAAGCACAAAGTAGAGTGATCTACTTATTTTGAGCAGAAAAAAATCTTAGGCCAGAGGGGCCTTCGAGAACAAGGCCTCAAAAGTCCAGGCCATGTTCCTCTCCAGAGCTGGAGGCTCATGCCTCAGCCTCAGTTCCTCACCTGGGACCAAAAAGAGAGTCTAGCCATCTCTGCCGTGGAAAACAAAGCCTGGAGGTGTCTGCTGTTTGTCTGAAGGCGAACAAACCCTTCAAAAGTGTCCCATACCTGTGCCTCTCCTTATTGGTAGACAAGTTTGACCTAAGTTTCAATTTTGGAAAAAGGAAGAAAATTGCATTATTGACAAGTTTATGACAGGCACTTTACATACTGTATTTCAAAGGGGTTGAGACACTTTTACAAATTAAATAAAACCAAGAGGGACAGGCTGAGGAAACAGTCTTAGAGAGGCTGGGTCACACACAAAGACAGATGGCAAATGGAAGAGTCCAAATTCAAATCCAGGTCAGTCTGATTCTGGACTCCAGTCTCTCTTTTTTTTTTTTTTTTTGAGACAGGATCTCACTCTGTGGCCCAGGCTAGAGTGCAGTGGCACAATCACAGCTCACTGCAGCCTTGACCTCCCTAGGCTCAGGTGATCCTCCCACCTCATCCCACCTCAGCCTCACAGGTAACTTGGATGACAGGTGTATGCCACCACATGCGGCTAATTTTTTGTATTTTTAGTAGACAGAGTTTCACCATGTTGCCCAGGCTGGTCTCAAACTCCTGGGCTCAAGTGATCTGCCTGCCTTGGCCTCCCAAAGTGCTGGGATTACAAGCGTGAGCCACCACACCTGGCCCATACTTTTTTTTTTTTTTTAAAGACGGAGTCTTGCTCTGTTGCCCAGGCTGGAGTGCAGTGGCGCGATCTCTACTCACTGCAAGCTCCGCCTCCCAGGTTCACGCCATTCTTCTGCCTCAGCCTCCCAAGTAGCTGGGACTACAGGCGCCTACCACCGCCCCGGCTAATTTTTTTTTTGTATTTTTAGTAGAGACGGGATTTCACCGTGGTCTCGATCTCCTGACCTCGTGATCCACCCGCCTCGGCCTCCCAAAGTGCTGGGATTACAGGCATGAGCCACCGAGCCCGGCCCACACTCTTAATTAGTGAAATGTTCTCAAGCTGAGGTCCACACACATATTTTCATGAGTTCTGTCCACTAATTTTTTTAAATTAGTGTTTCATTGTGATAATAAAGTTTAAAAAAGTATAGCCTGGATTATTTACATATCTACCACAATATGATTTTGGGGGTAGCGTTAAGGGTCTAGGATTTAGTACACACTAGGCAGTATTACTTGTCTCAGGTTAATGAGCTGAGAGAGGGGCAGACTTAATACACAAATAATGTATTCTTGCCACCTGAAGTCTAAACAACATTGTGGCACAAAATGATGCATGTTTTACAGCACTTGGAACAGAGAAAGGAAGTGGGAAAACTGAGCCCTCATCATCGTGGCATATGTTTGCTGAACTTAGCTACAAGAGTGAGCACCACATTTAAGTCATAATGATAGTTTAGTTTAGAAAAACATCACATACATGTGAAATTAATATCATTAATTTGATGGCTTTGTAGTTTTTTACATTTGTAAACTATATTCAGTTTTATAGTTGTATAACAGCTAAAAGCCAAAGGAAGTTGTAGCTAGTTTTATATTTGTACCTATTTAAGAAACAAAATACAAATCATTTAATTCAAATCTGGGTCTCGGTAATTATGCAAGTTTGAGAAAAATTTCACTCCAGTCTGAAGTCTTTAGGAGCCAAGCCTTCAGGAAGGAGGAAGGGTGATGGGGCTGGGAGAGGCCAGGCTGCCTGGGGTCCAGAAAGATGCCACTACATAAAGCTATAGATAGACTTGCACTTCTAATTCCTTCTGGAAATCATTTAGCAGAAAACAGCCATAGCAGCAGCATGATTAGAGACGAGGACAGTCTCTATTAGAAGGTTCAAGTATGCCTGAGTTTATTTCACTGGGCCAGTAGTTCTCAAACTTTTTGGTCTTGGGAATCCCTTTACATATGTTTACTCATTGAAGACCCCAAAGAGAGTTCATTTATGTGAACTATTGCTATTTACCACATTAGAAGTTAAAGCCAAGACAATCTATTGCTATTTACCACATTAGAAGTTAAAGCTGAGAAAATTTTAAAACATTAATTTTCATAAAATAATAAACTTGTTATATGTTAACACGAATAACATACTTTTTGGAAAAAATAACTATTTCCTTTTTTCCATTTATTTATTTATTTATTTTTTGAGACAGAGTCTTGCTCTGTTGCCTAGGCTGGAGGGCAGTCGTACGAAGTTCACTGCAGCCTCAAACTTCTGAGCTCGACCAAACTTCTTGCTTCAGCCTCCTAGGCAGCTAGCACTATAGGCATGTGCCACCACACCCGACTATTTTATTTTCATTTTTATTTTTGTAGAGACCAGGTCTTGCTATGTAGCCCAAGCTGGTCTCAAATTCCTGGACTCAAGTGATCCTCCACTTTGGCTGCCCGAAGTGCTGGGATTATAGGCGTTGAGCCACTGCACCCAGCCTAAAAAAAAAAAATTAACTACTTTCAAAAAAATTAATTTAATGAGAAGAGTCACATTGTTTCTCATATGTGCCAAACTCTTTAACGTCTGGCTTAATAAAAGACGGCTGGACTCCCATACCTGTTTCTGCAGTCAATCTGTTATATGTTGTTTTGTTTATAGTATATGAGGAAAATCCAGTCTCACACAGACATACAGCTGGAAAAGACAGGAGTACTTTAATAGCCTTATCAGGTAATTGTGGATATTCTTTGATACCACACCAAAATTCAACAGTGGTAGTAGTTTCTTAAATGTTATTTATAAGGTAGACTCTGAACCAAACTTTTCTTATTCTGTTATATTAAAATCTGCTGATCTTGCTCTTTGAACTAGTCTTTTCCCCAGGCACAGTTTTTTAACACCAAGCATTGGTCATTTGGAAAATACCAGTTCAATGACTTATGCAGATGTTCCAAATAGCGACACATTTCATTACACAATAACAAAAAATCACATTCTTTAGAATCACCTCGAATCTCATCAGAAAATTCTTTAAGCATTGAGAAGCTGCCAAACTCATGGAGGCAGCAAAAACTACCAGAATTCTAACTTTTGCTTGAACGCTTGAATTTTATCATTGGCAACAAATACTGTCATTTCACTTTGAGAAAATATCTGACAAATTCCCAAGCCTGAATAACCACAGTTTGTCTGCCAGTTATTCTTTTTTTTTTTTTTTTTAGATGGAGTTTTGCCCTTGTTACCCAGGCTGGAGTACAATGGCGTGATCTTGGCTCACAGCAACCTCCACCTCCCAGGTTCAAGTGATTCTCCTGCCTCAGCCTCCCAAGCAGCTGGGATTACAAGCATGCACTACCACACCCAGCTAATTTTGTATTTTTAGTAGAGACAGGGTTTCTCCATGTTGGTCAGGGTGATCTCAAACTCCCGACCTCAGATGATCCACCTGCCTTGGCCTCCCAAAGTGCTGGGATTACAGGCATGAGCCACCGCACCCGGCCTGCCAGTTGTTCTTTCGTGTAATACTGATGTTTCATTTTTCATTTTTTTAATTATTATTTATTTATTTATTAATTTTTGAGACAGAGTCTTGCTCTGTTGTCAGGCTGGAGTGCAGTGGCGTGATCTTGATTCACTGCAACCTCCGACTCCCTGGTTCAAGCGATTCTCCTGCCTCAGCCTCTCAAGTAGCTGGGATTACAGGCATGCACCACCACGCCCAGCTAATTTTTGTATTTTTAGTAGAGACGGGGTTTCACCATGCTGGCCAGGATGATCTCAATCTCCAGACCTCGTGATCCACCCGCCTCAGCTTCCCAAAGATTACAGGCGTGAGCCACCACACCGTCCATGATGTTTCATTTTTCAAAAGGCTAGTTTAACTTGCAACTCAATAGCACAAGCACAGTTTCTCACTTTGATATGTAGCAGGAATACTTTTTCTTCACACAGAACATCAAAAAGAAATCTAAAAAAGTACTTAAGAATTTAAGGATTGAGATTTAATAAAAATTGTTACCACTTCATCATGGATGGACATTCTTAAGGTAAACTTCTTTTTTTTTTTTTAACCAGCAGATGCTTAGTGGTAAAGAATATAAGGTTTTGTTCCGGTTTGGTGCCCAAAACATCAGCAGTTTTACATAACATTGCTTTGGCACCATCAGTGCAAATGTCAACCCAGTGAAAAGATCAAATAACACGTTAGCTTTATTATTAAAATTGTTTGACCTGTGAACTCCCTGAAACGGTCTCAGGGACCCCCCACCCCATAGGGTCTACAGACCACACTTGGAGAACTACTGCATTAGACCTTGCATCACAATCCTGGGAATTCAGGGAGGTAGCATGGCTTTCCACCACCAGCAAGTACTACACAGGGTAAGAATATAAAGAAACAGGCATCTCATTTATGTCTTAGAAGAGCAATTGAAGTAACTCCATGAAAGTAAATGGTTAATTTAAAGGCACCGCCACACAATGAGTTTCTGATTTGAGAAGACGAAGGGTCAAATGACCCCATTTCTGCCCCCTTCCTATGGCTGCTTTCAACATAACTTAGTTCTTCCCTCTCCTTCTTATCTCCCCTGACCTAGAAGAGTGTAGGGGACAGAGTTTGGAAGATTGTACTTAAGCCAAGGTAGTAAATTCAAATGCCTACAGGGGCTGGGCAATCTATATGAACGAAGTGCTTTACTTAAAAGAATGTGGGTCTAATGTCTCCAAATCTTAGTTTTCCAAAACCCAGGAAATTATTTTTATTTACATTTTAAAATGTTAACAAAAAGTTAAATTTTAAAACATTGCCTTGCCACAAACCACCTCCTTTTAACATCTTACCACATCTATATCTAAGAAAAGGAAAATATTTACTGGAGTACCTTAACCTTGCTAAGGAATGATGGAACAAGTCATTCCACATCACATTGGGAATAAGAATTTCAAAGATTGTTTGCATGAAGGGTACAGAACAAATTATCATAAAAATAACACTCATTTTAGGGAGAAAACGTGAGGGAGAAATAGTAGGTAATGAGAGTACCTACTCTTTGCTAAGCTGTGTTATATGTGACATATTATTTGTTTGCTTGTTTAATGTATGTCTTAGACATAGTCTTAGGGAATGACTTTTGTTCACAACTGTACTTGCCCTTCACTTGCCTGGCACCTAGCGTAGGAACATAGTACACACTCAATTAATATTTATAAAAGGAATGAATGAATCTCATTATTTTTTCATTATACAGACAAGAAAACAGATTCAAAGAGAACATGCTATTTGTTCAATATAATTCAGTTAGTAAAAAGAGAACTAGGAGGCTGGGCGTGATGGTCATGCCTGTAATCCCAGTGCTTTGGGAGGTCGAGGTAGGAGGGCTGCTTGAGGCTAGCAGTTTGAGACCAGCCTGGGCAACATACAAGACCTTATCTTTAAAAACAACAACAACAAAAAAAAAACAGAACTAGGAAATGAACCCAACTTTCTGTGTTCTTTCCATTAATTTTATCCTCTGAAATTAAATTAAAACCCAAATATGTAACTCCTTTTTTCTGCTATTGTATAAGCTGTTCTCAAAGACTCCAGAATTTCTCTTTTCACGTTTTGTTACTCTGAGTTTAATGGCAACAAAGCTTTCCACCCTAGTTTCCAATAAAGCTTTAGGAATGTAATTGCCATGTAGTACAATCTATCCAACACAGGAAAGAAAGACTCCTAAAAATTCCTAATCTTCCAATTAGATTATTTTTACTTTGTGCTAAAGAAAACCCCGCCTGATCCTATGGATTTCCCCTAAATGCCATATATCAAAAACTACAGATAAAGGCAAACAAAAACCCCCAAGGCTAGGGAGGTTAAAATGAAACTGGAAACTGTACATATTGCTGGTGAATAAATTGGTATGATCCTTTTGGAAAAAATACATAGTAACATAAAATGAATCACAAAAATGTTCATACCATATAATCCAGCAGTCTCACTTCTGGGAATTTATCCTAGACAAGTTATTCAACAGGAGAAGAAAAAATTATATACAAATGCTCATTCCATCATCGTCTCTAACAGCAAAGAATACAATAAGAATTTTTTTAAAAAACAAAATACACAAGAAAGTGGCTTAATAAAAGATAGTACATGCTGAAAATAAATTCTTCTTCAGCTGTTAAAAATAATCATGAAGACTGGGTAGTGATACGAAAAACTGCCATGGTATTAAATAAAAAGAATACAAAAGGATTTGTATACTATGATCATTAACTTTGCAGACAGCTATGTCTCCATGTATACAAGGGTTGAAAGGTAATACTCAGAAAAGAAAATGGCATCACAGGGTGGAATGATTTGAGTTGCTTATACTTACATTTTTTTCAGAATTTTCTTTACTGTTGTGCTGTCTATTATGTATAATTTTTCAAGTCTTTCTGAAGTAAATTGGGATTTCTGAGTTTTTCTCTAATTCTCACTTGGAAAAAAAGCAGAAACACTGCTTCTTCCCATCTTGATTAACAGTGCTCTACTTAAAAAAGAAAACGAACATAATATTTCCAAATGTCCACATCTAAAGATGGAGAGCAAGAAAACAGAGCTGGATCCATTCAGGATGTAGCTGCTATCTGAAGGACTGATGTCGAATTCAGGAACCCAGTGAGGAGAGAAAGGAAGAGGGATCACCAGGGCCTTCTTCAGGGTGATGATGTGTTCCCAAGGCCACCTGGAGAGAGGCCTGGGGCAGCAAAAAATCAGCACACTTGCCTGCCTCACCAGGCTGCTGTCTGGTATCATCTCTTCCATTCATTTCTGAGGTATTTTCTGAGGCCCTCACACTCTGAGGAAGCCCAGATGCCTGAGATGTCACAAAGCCATGCTATACTTCAGAGGAGATGTCACAGAGAAGGACACCCCTCAGGAGTCATGGCCAAAGGTCATGTCCCATGTGCCTAGTTGGGAGGGACAGGTCCCCTAATGCCAAATATCTGGCTGCTACTCCACTTTGCAGACAGAAAACTCAGCTTTGTCTGCTCTCTCAGACCTCTGTCAACCTAGGAAAAGTGACACACACTGAACAAACCCCACATGAGCTGTGTGTTTAAGTCATGTGGTTGCCTTTTGAAGGAGAGGGAGCTGGATAGAAAACTGGATTGAGCCAGACAACTACCCAGGGTACTCCCTCTACAACCAGATCAAGCCATTGATGAGAAGAATGTTAGGTGAGCACAGAACCCAACGGGTAGTGCTGGGTCCACTCTGGGAGGCCTTCTGTTCAGCCGCGTGACCTGAGGGACAGAACGTAGCTCCTCTATAACCAAGGAACCTGGCAAACTATCCAGGAGGAGTGTCTTAGCACCCAGAACCCTACCTCAACCCCTTTCAGTGGTGGTCCTTATTGTAGGCCCCAGCTCTAATACCACTGATGGTTCCCTTTCATTCCCAAGGCCCTGCCCAGCTTACCTCCATTGACAGATCATCTTCCCAAGGTTAGGTTCCAGGTAACCCAGCTCATTTCTTGTGCACTTACTGGCCAGTTTTGATGTCAAATAGACGATGATGTCTTCTTTGATCTCCCCTCCTATTCTCAAGACCCCTCTTCCTGCTGGTCACATGCAGTATGTGATTAAGGTTGATGGAGGGATGAAGACCATAATGCTGTGAGGTCAGAGAGGGAATGGTCACTGAGGTAAAAGCAGGGGATCTGGAGAGAGAAGACTAAAGGCTAGGCCCAGGCTCTGTACCTGACCACCTATGCAGCGTCTGACAAGTCACCCAATTCTTCTGTGCTTCAGTTTTCACACACATAAAATGAGGCTGGTAGTGCTGTACCTTCAGGCAGATGTATTTTGTAAATTGCCAAGTGCTCTGAAAATGTTGGTTGTTATCCTTGTGGACTGAAGTGTTCTGGGAAGAAGCAGAATACAAAGTTGGCCTTAAAGGTTGAGGAAGATTCAGGACATGTGGTCAGGAAGAGGATGGGCACTCCGGGATGGGAAACAGCATGAGCAAAGGCAAAAATGCAAATGGGATATACCAGGCATGGCTGCAGTAGAAAGCTTGTGTAAGGGAGAGGCTGGGGTAAGGCTGGAAAGGCAAGTGGGCTATATTCTGTTGGTCATAAGGAGCTATTGAACTTTTTGATCAAGTAAAAGAATGAAAGTCATGTTTTCGGAATACTAACGTGGTGGAGGTGTGAAGGATATAGAAATTGGAGGAGGGTTAGAATGCAGGCAGAGTGAACAAAGGAAGGTGTTGTAAACTCCAGTTAAGAGATATGATGGGGGCCCGAATGAAGGCAGGGGCACCAAGGCTTAAACAGAGGAAGCACATTGGAGAGATACAGAAACAAAAGGATAGGGTGACAGTGTAGTAGAAGAAGAGAAGGCTTGGGGACAATTTTCATTATCTAGGTAGACAATGGTGCCACTCACCAAGATGGAGAATAAAGGAGAAGGCACCAGTGAGCAGTGCAGATTGAGTTCTTTGGATATGTTTACTTTGTCTGTAAAATGTCCAAGGAATACTAACCGGTAATTAAGTGACCATATGGGTGTGGAGCGCAGCAATAAGGATGTGAATTGAAGCCACCCAAGAAGACCATGTCCTGTGAAAAGATAAGGACAAGGACAGAAGGCTGAGGAACATCAACATTCAAATGGTGGACAACGCTGGATGGAAGAACCTGAAAAGAAGACTGATAAGTGACCAAAGAGTAGGAGGAAGGCAAGACTTTTTCTAGAAAAAGACGCCAACAGATTAAAGTACAACAGAAAGAACAAGTGATATGAAGAATAGGAAGAGTCCAATTTGGCAATTCGTTCATTAATGACATTAGTAAGAGCAATTTCACTGAAGTCACAGGCTGTGAGCTAGACTGCAATGAACAATGGATGGGAAGGTGCAAATGGGCAGGATTTGTAGACTACTCTTTTGGGGAGCTTGGCTGTAAGGGCAAGGACATGGGAGAATTTTGGATTTTTTTTTTTTTTTTTTTGAGACGGAGTCTCGTTCTGTCGCCCAGGCTGCAGTGCAGTGGCGCGATCTCGGTTCACTACAAGCTCTGCCTTCCGGGTTCACGCCACTCTCCTGCCTCAGCCTCCAGAGTAGCTGGGATTACAAGCGCCCGCCACCACGCCCATCTAATTTTTTGTATTTTTAGTAGAGACGGGGTTTCACCGTGTTAGCCAGGATGGTCTCGATCTCCTGACCTCGTGATCCGCCCGCCTCGGCCTTCCAAAGTGCTGGGATTACAGAAGTAAGCCACCACGCCCGGCCAGAATTTTGGATATTTTAGCTAAAATACATTTTAGCTGAAGGGGCCAAGACAAAGAAAAATGAATAAATACATGCTCACACATACACACAGAGAATAACTGAGAGGATGGGATTTAAAAAATTTATTTCATTTTTCCCATGGGATCTATTAATAGACTAGCGAGGGGATGGGATCTTGAACACTGGTTGAAGGAACCGACTTAAGAGCGAAGACATGCTGCTATTAGCGAAGACAGGGAGGTGAGGGTAAGTTCATTTATTCACTCAACAATCACTAGTTGAGTGTGGATTAAAAAAAACAGTCCTTGACCACATAAGGAATTAGGTCTAGTAGGGAAGACAAACGTAGGTCAATAAATTACATAAGGGTTATACTAGATTGTGTGGTGGTACAGGTGGGGAAGCGAGCAACTGTCTGCATTGTGTCCAGGAAAGGGTCACAGGCGTGTTATGTAGATTCTGGAGAAAATTCAAAAATAGCATTTATTTTTACTTATTTACTTTTGTATGTGGAGACGAGGGTCTCACTATGTTGCCCAGGCTGGTGTTGAACTACTATGGTGTTGAACCATAAAGCAACCAGGCATCTAAGTCCCTGAAGCAATTTAAGTTGCTCAAACTTGAGAGGACAACCAAATGATAGCAAAAGGGCAAAAGAGAAAGGAAGCTGCAGTGCCCACTCAGAAGTGTGAGAGCGGGAGAAGGCATTTCGGGAGCCGCCCGAGCTTCAGGAAACCGAGCGAGACACCAAGTGGGCACACTGAGGATTAAAGAGGGCCTCGCGGTTCCGCACTGCGGCCGGGAGACAAACCAGTAGCCACTATCACCAGCCCCGAGCAGACCACTAAGAACTGTGGAGGTGCGCGGGGCGGCTCAGGGCTGGCGCATTTGGTGAGGAGCTCAGACACCGAGGCCCTTAGGGTCGGCTTAGGCGGTTCCCTGACTAAGGCGCCAGAAAAGGGCCTGGCTCAAACAAGCACGGGCGGCGTGCAGTACAGCACACCTAGCCCCGATTCTTCAACAGTTGTCGCCCTCCGAGCCTAGCACAACGAGCCTCACCGAAACCGTACACCGCCAGCAGGACACTCCGTGAGAGGGGATCACCACCCTCAAAAAGAGGAAGCGACTAGCAGGCGCGCAATCCCGCGAGACCAAGAGGCCCCGCCCGAAGCCCGGCCTCTGTGACCGGAAGTGAGGCGTTTTGCCCCGCCCCCGTGGCCGATACCTCGCGAGACTTGGCGAAGGCCTTCCTTTTTCGTCTGGGCTGCCAACATGGTAGGTGTTTCGTTTCTTGCCTCCTCTTCCTTGCCGGCGGAGACTCCTAAGCTGTATTCCCATTGCCCCTAGTCATCCGCTCCCTACCATGGTCGGGGCTTCCAGGCTTCGCATGGCCGCCTGCAGGGCAGGGTGGCCGGCGCGGGCCCGGGGCGGGGCTCCCGGAGCCGTGTGTTAGGCCCGCGGTTCGGATCTCTAGGACACGCGGGCCCCTGCGCTACCGTGGTGAGACCTCACGGCCCTGAGCCGATCGGTACCCTCAACTTTCCCAAACGCTCCAGAAGTTAGGTCTTTGACCCACAGGCTTACAGGACCATCTCAGCTGGCAGGCATCGCCCCCTGCCCCTAATTCCTTAGGCCTTACCACCAAGCTTTTTCCACACAGCCATCCAGACTGAGGAAGACCCGGAAACTTAGGGGCCACGTGAGCCACGGCCACGGCCGCATAGGTAAGTGCCGGCTTCCCCTCGGGGTGGGCCTTGGGCTCTCTTCGGGTGCTTAGCTAGTCTGGAGATCGGTAGCCTATAAGTGGGTTAGAATAAGACCTTTTTGTGGTCAAGTTGGACAGCTGTTGATTTTTTTCTGAGGATCCTCTAGTATTCCAGTTCTAAGGAATTTCACATCAGTGGGGTAATAGGAATTGAGCAGGCACGGTATTGGGTTAGTTGAAGACATGGAGTACTGTGGGAATGCTGTGATGTGGAACCTGCAAAGATGTTTCACCCGGAATCATAAAGTAATAGCATTGCTGAAAACCGGCATCGGTAGGGTGGGAACAGCGTAAGCGGGACACAGAAGTCTGGGAAACACTCTGCTTTTGTGCGAGGAAGTATTGAGACGCATGAGAAGGCTGTGTGGTGCATGTAGCTTTTTTTTGTGTGTGTGAGACTGATCACTGTCGCCCAGGCTGGAGTGCAGTGGCGAAATCTCGGCTCACTGCAACCCCTGCCTGCCGGGCTGAAGCGATTCTCCTGCCTCAGCCTCCCGAGTAGCTGATATTACAGGTGTGCGCCACGACTCCCGGCTAATTCTTTTTCTATTTTTAGTAGAGTCGGGGGTTTCTCCGTGTTGGCCAGGCTGGTCTCGAACTCCTGACCTCAGGTGATCTACCCCCCTTGTCCTCCTAAAGTGCTGGGATTACAGGCATGAGCCATCACACGGGCCCCACGTAGCTTTGTATTCCTGCAGGCAAGCACCGGAAGCACCCCGGCGGCCGCGGTAATGCTGGTGGTCTGCATCACCACCGGATCAACTTCGACAAATAGTAAGTGTCCTTGGACTGCTTTTATTGACACAGCTTGGGAGGTAGGGGCAGAGAGAGGGCTGGCTTAAACAAAAAGTTTAGAAGCAAGCCTTGCCTATTGCTGTTTTTTACCAAGTTAACACTTGGTGTGAACTGAGAACCTGTCATCGAGGCTAGAGTCACGCTTGGGTATCGGCTATTGCCTGAGTGTGCTAGAGTCCTCGGAGAATAACTGCTGACCTTATTCACTGGCTGTGGGCCTTATGGCACAGTCAGTCACCAGGTTAGAGACATGCTTCACATTCACCTACCCACAAAGTAGTGGATGATAAATTTTGGCTATTCAGAAGACGTTTATTATAGGAGTATGTAGATTTTCCATAGAGTGCTGTTATGTGACTTGAATTTTAGTCTCGGCCCTGCCTCTGACATTGTCGGTGGTTTATCCTGGTTCCAGGAAATAAGACTAGCCTTTTCCTCATGATAGTCTTTGGTGGTTTTTAAAACAGTTGTTTAAGTCAACAGATGTATCATATGCCTGACACTGCTCTACACCAGTGAATAATTTACACTGTAATAGGGGGTGGTAACTATAAAGATGATAAACATAGCATCTTAATTGGAGTGTGTATGAAGGTGGTTGTTATCTCTTCCTAGCCACCCAGGCTACTTTGGGAAAGTTGGTATGAAGCATTACCACTTAAAGAGGAACCAGAGCTTCTGCCCAACTGTCAACCTTGACAAATTGTGGACTTTGGTCAGTGAACAGACACGGGTGAATGCTGCTAAAAACAAGACTGGGGCTGCTCCCATCATTGATGTGGTGCGATCGGTAAGTTAATTGGATGTTTTTCTATACTTCCATACCTTCCCTTACAAAACTCTGGCTTAATCTAATCCACTTATGTAATCTGTACTTCCCAGTTACCTACCAGACATTGATATTCTTCCTGTGGTAGAATTATCATAGGTAGTTCCCTATCCATAGCAGTGCCTACTGTCACTGCCCAGGTTGTATCAGGTTTGCATTTCGTGCTTGAACTATAGCTGGTTTTCATCGAGCACAGCTCTTGGCCCTTCATGTTCTCCAGATAATAGAATCCTAATATGTTCCATTGATACTCAGTGCCATGCATTATCTGAAGAGATTTTCCCCCAAAACAGATGTATTATGTCTGTCCTTGCGGGGGTTCTGGTCCCTGTGTCAGTCTTAACTCTCATGAATATAGAGGTAGTGTTAAGAGGCCAGAACCCTAGGGACGCTTTAAATTCACTTCCCAGCCTATTTAATGTCCATTGAGTAGTTCTGGTGGTCAGGAAGCTAGTTGTCTTCTTTTGCTTAGCAGGGGGTATTTGAGCAGGAGGAGGCTTAATGCTTTGCCGAGACTAGAGTCACATCCTGACACAACTCTTGTCCTGGTGTGCTAGAGTACTCGAAGAGAATCTACTGGTCTTGATTCACTGGTGGGGGCAGTCGGTGCCCCCGTTAGTGCCCAGATCAGAAACATACATACCCTGCCTAGGGATTTAGAAAGTGGGTTGGCAGTCTTTCCTCATGCCCATCATGCAGTTGGTACCTACTACAGTGTATTGTAAACTTTTTTCTCTGTTCTTCTAGGGCTACTACAAAGTTCTTGGAAAGGGAAAGCTCCCAAAGCAGCCTGTCATCGTGAAGGCCAAATTCTTCAGCAGAAGAGCTGAGGAGAAGATTAAGAGTGTTGGGGGAGCCTGTGTCCTGGTGGCTTGAAGCCACATGGAGGGAGTTTCATTAAATGCTAACTACTTTTTCCTTGTGGTGTGAATGTAGGTTCTTCAGTGGCATCTCTACATCCTGTGTGCATTGGGAGCCCAGGTTCTAGTACTTAGGGTATGAAGACATGGGGTCCTCTGCTGACTTCCCTCAAAGTATGTGGTAAATGTAAGACCAACACAGACGTTGGCCAGTTAAACATTTCTGTTTATAAAGTCAGAATAATACCTGTTGATCACTGAAAGGCCTGCATGTATTGTACTCTGAATTTTACAGTGAATGAGAGAATGTACCCTAATTGTTCAACAGGGCTCAAAAGGAAAGATTCCATTTTGATGGGTCACATTCTAAAGAGGGGCAGTGTGAGATAGGAATGAGATGGTCCTTTAGGACTTAAGTCCTCAGCCCAAGGTTTTTCCACGTGGCCCCCTCATCTTTTTTTTTTTTTTTTTTTAAACGGAGTCTCTCTTGCCAGGCTGGAGTGCAGTGGCACGATCTCGGCTCACTGCAGCCTCCGCCTCCCAGGTTAAGCGATTCTCCTGCCTCAGCTTCCTGACTAACTGGGATTACAGGCGCCCACCACCATGCCCAGCTAATTTTTGTATTTTCAGTAGAGATGGGGTTTCACCATGTTGGCCATGCTGTTCTCTAACTCCTAACCTCAAGTGATCTGCCCACATCGGCCTCCAAAAATTCTGGGATTATAGTGTGAGCCACTGCGCCCGGCCATGGCTCCTTAATCTTGATCCAAATTATTGTTACATCCAGAATGTGATGAATCAAAATCTCGAGATGGGGGTCCAGCAATCTGAAATTTCAGTATGCCAGGGCTTTTCTGTATGTCAAAGTGGGTTTGAAATAGTTAATTTTTCTTCTAGTCTGAAATGTATCGGGAAAATTTGGAAATCCTGAAGGCTGGAAATTGAAATAAGTTTTTCTAGGATTTGTGTCTCTTGCTATTGGAAAACTGATGGTGACCAATTCATGTTTACAAATAAGATCCTCATAGATCTCAGGGTAAATTATAATTTGCTACAGTTTTACGGTTCTTCCTGTGATTTTGAGCTTTTTTTGACCCAAAATAATACAGTCTAAAACTCTAGACAAATAAGATGGCACTTAAACTCCTGGGTTTTAGTGGAGGTTTCCTTAGTGCACAGTGGGGTCATAATAAGCCGAGAACCATGGTTGTCTATGGGACACATCTGTCAGGACAACCTTTAGAGGATGTTGGGGATCAAATAGAAGGCACAGAGAAGCACTGAATTGGCTTACATAAGAATAGGCTAGAATTACAAGTAGTGAAACCTTGATTCAGCTGGACAATTTTAAACAAATGTATCATTTGGCTTGCATCTTCTGTTGTGCTGGAGAAAGTTAGAAATAAGGGCTCTCCAGAACAGCCTGACCAACCTGGAGAAACCTTGTCTCTACTAAATACACAAAATTAGCCAGGCGTGGTGGCACATGGCCTGTAATCCCAGCTACTTTGGAGGCTGAGCCAGGAGAATCTCCAGGAGGCGGAGGTTGCTGTGAGCCGAGATCGTGCCATTGCACTCCAGCTTGGGCAACAAGAGTGAAACTCTGTCGTCCCCCCCCCCCCCAAAAAAGTAAGGGCTCTCCATTAGGGCCCATAGAGGACTTTTAATATGGAACCTGAATCCAAGGATCCCACAGTAAGTGGTCAGTAGTTAATGATGAATTAAAAGACTCAATATTTGGTCTTAACCCAATACCTGTGTGACTTTTAGTCCTAATTTCCTCATCTTTAAAATTTCAGTGAAAGTGCCTACCTGAGGATTGTGTAGATTAAAATGGAAACCGTGCACTTAATTTTTTGTTTTGTTTTGAGACGGAGTCTCGCTCTGTCGCCCAGGCTGGAGTGCAGTGGTGCGATCTCAGATCACTGCAAGCTCCGCCTCCTAGGTTCACGCCATTCTCCTGCCTCAGCTTCGCAAGTAGCTGGGACTACAGGCGCCCGCCACCGCGCCCGGCTAATTTTTTGCATTTTTAGTAGAGACAGGGTTTCACCGTGTTAGCCAGGAGGGTCTCGATCTCCTGATCTGCCCGCCTCAGCCTCCCAAAGTGCTGGGATTACAGGCATGAGCCACCGCGCCCGGCCCAGGCACTTAATTTCTGTGTTTGACTTAGTAACTTAAGTGCAAACTATTACGGGAGCAGATGGAGTCAATTGGCCTTCACGTGATTGTCAGTGGGAAATTGGTCCAAGCAGAGGGAATACTGGTTCAGGAAACTGGTTTGGGAAGGTTAGGCAAACGGGAAGTGCTATGGTGGAGAGAAAGATTACTCTGGCCGGGCTGTAAAGGACGGCAACAATGGGAGGCTGAAGGCAGAACCAAGAAAATGGGAGTGAGTATGGAAAAGGTACGATTCAGACGGCATAATGGACGGGACTTGGAGACTGAATTGTAGTGGGCCGACCACAAAATAAGGCATGGAAGGAAGTAGAGTTTGGGGGGAAGGATCCCTAGTCCCTTAATGGCTACCTTCTTCCCCAGGAGTTCACTGTTAGGCCATCCGATCCCCTGGCCTGGGAAAGAAACACTGATTTCGTTGCTGGCTTGTTCACTCACCAGAAGCTACAGCTAGTAACAGTTCTAAAAACTGTTTCATGTGATGAGGAACAGACGAAAATAGTTTTGAGCCCTAAGTCCGCCGATTCCAGTGCTTTCTTGAACCCGCATTTACTATTCTCATGACTGCCAAGCTTTGAATAGCCTGCTGTATTCATGGAGGCTCATACTGGCGATCTCTAGTGGCTGGCTAAAGCTTGAATTGCAAAAGATCTAATTTCTGGTCTAATGTATATATGCCTTAAATATAGTTGCGTTCAAACTTGGGAGCTGCAGGTGCAACTTGATTTTATGACAAATGTCTGCCACATAATTTGCACAAGCAGTGCTCGTCAAGGGCAGCTAAATCAGGCGAGCTTTCAATCAAAATAAATGTACTACTAAACCCTACTTAGCGGCTAACTAGCCCAAGAGCAGACAGCCCAGGGACGGACTGCAAGTCGGAAGCGCGGGCGGAAGCTGTGCAGCGCCCACCTGGTGGCTCCATCGGCCGCCTTCATCAGTCAGCACGACCCGACCTCAGTGGCGTCCTCACAACACAGACCGGAGCTTGGGTCTTACCCCGGCACCTGAGAACCACTTCCGGTGAGTAGCTTCTACTTCCGGAGACGATGACTCCCCCGCGTCCCAGACCGGAAGAAGCCCGGCGGAGACCGGCCTCGCTCGGCCACTTCCGGCAAGGGCGGAGCCGGCCAGTGGTGCGCGAGCGCAGATACCTCCCCTGGAGAGGCGGGATGTTCAACTCCACCCCTGGTCCTTGGGCGGCCGTGGGTCCCCTTCGAAGCGGAGGAATGGTCAACCTCGCCGCACTTCGAGCCCCGTTTACGGTGCGTTTAAGAACAGTGGGCGTGGCCTTTACGTAAATCTTCAAGATGGGAACCTCCAGAATTTGTCTCAATTGTCTAAAAGGTAATGAGCGTCAGCGACATTCAAGGGCACGTTGGGCTAAAAAAGAAAGTGCTTGTACACGGATGGAAATATTCTGGAAGAACATAAAAGGAATTTCCTCTTAGGAGCTTAGGGAAATGAGCACGAAGTATGTTTTGGTGCTGTTTTTTGTTCAACCCAATGCATATTTTCATATTGAGAGGCAATATAAATGGAGCAAAAGTATCTTGAGAAAAAAAAAAAAAACTACCAGAACTTGCCGTTGCTGAAAAGTAATATTTTCTCTTTCGAGAGTTTTCATGGCCTTTTAAATTACACCCCCACCTCCACAGGCAAATAAATTTGTTTTGGAATGCATACCACATCATCTGGCTCTAGAAACGTATTTTGTGTAGCTCCCCTAGCAAGAATATAGGTTAAAGCGTAAATTTAATTCCTGGCTCTATTTTACATCCCAATTTTTATTTTCCTCTCCTCTCGTTCCCACTTTACGTTGTTTCAAATAACCTAGTTTGTGTATCCCTGTAAGTCATTTTGGGTATAAAGTAGGTTATAAGTGTACATGCGAAAAGATGTTTTAACAAAAATGTAACTGAGCTGTGACTAATCCCACTTATTTTCTTGGGTTGTGCTATGGTTTGGATGTGGTTTGAAACTTGGCCCGCAGTATGGCAGTGTTGGAAGGTGGAGCCTATTGGGAGGTGTTTGGATCATGGAGGTAGATCTCTTACAAATAGATTAATGTTCTCCTGTGGGGATGAGTGAGTTCTCACTCTGCTGGGAATGGAGAGCAGGTTGTTTAAAAGGCGTCTGGCTTCCTCAGTTTCTCTCTCTTGCTTCCTCTCTTACTACCCGATCTCTTTCTTTGCACACGCCCAGCTCCCCTTCTGCTTTCTGCCGTGAGCCGAAACAGCCTGAGGCCCTCCCCAGGTATTGCTGCCCAATCTTTAACTTTTCAGCCATCAGAACCACAAGCCAAATAAGTCTTTTTTCTTTATCAATTACCCAGTCCCAGGTATTCTGTTATAGCAACACAAAATGGACTAAGATGGGCCCTAATTAATTCCACCGATTCCAATGTGAACCAGAGTTTGATTAATGCTGTTTAAGGGCAATTCTTCAAAATATTGCTTTTTAAAAAGCCCAGAATACTTATTTCAAGACTACAGTTTATCAGAGCATTTAGAACCGTGTAATGAAGCGGCCTGCCCTGCATTAAAAGAACTAACTTAATTACAGAATAGAGGAGAACTGACACTCCTATAGGTGAGGGGACTTCCCTGGTAGAGGAGATAGCACTGTTATCCCTGAGCAGCTGCCCCAGTGTTGTCAGAAAGCCACTGTTTAAGGACACTCCCTCTCAATGGCCACAATACCATCTTTTACAGGAGTGTTTTGGAAACAGTGGGTTTTTTTTGGTTTTTTGTTTGTTTTTTTAATTAATAGAAATGGGGTCTTTACTATGTTGCCCAGGCTGGTCTCAAACTCCTGAGCTCAAATGATCCTCCTGCCTTGGCCTCCCAAAGTGCTGGTATTATAAGCATGAGCCACCACGCCTGGCCATGTTGGGTCATTTTTGTTGTCACAGTCATGGAGGGGAAGGGACCAGGGATGCTAAATATCTTGGAATGGATGAGCTGGTCCTACACAACAAAGAGAAATCTAACTTAAAATCTAACTTCATTTACACATAACCCAACAAGTTGGTTTGTTTTTTGTTTTTGCAGTTTTTATATACTTCTGTTTCCTAGGATTCTAACTACTGTTTAAATCAGGGGAAGCTCATACTTCGTTTTGTTGAGAACGTTACCAAAAATTGTTCATTTCAGAAAACTCACCAATAACTACTCAGTAGGATCTGAGATGCTGATACAACACTTTTCTCCATCTGCATATGTAGCTGTTGCATTCACAGTAATTCTGTGTACAGTATAGGCATCTGATTATCTCCTCTAGTACAGTTGTACACAAGCATTTGCATATTTAAATATTATAACAAAATATTTCTGTTTTATTTCTCCCCTTTTATGTTACAGTTAAGGTATATTTCGGTAGCTTATATTATCTTTGAATTTCATTTCAGGGTAGTGAAGGAGGGAATTAAAGTATTTGCTATTAAAAAAAACAGTTGGATCTGATAGGGATGAAAATCATTGGTTTAGAGGTCCAGAGATCATGTGAAAGAACGTGGAAAGAAGCCCTGAGATCATGTGAAAGAACGTGGAAAGAAGCCCTGAATATTTTTTGTAAATCTCAAGCCAGGCCCACTGTCCACACCCTCCTCTCCCCATAAGGCTGCTGTGCCTTGGCCGTAGCAATCACTCTGTGGGCCCTTGCAGCCTATTCTAAGCCATTATATGCCAGTACTGATTTTCCGGATTGGGACCAGAGCTGCAGCCACAGTAGCGGGGAGACATACCGCTCTGGTATTCATGCAAGGGCATACTATATTTTAAAGATACATAAAAGTGGCAAAATTTATGAATAAGGCTGGATGTGGTGGCTCATGCCTGTAATCCCAGCACTTTAGGAGGACTGTTTGAGCCCAGGAGTTCAAGACTAGCCTGGGCAACATAGTGAGACCCCGTTAATGCAAATTTAAAAAAAAAATTTACACATATACATCTTGTGATCGGATCACATGTCTAAAGGTTCTTTGGAGCCACGCTGAAAAAGGAGGGGTAGAGGAGAATGGGGGAGGAAGGGAGAGAGAGTGCATGTACCTTTTAGCCTTTTAGGAATTAAATCTGGTTTTTTTTGAGATGGAGTCCCACCCTGCGCCCAGGCTGGAGTGCAATGGCGTGATCTCGGCTCACTGCAACCTCTGCCTCCCAGGTTCAAGCGATTCTCCTGCCTCAGTCTCCTAGTAGCTGGGATTACAGGCACACACCACCACACCTGGCGAATTTTTTGTATCTTTAGTAGAGACGAGGCTTCACCATGTTGGCCATGCTGGTCTTGAACTCCTGACCTCGTGATCCACCCGCCTCGGCCTCCCAAAGTGCTGGGATTACAGGCATGAACCACTGCGTACGGCCTGTATTTTTCTTATTAAGGAATCTGGTTCTATGACTGTCCTAAGCCCAGGCTGAGTTAAGAGCGACGAGTTCTGGAGGGAACTACTTCCCACTCTGAGTCTTCTGGTTGTAATCCTTGTCTTTTCTCTTGATCTGAACTGAAGACTCATGAGGCTTCAATCTCTGTCCTAGTCCTGGCAAATGGCAGAGCCAGAAAATGACTTTGCCTTCCCAGAAGACAAACCCTCCACTTTATTCTGTGAGGCTGACAGCAGGCCCAAACCATGGACAGGTTGGGGCCTGTGCAGGCCTCAATGGAGATGGGGAGAAGGAAGAGGGGAAGGAAACTTAGGATGGGATCATCTCTCAACAAGGGTGGAAGGACAGGAAAACTTTACTCATGGTTCAAATCCTGTCAGACCCAAACACAATACCAAAGAAAATAGTTGCAGCTTAATGCCTCACTTGGGAGTTTGCAAAGTCTCTGCTCTCCGAAGGCCTTGGTGGGTGAAAAGCCTAAATCGTCCTTATTTCCCACCTTGCTTCTCTCCTTCCTCTTCCATGGAATGTAACAGTACTTTCTGTATGAAAACCTAGGGTTCCAATGGAAAAACGATTCACAGAGTGACATGCAAGAGTCACAGGGAGTAGGTCAGGGCTATGCCCAAGCCTGGGTTGGCATTAGCTGGGCTTTACTCTACCAATGTTAGGACACTCAATGACATCTTAGGGGCTTCAGGCAGAAGAGGAAAATGTTAAGATTTACCTAATAATGGGGCCGAAGGGCAAAGAGCATTCTTTCCATCACTGGAAACACTTAAGCACAGGCTGAACAGTTGAGGGAAGCTGAACTACTGCAATGACTGGATATCTTTTAACTCTTAAGACCGGTCATGCAACTTAGGCTGGAGAACTCCATTTCAGGGGAGGTCAGTGACTCACACTGAAGCTAACCCCTTAATCTAGTACTCAGTTCCCTGTGTGATGGTGTTTCATCCCTGACTGGCCAGTCCCAGCCCATTCTCAGGAGAGAGAACCAGATAACAAAGCCAAGGAACACATGAGGCTCTGGGCCCAAACAACTGTACATTGTTTATTGAGAACACCCGTAGATGGGAAGGAGGGATGCCCTGTACCGCATCGTGGCCACCAGTGACTGGGAGCCAGGCCCAGAGAGCACTGGCAGAGCTGGGGGTGGGCTTCCCATGACACACTGACCACCTCGGAGGGTGGGAGGAATGAGAGGACTAGGCCTAAGACCCTGGTGCCATGCTACAAATGGGGACTGATTGGCCTTTGCCTTTCAAAAACAGAGGGTATGGGTATGCGGACTACCAGAAAAAAATAGAAACTTGATTTTTTTAAAAGGTCCTCCTGTACATAACAAGACAGCATCTGCTCTCCAGGGCCCGAGACTGGCAGCGGGGACCTCAGGCAGGCAGGCAGGCCGAAGGCCTCCAGGGAAGATCAGTGGTTTGGCTGAGACAGTCAGCTGCACAAAACTGGCCAGTCACGAGCACCCAGCAAAACTTCATCCATGCTCTGGCAGGACAGGAAAGCACCCGGCCCCTTGGGAATATACAAATATTTGCCATATTCTCTTTGCTTGTTACAAAAAACAGTTAAGAAAGCTTACAGCAGATTATTTACAAACAGTATCCTGGGATATGATGAAGGCAGAGGTGGGCTGGCTTGGAGGATGGGATCTGTGGGGGCAGAGGAGCCACAGCAGCCCAGAGGGTCCCAGGCTGGGCCTTCTCCCCAGGCTTCAGGCTCTGCAAGGCACTGGACTCTGCTACTGAGAAGGAGGCTTAATTCTTCTTGTGGAGAAACTTCATTTTGTTGCCTGTGGGCCAGAGAGGACAAGAGAGAATGTTCAGTGTTATCCCTTCCAACCTCCACTCCCCTCTCCTCCTTGTAGCCCTAACCCTGTCAGTGGGAGAGGAAGGATTAGGAAGACTGGATTATAACTGTGATCTGATCCAGGGTAGTGAAAACACGTGAGAGCTCTAATTAGGGCACCTGTATTAATCACTGTGTGGTTTTACGCAAGCCACTTAACCTCTTTGGTCTTAATTTCTCTTTAAACAGAAACATGCTATGATTCTCTGATCTGGCGGGCTGAGCACCCTGCAGGGAGGGGTGCATTTTGCAGGAAGGGCACTCGCACTGCTGTGTCTGCAGACCTGTTATGGTCTAGAGGAAAGCTCACTGGCTCTAATGGCCTTCATATTCACTCAGGAAGGAGTGCAAACAGAAAGACCTGATGTATGTGGGAACCTGGGATTCCTCTTTGTAATGCAATATGGTAAATACAGCCTGCCCTCCATATCCATGAGTTCTGCATCCATGGGTTCCATGTTTATAGATTCAACCAACTGGAGATCAAGAATATTTGGGGGAAAAAATGGATGGTGGTGTCTGTACTGAACATATATAGACTTTTTTTTTCTCATCATTATTCCCTAAACAATACAGTATAATATCTATTTACAGCTGGGCATGGTGGCTAACGCCTATAATCCCAACACTTTGGGAGGTCAATATGGGAGTATTACTTGAGCCCAGGAGTTTGAGACCAGCCTGGGCAACATAGCAAGACATCATCTCTACAAAACAAATTTTAAAACCAGCCAGGTGTACTGGCTTATGCCTGTAGTCCCAGCTACTCAGGAGGTGGAGGAGGGAGGATCACATGAGGCCAGAAGTTTGAGGCTGCAGTGAGCTAGGATTGCACCACTGCACTCCAGCCTGAGTGACAGAGCCAGACCTTGCCTCTAAAATAAAATAAATAAAATATAAAATAAATAAAATAACACAATTTATATTATATTAGGTATTATAAGTAATCTAAAGATGATCTAAAGTATATGGGAAGATGTGCACAGGTTATATGCAAATACTATGCCATTTTATAGAAGGGACTTGAGCATCTGTGGATTTTGGTATCCTTGGGTATCCAGGAACCAATCCCCCACAGATATTGAAGGACCACTACTGTGCAAAATGCCCTTGGAATTCTGGCTGAGAACCTTCTAGTCACTATGGGATGTCTACATCCTGTTCTGTCTACAGCCCCAGTATAACACATGTTGACACTGATTTAGAGTATTCGGGGACACAGATCTCCCAGCCCCTTCCTTCTTGCTGAACATCTATGTCATCAGTAACAAAGCTACTTACCCAAACCTCGGAGAAACTTATTCATTCCACTCTGCTCAGTGTCTGGGAGTTCTTCTAAGTACTGCTCCACTCGCTGCTCAAAAAGGCCTGGGTAAAAGAAACAGGGCACAGGGAAGAGAACAGTCATTGGAGGAAGGGAAGGAGAGGCCTACATGAAGGGAACCATGGAGCACAGATGCCAAAAAAGGAGAAAGAAAACATCTGGGATGATAATTTGCAGGAGCATCTTACTAGAATTCGGGCTGGCTCATCAAAGCGATCATTAGTGACATCTTGCCAGGGTTTGCTGCTGCCACCCTGCCTCCCCATGTACATTCCCAAGCTGCACTAGGTGAGGAGGCTGCTTCTCAGTTCAGAGCTGCCCCAAGTGGACATCTCTAGCTTCCTTCAGACAACTCTACCATGTTGTTCCAAAAAGATTGTTATACTAAATGGATAGTATTAGAGGACAGAAGAAATACTAACCCTGAGGTTAGACAGAAAAATTGTGATGAGATGAAAAAGCCCTCGAATGAGCTGATGAAATAGCAAAAAACGAGATAACCATCTGCCTTAAATGAAGACTGCCACCAACCTACGACAGCTGGCCCAATGCTCTCTAAGGGAATTCCCAACCCCTGGGTTCTCAGAACCCCGAAATTGCTCAGTCTGCTCCTTTTCTCTGGATAGAAGGGCTTTCTCCTATCCTTCTCTTTGAGGAGGGGGCGGGCAACCAATGGCATGCTGCTCCTAGGTGGAGATGAGTCCTACCTCTAGCCATGTGGCTTAGCTTGTGCACGGCCTTGTGAAGGCATTTACTGGGACTGGAGGAGAAGAATGCTACCTTGAAGTTTCTAACAGAGGTAAAGGGATGTTAAGATGCCTGGCCCTAGCTGATGTCCAAGAGCTTCCATCATACTGCCTGGTTCTTCAGCCCTGCTGTGGGTGAAAAAATTAGAGAAGAGAGCTGATAACCAAGACTTACCCTTTGCCCGACACTTTCTTAGCTCCCTGTCTTGGATGAAGCCAGCAAACATCTGAGACTCCATAAAAACCTCAAGAAAGCGGCGGATGCTTTTGGAGGCCACAGATTTGCGGAAGGCCTCTCGCTGAAAGGCCCTCTCTCCCTTCTCACTCTGTGTCAAAAAGAGGGAGTAGTGCCCAACGGTCTCCACAAAGAACCGGATAAACACCTCCGACACCAGCCCATTGAGGGTATTACATTCTGGAAGGGAAAAGAAAATCTTTGAGGTTCAGGTCAAGAGCCTGCAAAGCCTTCCTCAATCTTCCTGGTGTAGTCTTCCTCTCCCCAACAAGACTTCCAGCCAGTACCACTCTTCTGTTCTGGAAGCTCTTTTTGAGACCGAGTTTCACTCTTGTTGCCCAAGTTAGAGTGCAATGGCGCCATCTCAGCTCATTGCAACCTCCGCCTCCTGGGTTCAAGCAATTCTCCTGCCTCAGCCTCCCAAGTAGCTGGGATTACAGGTGCACTTTTTGTATTTTTAGTAGAGATGGGGTTTCACCATGTTGGCCAGGCTGGTCTCGAACTCCTGACCTCAGGTGATCCACCCGCCTTAGCCTCCCCAAGTGCTGAGATTACAGGCGTGAGCCACCACACCCGGCCTCTGGAAGCTTGCTTTGTTGTGCTCATAGCCTTGTAACTAGCCTACGAGCTGCAGAAGGCCAGAAACTATGTTCTGAACATGGAAGTTGAAACATAATTGCTGGATGAATTAAAGTAGAAACCAGAGCACCACTTTCATCATATCCCTCACCCTAAGTGATTTTTCTGGCTTCCAAGGAAGAGGAAGTGCCTTTCATCTCCTGCAATGGCTTGAGGCAAGGCGTCAGAAGGAGGAATAATTAGTTTTCTGTCAGCAGAAAGTATCTTTGGGGTTGCCACATGTCTTTGGGTTTTCCTTCCTAAACTACCTGGGATAGAAAAGACGCTAGAGTGAGACCAAGGTCCTCATCAGCCAGAAAGGGTTTGGTGTGCAGAGGCAGAGTTCTGGCCCTATGGGGCCCTGACTCAGAGCAGAGGGAGCCTGGAGCAGAGCTGACCGTGCCCGGGCACTATTCTCACCATCGTCGGAGTCGCTGTCAGAGTCCTGGGAGATCAGCTCATTCTTCCTCTCCAGAGCCTGCTCCAGAGCTGCCTGTAACTTCCTAGGTAACAACGTGTCCTCGTCGTCCATCTGCAGGAGAAAGAAAGCACAGTGACAATCATAGCTGACACTGAGCACTTACTATGTGCTAAGACCTGTTAGAAGAGCGTGAGTAGATAATCTCATTTATCTCTCCCAGTAACCCTCATAACTATCATCAACCTCATTTTAAGATGAGGAACTGAAGCACAGAAAGGTTAAGAAACTTGCCCAAGATTACAGAGATTAAAAGTGGTAGAGGGTCAGGCGCAGTGGCTCACGCCAGTAATCCCAACACTTTGGGAGGCTGAGCGGGAGGATCGCTTGAGCCCAGGAGGGAGTTCGAGACCAGCCTGGGCAACTTAGCAGGTCCCTCTATCTGCAGAACACACACAAAAAAACAATTAGTCAAGTATGGTGGCATGCACCTGTACTCCCAGCTACTTAGGAGGCTGACATGGGGAGGATCACCTGAGCCCAGGGAGGTCAAGGCTGCAGTGTCATGACTGTACCACTGCACTCCAGCCTGGATGGCAGTGAGACCCTGTCTCCAAAAAAAAAAAAAAAAAAAAAGGTGGTAGAGCCAGTGTGGCATTCACTGGCCTTTGTGACCAGGACCAGCCAGGGGTTTCTGATTAGGTCTCCCCAATTCCTCTATCTTCAGCTCCAGGCAGGAGGCACAGTTGGCTTGGGGCAGGGGGACTGTGGCCAGCCTGTGTCTCAGGAATGAAGTTAGACTGTTGTTTCGTCTCTATACTCTGTTTCTGGGTCCACATCACTATGCCTGGTACCCAGGGAGTCCTCAGCTCCGTCACTGGTGTGTAACAGACAATAAGTACATTTCCACAGGGCAGAGCATTGGGTTGTGCTCCTTTGTAGAGAGCCAGGAGGATTTCCACGACTAACAAAGGCTTTTTGTAGTTGACAACAATGATTGCAAACCTATATGTTACATAACAATCTATAGTTATTTGTGTAACCCCCAGCAAACATTTCAAGGCAGGTGTTGTCACCACCTCTCCTTTAGAGCTCAGAAGAATGTAGAGGCCTAAGACCATGTGGCTCAAAGGGGGCAAAGTCCAGTGGCCAAGTCTGTGGACTCCCAGGCCATGTTCTTCAAATTCCCACGCTGTCTTCTAGAAGCTCATGATGTCACTGGAAAGGCAGACCCTGCTAAGGTCAAGGATTCCAAGACCAGCTTCTCCCCACCCTTGACTAGTCTGTGAGTAGTACTGAACCCAGAGAGCTCAACAAACAGGTTGTGAAGGTTGAGTAGTGTGTGTGATGGTGCAGGGTGCTCAGGAGCCCAACTCTAGCAAGCACCCACCCTCTTACCTGTCGGATGAATCGGTCAGATCCCAGATTCACCATCAGCGCCTGAGAAAAGGAGTCATTAGCAGAGTGGCTCAGGGCATGAGTCCCGCAATGCCCTCTGCCAGGCCTCCAGACCTCCCAGGTTCCCAGGGTCAGATAACAGGAAGTACTCCAGCCGGGGATAGACCTCCCAGGGAGAAAGGATAAGAGCCTGGTAAAGAGGCCGAGGGGCCACAAGTAAGATCCCAGCACCTGCTTCCCCCTCCACCCTTCCCCCCAGCTGGTTCCCCCAGTGGCCCACCTCCTCCACAGGCAGCTCCTTCAATTTGGGGAGGGAGCTGGAGAGCAGGCCAACCAGGAAGGGGGTGGGACAGCAGACGATGTCAATCATGGAGGCCGGGAGGACAGGAATGAAGGTGTGCTGCCAGGAGAAGGGGTAGAGCAAGGCCACCACCGCGTGGGAGCAGCTGGAGAGTGTACTGATGGGCAGACAGAGAGACAGAGTACCTGAGCCCAGGCCCAGGAACTTAGAGCTCGCTGGAGGCTCAGGACAGCCTTTGATCGTAAACCTCCCAGTGCAACAAAAATGCTAATGGGGCTCAGGGACCCTGCAAACTGGTGAAGTCCCCACTTTCCCACTGTGTAGCGCCTCAAGGACAACAATGCTACTCTCTTAGGGAAATTGTACCTGCAAACAGCCAGGAAGGTATGCAGCAACCCGCAGGACAGTCATCTGACAAAGATCTGGAAAAGGGCTGTCTCGGGTTTGGGGGGCACATCAGTGGGCCCGTGGCTGAGGAGGCAGGAGGTTTTGTAAACCCCTAGGGCCAGTGAATGCAGATCGTGGGTACCCTCTCCCACCCCACATCAGAACTAGGCAAGAGGGACAAAGAACTTGTGGAAAACCTAAAACATCAGCAACGGATCATGAGCTGGCTGGACCTACCCCTCCCCTCTCCAGCCAGAGGCAGACCCCAGGCAGAACAGGAAGGACATCTTTTCCAAGACCCCAGATTGGCAGAACTTGAATACCCGGCCAGGCCAAGAACAAGACCTTGGGATCGTCCCTCCCAGAATGGTCCTGGAATGTGCTCAGAGGCAGCTGCAACCACAGGAAACAATAGCTGTATTCACAGCCCCACGGGAGCTGGGCTGGGGGGGGCAGGGTGGCAAAGAGGAAGCTCAGCCCTGAATTAGAGGGTAGAACCTTCAGGAAAAGAAACCTCATGGTCCAGGCTCTCTTAGGGGCCACTAAGTTCAGGCCAGGCCAGGGCACCAAAGCTGGGCAGTCAGGGGCTTTGTTGGCTGACAATGACCATGGCTGGCACACAGGAGGGGCCTCTTGGAACTGCTGTACCCAGCTCATTCCAGCTGTTGGGCTAGATTTCTTCACAAGGGCCTGATGGGCCCACAAAACACCTAGAAGTGTGAGACACAGAAGCACTGAGGCTGTGATGGGAACAAGTGAGGGGCAGTTTTCCTTTCTAAACCCTGGTGCTCTATGGAAAAGTCAGCAGCTCTGGTTTTTCTTCCTCCTTTCTTCTCCTGGGCTGAGGATGGGCCTGCGTTCCTGTCCCTCTGAAGGCAATCGGGAGTTCATTTCTCGGGCTCCTCTCAACTGCTCCCTCATACATACGGAAGGAAATACCCCAGGGATTCAGGACTTATTGGAGGACAAACCAGAACGGGGATTTTCCTTCACTGCCCTCCTCTGAGCACCTGACATTTAAGGTGGCTTAATCAATGTCCAAATGACCACTCTAGAGAAACCACTGCTTGGGATGGATTCTTTGACCAAAACAATATGTAATATGTTGCCAATAACCCATCCTGTTGTTGTAGGACTTATTAAGAAATTATTTTACACAGAGAGGAAAAGTTTTTGTTTCCTTTTTTAAAAAAAATTTTTAAATTTTTATTTATTTATTTATTTTGAGACAGAGTCTCACTCCCAGGCTGGAGTGCAGTGGCACAATCTCCGCTCACTGCAACCTCCACCTCCTGGATTCAAGCAATTCTCCTGCCTCAGCCTCCTGAGTAGCTGGGACTACAGGCCTAGCTAATACAGGGTTTCACCATGTTGGCCAGGAGAGTCTCGATCTCTTGACCTTGTGATCTGCCCACCTCGGCCTCCCAAAGTGCTGGGATTACAGGCGTGAGCCACTGTACCTCATTTCCTTTAAAGCAGCTCAAAAATGTTTCTTGTCTGGAAAGCAAGCCCCGGCTCTTACAGCCAGGCAGGCAACCTTTGATATGCAAATGCAGACCATCAGAAATTGGGTCCACCCAACATGGCAATTCCCACCGTTGTCCTCTTGCCCTTGCCCCCACAGGTGCCTAGCAGCATGGCTGCCCCGCATATTCCCATGTGTGTAGAACATCAGGCGCCCTACATTCGCATATTAAAAGGCTAGGATGGGAGGGCCAGCTTCCGTGGGGGGGGGGGGGGAGGGGGGGCTACATGAATGACATGCCTGGTCAAACCAATCCCCTAAGCCCTATGCAAATCAAACACCGCCTCCTCCAGCCTTCTTATAAAACTGGCTGGTATCCACAACACTTGGGGTTCCCTCTCTCGGCTTTGGAGCCTCTCTCCCTCTGTCTCTGTACTTTCTTCTTTCTGCCTTTCTTCTTTCCTTCTTGCCTATTAAACTCTCCGCTCCTTAAAACCACTCCACGTGTGTCGGTGTCGTTTTATCTAAACCAGCATAAGAACCAAAAACCCTAGTGTTCCTCCACTCATAGGAGCCGTATCACTTGTCCCTTGCCTGTGTCACCCCCTAACCACCACTGACATAAAATTTTTTCTTTTTTAAACCTTGGCTGTCTAGAAGAGCTCCGACTTCTTACTTCCTAAACTGCCTCACGTCCAGTGACCATCACTTCTGCCACGCCTCCCATGGCCACCACCAGACCTTCTCGACACCTCTACCTCTAAAATCATAAATGCCAGCATTTCAGACCAAGACCTGTGACCCATCCAGCTCTTTTCTTACTCCTCCTAAACCAGCTCCCCGACTTCCCTGGCACCTCCAGACCCTGCACATCATCTGTTTCTCGGTGTGGGCTGGCCAGCCTTCCTCACCCACTCTCCTCTCTGCACCTCAATGCCCCCATCGCATCCTTCTCCCCAGGCCTTCCATTGCCCAGCCCTGGGCCACTGCAGTTGCCTTCTCCAGGGGACACCCTCCACAGGACCCTCGCTGGCTGGCTCAGCATTCCTCACACTGTCCCCGGTCAGTGCTCTTGCCCCTTCCTCACAGCAGCTCTTTCCTCAAACTCAGCATCCCATTGAGATGGCTTTGCCTCCCCCTCCAGAAGAAATGCAACCATCCGCCAAAAATCTCAATTTCTTAACCTTTTCCCTTTACATATCCCGGCACCTGCACAGTCTTGGCTGTTGCAAAGGAAGAAATGTCCCTCCCTCTCCCCTCAGGCCAAGCCCTCCACAGGGTTCTCAATCCTGCCATCTGTGTACTCCCAAACCCTGCTCCCTCACCCACACAGGGGTGCTACCTTTCCACCTAGTCTTCCATCTCCCTACGCACAGCCCCACTCCAGCACTGGTCTCCGGCGCATGCTTAGGCTCCTGAACACTTGCTGATTCGCTTGTGGGCGTGCCTTCCCCCCTCCCTTCTGCTTCCTTGCCCAGCTGGGCCCTACCTGAGCTTATCTGCCACAAAAATGACCCGGCGCTCCAGCAGCAGTGAGGCAAAGATTCGGATGAGCTGGCGCACACTGAGGCAGGTAAAAAGGCACTCAAAGTCCACGTGCTCCAGCCTTGAGTCCATGGGCCGCCGCAGCTCTAACACCTGCAGGAGAGCGATGGGAAAGTGGGCCGGGGCCAGCCAAGTGGGTGCTGCCCTCCGGCCCTCCACGAAGCAACTGGAGGCTGCTTTCCCCTTCCAACCTGCTCTTTTCCAGGTCTCTCATCTACCCTGCTATGCAGTAAACCCCTCTTCTCCATCCCTCGGACTACAGCTCTGCTCTCGTAGCACTCGAACACCCAGCCTGTGGGCAAGAGGGCTGCCTGTGAAAGCGGGGAAGGCTCCAGAAGGAAGGAGTTGAGGGGCCATCCATCGGGACCTCGGGAAGAGAGGAGAGCTGACTGCTCTTAGAGATAGGGAGAAGAAGGGAACCACACAGTCACATCTCTAGGGTCCTCCTGCCCACCTCCCCAGACAAAGGTCTGAGCCCCCAGTGCTGACTAGACCCCACTGCTCTCCAGGCATCTCTGCATCCCAGGAGTCTAATCCCAGCCATTGCCTCTGGAAGGGCAATGCTGGGGTCCTTGTTGCCCCTGTCCCCCTCCCTTTCCTGCAGAAAGAGTTTCCTTCCAGAGGCTGTTTGTCCTGCTATCCTGGCCTTTATCTCCATCACCCTAAGTCCCGTGCCAGTCACAAGGAAAACACAAGCAAAGGGCTGGCCATTCTGCAACCTTGCCAGGAAGCAGGACTGTCTTATCAGGGCCAGGCCTGGCCCTCTTTCCTCCAAAGGCTGCTCCCAAGGTGAGTGCCACAGCTCAGAGAGCCACTTCTCTGGGGGAGTCACAGGGGTGGAAGGTAGTGAGTGACTCCAGCGGTGAGGGCAGGAGGAACTGCTGACGCTCAGGCCGTGCCAAAGCAGCTGTCCCTGGGGTCTGCCTGGCCTCCTCCTTGGTCCCGCAGCATGTGTGTGCAGCATAGATGTGCAGGCCTCCTGAAAACTAGGGTGAGAAACCAGTTCTCTCTCATTGCCCCATGGCATCAAAGGTAATGCTTTACAAGGAGTTTTTATACCCACGTCATCTCATTTGTTCCTCAGAGTCTAAGCAAGTGAAGGAGTTCTAACTCCTAACTCAGCATCCATCCTTCTGGGCCCCAGAGAAGCAGCAAAATGGGCACAGGGCATGGTAACGGTCTGTGTCCACTGTCTCTCCCGCCTGATGGTGTACTCCCAGAAGGCCCAGTGATCCGCCAGATGCTGGGTACACCCCAAATGGTCAGTGAATGTGGGCTCACAGAAAGAAGTACCACAATGATGCCAGAACCCTTTATACCTGCTCCAGGCCCTGTCGCCGCCCCAAAATTCGCAAGCTCCCTGCATGCAGCCCAACAGGCTCTGCTCTCTAGCACCCAGCCCCAGTCCCTACTGTCCCTCGGGCCCAACCCTCCCCCTTCCCCCAGGGATTGAGAATTCACACAGGCTGCTCCCACTCCTGGCCTTGTTCCATGCATCCCTGCCTTCAAGGAGATCAAGCCCAGGGGGCTGAAGGAGCTGAGCAGTTACAGCCTGGGAGTCCAGTGTCAGGACAGAGGCAGATGTGACCAACATCTGCACAGGGACAGGCAGGACATCTAGAAGGGCAGCCAAGCTCATGTGGGTGGGGAGAGGTCAGGGGAGCCTCTCAGAGCACAAGGTACTTGACTCCCCAAAGAGAAAAGAAGTGTCTTCTAGGCAAAAGGAAGTAGGGTTGAGGCAACACTAAGTATCAAGTCAGAAGACGAGAGCCCAGTGAGGTGGCCAGGGCCAGACCATGAAGAGCTCCCAGGCATGATGCTGGGCTATAAGGGAAGGGTCCCCTATCCTGTGCCCCACAGCCACCATGAAGCCTAAAGTTCCTCTAAATGAGGGGGAGAAAAGAGGCGAGGAGAAAGCCCTCAAGCTAGGATTTGCCACTGCTCAGCAAGCCTGGTATGCTTTTTTAGTCAGTCCCTCTCCCACTCTCTACAACTAATTTATTTATTCTTCCCTCTCCTAGAACCCAACATCCACCTCTTACTCTCAAAGGATGACCTTTTCTATTTTGACATATATATTTTTTTGAGATGGAGTCTCACTTTGTCGCCCAGGCTGGAGTGCAGTGGTGCAATCTTGACTCATTACAATCTTCACCTCCTGAGTTCAAGAGATTCTCCTGCCTCAGCCTCCCGAGTGGCTGGGATTACAGGCATGCACCACCACACCTGGCAATTTTTTTTTTTTTTTTGTATTTTTGGAAGAGACAGGGTTTCAACATGTTGGCCAGGCTGGTCTCGAACTCCTGACCTCAAGTGATCCTCCCGCCTCAGCCTCCCAACGTGCTGGGATTACAAGCACATGAGCCACGGTGCCCGGTCTGACCTTTTCTACTTTGAGAAAAGCAAAGCCATCAGATGAGAATCCAAAATCTACTAAGCCACTCCCTCCTCTCCTAATAAACACCAAGCCCTCCATGGAGCCTAACACCCACATCTTCTCAGTACTCTCTGCTAGCCCCTCCTCCTCTTGCAGCTCGAACCTCATCCTCTGGCAGCCATTCCCACCAGCATACAAACAACCATCCCTAACAAGCTTCCCTAGTTCCACATTTCAATTGCTGCCCTCTTCCCTATTTCTCTCCACAGCCATGCAATCTTGAGAAGATGTCTACACAGGCTGTTTCCACTTCCTCACACCCATCACTTCTCAACTCACTCCAGCCCAACTTCTGGGCCCCTGCACTTGTCAAGATCTTGCCACGCCTCATCCTGACCTCTTGGTGGTTCCTGATCCAGATCACGGCTTCCTTTTTGAGGTGCTCCTGAGCCGCAGCCCTCTCCTGAGTGTTCCTCTCCTGCAGGGCCTCTGCACGTTGGGGTTCCCCAGGACTGAGGAGGACCCCATACTGGGCTCTCTTCTCTTCCCTATTTACACTCTTTGCTACTAAATACCTTCTTTTGGGGGTCTCATGGGCATCTCAAACTTGACATGTACACATTTGGACTCTTGCTCTTCCTCCTCATTACCTGCTTCTCCTTCACGAGCTCCCATCTCAGTACGTGGCTCCATCATCTACCCTGGGGCTCCAGCCAGAAAACTGGGAGTCAGCCTTACAGTCTCTGTAACAACTACTCCCTATTTCCAATCAAACACAAAGTGCTATTGGTCCTAATTCTAAAATCCATCTACTTCCCTTCCCCTGTTCTACCACATCTTAATCCAAAGCTGCCATCATCTCTTACCCGTAGTGCCGCAACAGTATCCCTGCTGGTCTCCCTGTTTTCACTCCGACCATTATCTACATGGCAGCCACAGTGGGCTTTGAATACATGTATCAGCTGGCCACAGGTGGCTCACGCCTGTAGTCCCTACAGTTTGGGAGGGGGAGGTGGGAGGATTGCTTGAGTCCAGGAGTTCAAGACCAGCCTGGGCAACAGGGTGAAACCCTGTCTCTATAGAAAATACAAAAGTCAGCTGGGTTTGGTGGTACACGCCTGTAGTCCCAGCTACTCAGGAGGCTGAAGTGGGAGGATCGCTTGAGCCCAGGAGGGTGAGGCTGCAGTGAGCCATGATAGCACCACTGCACTCCAGCACCACTGCACAATATGGGTGGCAGAGTGAGACCCTGTCTTAAAAAAATAAAATGAAATGAAAACATACGTCAGATCTTATCATACCCCTGCTTTAGATAAAACCCCAAATCCTTAACTTGGCCTAGCAGGGACATTGTGATTGGGTTCTTGCCTGCCAACCCACCCCTCTACCCCCACCCCATCAACCCTCTGACCAGCATTTGCACTTGCCCAACTTTTGCCTTTGCAGATGCTGGTTCCTCTACTTAGAATAATCTTCTCCCGTTCATATCCTTCTCTTTCCATCTCCCTCCTCCTGCTTCATTTCGTTGCCCCCACTCACCACTTAGGTCTCTGATAAAGTGTTACTTTCTCAGAGGAGACCTTCCCTGGCCCCTTATTTAAAGCAGACTCCCCTGTTTCACACTCTCATAAGGTCCTGTGCTTTCACTTGGCTTGTAACACATTTAGGAATTATCTATTTATATGTAAAAGTGTTTATAATAGCAGTATCTCCCACTAGACTACAAACTTCATGAGGACAGAGCCACGTCCCTCTACCTCTGACTCTGCTCTGAGGTCTGGCGCAATCCCTGATTGTGAGATGGCACACATTCAGTAACTGTTCAATGAATGAACAAAAGGAAGGCAGGTGGAATGCAGTTTAGTCCAAATGGGTCAGGGAAGGCCCCTGGGAGGAACAGAGGGCTGGACAACATGTACATTCCTATTGTTTGCTGTTTTGGTTCCTAGTGATGGGGTACACCGACATGGTTGACTAAGGAGGGACCGTGCCCTGCACCCCCCAAAGACTACGACCTTGGCCAGCATGGTCCTCCTGCCACCCCAGCCCGTAGCCCGAGAGAAGAGGGTGCAGAAATCCCTACCTCATTGCCAGCACCTGGCAGGAATGTCTTCACTTTGATGGTCTTCCCTGGGGCTGGGAAGGGCGACTCCATGAGACTTCTCATGAAAGGATAGACCAATGCAGCGGAGATCCCACGCCGGCGCTCCACCTCATCTAGGACCTGTGCCCACCGCCAGCAGCCCAAAGAGGAAGGGTGTCAGGGCACTGCCCTTCCCCCTCCTGGCAGAGAAGAGGGCAGCCAAGCATCTGACCAGGCTAGCCCAGAAGCTGGGAGATGGGAAGGTGGTCTTGCCAGGATCTGCACACTCTACCCTTCCCGTTTTCCTTGGCACTCAGTGACTCCTCTGTTCCCTAACTGGCCTTGCTTCAGTCCCCAAGAGCGGAGTAGCTGGGCAAAGGAAATACCACCCAAGAGTCAGCTCCCTGGGCGCTCCTGCTTCCCCAAGGACTCTGGCTCTGCCCAGGGCCCAGGGTGGGCTGTGACAGGGGCAGACACTGCCAGCACAGGAGCTGGGGAAATGCCAGCCAGCTGGGTAGAGAACCAGGCTGGGGAATGGGAGGGTGTCAGAGAGCTCACTGGTACTTGCTCCTGCATTCTGTCTCCCGCTCGCTCACAGTCACAGGTGGTTTTCTCATCTAAGCTGGCTGCAGATACTCCTGTGGGAGCTGTCAGCTGGGGGACGGGGAGGGAAGCCTGCCAGAGCCTCTTACCTTGGAAAACAAGCCGAAGCAGCCAAGGCGGCTGATGACACAGTACACCTCTGGCAACCGGGGCCCTTTCCCACTTGGCTGGGCCAGGACAAGGAGGAGGAGGAGAGAGACAGACACAGAGAATGCATGATTACCATTTCTGGCTCCTTTTCCTTGGGAACGGAGGAGTAAGGACTGCCCTTCTAGTGGAGGAAGACTCTAAGCCTCCTCTAAACCTCTCTGCAACCAGAGCCCTGAAGGAAAAGCCACCACTCTCAGGACAGGCCTCAGCTCTGCAGGGTCTCCCAGCACCAGGTACCAGGCTCCTGCCAGGCTCCACACAGGCTCCACCCTTCCTCCCAGGAGGACGCTGACAGGGTCTGGCAAAGGGCAAAGCAGTTTGGCAGAGGCTACAGGGTGTCTGTGGATTCATATCCCTGAGGCTGGGACCCCAGCAGATGGGAAGGACTAGGGTACATCCTTAGGAGCGAGCCATTGTAGCTTTTTAGCCCCATAGGGCACATTCGGCATACCATTCCTTTTTTTGCTTCTTTTCTCCCTTTCTTGATCCACCTCCATTCTAAGAGAGCAAACTGAAAACAAGAGATGGGAGCTACTATTTATTGAACATTTGCTATACCTGACTCCTGGGCTTGGAACTTTACAAGAGATTTGTGAGAGAGGGATTATTATCCCCTTTATAGATGAGGCAATTGAGTTCAAAAAGATAAAGCCATTGCCTAAGGCCACCTATCTAGAAGCTGTGGAGCCAGGAGTTTGCTTTGGCCCTGTTTGGCTGTCTTACCCCTAAAGCCTGCTGCTTTCTGACAGGAAGGAAAGAAAACAAAGACACTGGGTAGAGGTTTGCTATGGAGTAAAGGAGCAAAAGAAGAATGGGACTTAAAAGGTAGGCATGGCCAGGCGCGGTGGCTCACGCCTGTAATTCCAGCACTTTGGGAGGCCAAGGGAGGTGGATCACCTGAGGTTGGGAGTTCGAGACCAGCCTGACCAACATGGAGAAACCCCACCTCCACTAAAAATACAAAATTAGCCGGTCATAGTGGCATGTGCCTGTAATCCCAGCTACTTAGGAGGCTAAGGCAGGAGAATCGCTTGAACCCGGGAGGTGGAGGTTGCAGTGAGCCAAGATCACACCATTGTACTTCCAGCCTGGGCAACAAGAGTGAAACTCTGTCTAAAAAAAAAAAAAGGTGGGTAGCTAAAGGGGAGACATGCACTGAGAGCTCCCAGGCCCGGAGCCCCCATGCAGGCTGCAGTGCCTTCTCCAGCAGGACTCAGAGGCCTGGAGGGCCTGGCAAGTCCGAGTGGGGAGGGAGCAGAGCAGCAGGTGCTGGCCCCTCATGCAGGCTGCTAAGCAAATGCAGATGGGGCTATTTCAGTCTCCAAACCTGCTGGCCACACGTCACAGATCTAAAGAGAAGGCAGAATCTGTTTTTGTCCATATTAGGCCTGAAACTCACTCCTGTCTCTTTCCCTCTCCCCCGCCTCCCCTAAAGCCCCAAGTGATTAAATCAAGTATGTGGGATTTGGGTTAGAATCATTGTGTCCAATCTGCAGGAATGCCGAGCTAGTGCCAGCCCCCTTGGCAGAGACCCAGCCCAGGCCCTCTCTGAGCACGCCAGGACAAACACGCTCTTCCCTGGGGGCAGCAGCCCCACTGCAAAGGAGCAGCTCTGCTCCATCTACGTTCCAGCAAAGGCAGCCTTCGCAACACTCCTTCCAAGCCTGGGAGGCCCAGGCGGCCAGAGGCATGCTGGCCTCTGCCTGGCTCACCACCTGGCATCACTCCTGTGCATATGCCCTTTGCCTCTCCATGGGCATTCTACCTCCCCACACCCCTTCTCCCCAGTCCATCCTCTGGGGGTGATCCAAGAGTACAAATTGGTGACAAATGACTTCCCTTCTGGTTCTGTATGACCTTGGGCAAGTCATTCTACCTCTGAGTTTTGACTTCCCAATCTATGGATCAGGGATAATAATAACCCATGGGCTATTGTGATCATTTTCTTTTAAAAGACATACTTGAAGCATCTAGCTTGGAATGTGACAGGTTCTAAACAACGTTTATTCCCTCTTATTCCCTTGGCCCTTCCCTCCTGTGTTGAAAGTCCAATCTCCTGTAACAGGCCATCTAAAGTTCCTCGAGAGGGAGATCCATGTTAAACTCATCTTTATATGCCCTTAGCACGTGCCTGACTCTCAATACGTCAGGGCTTCTGATAAGGGATGATAAGTGTTTCTGAATGAATGAATGACTGGCCCCAAATCTTTCCTTCAGGGCTCCTGCCCCCTTCATCTACCCCTAGACTGGTATCTGGGGAGGCTTTCTCTTGCTAAGGCCTGGAAACCCCAAAACATTGTCAACAACCCAGTAGCTCCAAGCTGGGAGTGCAGCAGGGGCCAGGCTCTGAGCCTCTACCCAATCTATTTCCCAGGACTAATGGGAAGGGAAATGGTGAGGGACTTCTCTTTACAAAATGGCTAACATTTTCAAAACCCAATCCCTTTCCCCTAGATTCAAGGTATCTCTCTCAGATTCCCAGAGAAGGTATGTCTCTGTCCCTGCCCAATCTCCAGCCCCACCACACCACAGACAGGCCTCCTCCCCACTACAGGCTGGCCAGGTATGGGGGTGAGGAAGGTTGTCCCTCACCTAATCTGATGCATATACACATACTGCTGGGGGCGATTCGATCCTGCAACCAGAGACCAGCAATCAGAGCCCATGATCCCAAGGGAAATGATGAAAAAGTAGAGAAAAACTAAAAAGACATGAAAACCCACTCCCTCTCCTTACTCCAGATAATCTCCGATCCTAAGGCCCCCTCAGAAGCACCACTCTGAGCCCTGCTCTCCCAGGGTGGCCTCACCTGTGAATGTGTGTGTGTTGGCAGGGGGTTCAGGGTGGCCTCAGGAAGCATAACATAGGATTTCATACAAGCTAAAATTGCAGAAGGGCACACACACGCACACATGCACACACACACACACACACACCCTGGCCTATCCCCTGCCTGCCGGCCTGAGGACCGAATGGCCTCACTCACCAGTAAGCGCCTGCAGTAGCCAAAGCGTCTGCTGCCATCTTCCCCAGTCAGCATGAAAGAAAAGGTCTCACTGGAACAAAGAGAGGTCTGGCATCAGGGAGGTGTGAGAGGACCTAGGAAACAGCCCCCAAGAATAGGGACCGTCATTTTCAGGGTGGGGTGAAGGGCCAGGTTGCTGTAGGAGAGGATGAGACTAGAGCAGGCCCCACTCAGGTGCCCACTGCTATGGGGGTAAAGAAGGCTATGCCCCTTCCTCCCTCAGGCCAGGCCAGGCCTCACCTGCTATACTCTGACACAGGAAGCCAGTCCTTGGCATCAGGGAAGCAAAACTGGGGAATGGCTTTGAGCCTTTCCTCTGCCTCTCGCATCTGCTTGGTGGGTCGGTCCAGCTGCAGGGAAGAAGGAACCAGGAGATGACATGGAACCTGAGGGTGGGTGGTGGTGGCTGAGAAGCCCCTCCTCCCCTGAGGGCCCTAGATGCCACTGACCAGCGGGCATGATCTCAGCAACCCTTGTCCCACTCCGAATTCTTACAGAGCCCAGAGTCATCATTCATTCATTCAATAAATGCCAGCAGAGTGCTTTCTATATGGCATCTGACACGGTGCTATGTGCCAGGGCTCTTGGCTCTCAATGGAAAACAAAGGGGACAAGGTCCCCGACCTTACACATTCTGGTCAGCAGAGTGAGATGGTCAACCACAACATCTCAGAGGGGGGCTTAAAAAAGAAATAAGCAGGGTGGCCGGGCGCGGTGGTTCATGCCTGTTATTCCAGCACTTTGGGAGGCCGAGACTGGCAGATCACCTGAGGTTGGGAGTTCGAGACCAGCCTGACCAACATGGAGAAACCCCGTCGCTACTAAAAATACAAAATTAGCCAGGAGTGGTGGCGCATGCCTGTAATCCCAGCTACTTGGGAGGCTGAGGCAGGAGAATCGCTTGAACCCAGGAGGCAGAGATTGCAGTGAGCCGAGATAGCGCCATTGCACTCCAGCCTCTGCAACAAGAGCGAAACTCCGTCTCGAATAAAAAAATAAATAAATAACAATAAGCAGGGTGATGTACCAGAGCAAGCTGGGCAGGGGAGGGGCTCCATGCAGGCGTCTGGACAGACCTCCTGAAAGAGGTCCTACTTGAGCAGAGCCTGAGAAATGAGAAGGAGCCAGCAGCCATGTGAAGAGCTGGAGAAAGCACGTTCCTGGCAGAGGCAATGGCAGAGAGAGAGAGGTTGAGTGTGAGAGGAAGAAGAGGGAGGCCAGGCTGGCTGGCGACAAGCAGAGAAGGCGGAGTGAGAGACAGGCTGGTGGGAGAAGGGCGGAGTGACAGCTAGTGGGTGCAGAGTTTCTCTTTGGGGTGATAAAAATGTTCTAAAATTGACTGTGGTGATGATTGCACAATTCTGTGAATACACCCAAACACTGAACTGTATACATTAAGTGGGTGAACTGTATGGTATTCAATTGTTCTGGATTTTATTATAAGCACATTGAGAGGTTCTTTCTCAGTCCTCATCCTTTGAACAAGCACTGACCCAAACCCATCCCCGCTGCAGCCCTGTCTTCCCTCCTGGCTGAGAGGAGGCAGGTTCAGGGCTGTGGCAGCTCGGTGAGGACGTATGATGAACAAGATCTCTCTCCTTCCCCAGATAGGCCTGGCGGACAGAGGATGGAAAAGGGGGAATATGGGCAAGGTGGGGAGAGAGAAGGCCTCACCTTGGGAAACTGGTAGGAGACTTCGGGGAGGTAGGTGTTTCGCGATGGCTTCTTCTTGAGGGACACCACCACAAAGTACTCAAAAAGCTCCCGCTCCTGCCACTCCAGCAGCTCCAGCTCCAGCGTGCGATAGCTGGGGGCGCGCTTCAGCATCGACTGGATGTGGACCAGGCGCTGTGTGTGGGCTGGAGGCAGGTTGCACATCAGGGAATGGACCCTCACGGGCCTCATGTTAACTCCTCTACCCCTGGCTCAGGGCTCCATTGCTGTGGAGCACTTTTAAGTACGTGAGCCTAGTCTGATACCATCCCCAGCTCGCAGTGCAGGAGGACCGGCAGGCACAAGGTGCTGACCCCTGCACAAAGACTCTACCCTGACACAGGAAGCTGTGGGCCTGGTCCTCCTGGAGCCTCTGGAGACTGAGCTGGGGCAGGAGGACTGCCGAGGCCAGGCAAACCCAGGGATGTATCTTGGCACCCACTCTGTCCCTGTACCAAAAGTACTAGAATACACGAACATCCACGAAGGCTTCATCCTTGGGCCCCTAGCAGGACTTGAGCCTTGTCCATGCTCCTACATCCAAAGTCCACTTGCCCATTTGCCTGGGGATGAGAGGATAATCATCCAGGAAGTCCTAGGCAGGGCTTCCCAGTAGAGAAAGCACAAAGATTTATCCAAGGACCCTGGAATGTGAAGGTTCCAGAACCTTTTCAGGCTCCTCTCTGGGGACAGGGGAGATGGGGGGTTGCAGGGCCTCCAGAGAAACAGTTTCCTCAGTCTACGGCACATTTTTTGCCAGAAGAGGTCCTTGTAATCTTCTGTACCCCTCTCTGACCCTCCAGATCTACAATTTTTTTTTTTTTTTGAGACAGAGTCTTGCTCTGTCGCCCAGGCTGGAGTGCAGTGGCATGATCTCAGCTCACTACAACCTCCGCCTCCCGGGTTCAAGTGATTCTCCTGCCTCAGCCTCCCAAGTAGCTGGTATGACACGCGCCCGCCACCGTGCCTGGCTAATTTTTGTATTATTTTAGTAGAGATGGGGGTTTCACCATCTTAGCCAGGCTGGTCTCGAACTCCTGACCTCATGATCTGCCCGCCTTGGCCTCCCAAAGTGCTGGGATTACAGGCATGAGCCACCGCGCCCGGCTGAGATCTACAACATTTACCAGGCAAATCTAGCACCCAACTCCCATGGACAATGGCTTGGGACAGTTTGGGCAGGTCACCACCCTTACATTTGGCAAAGGGAGACATCTGGATTTAACCTTGCAGGGCTGAGCTCACATGTCTATAAGGACAGACTTCCCTGTGGCTCCCTGCTCTATTGTTCTGGTATCTGGCCTGTCTGTCACCTCTCCACATCAGGCCGGTTAGGGACACTGGAACCACGCATGCATCGGAAGGGAAGGCTGATTCCCTGCAGCCCTGCTGGGAGAGCTTCCGTACTCATGGGAGCTGTGCCTCACCTTTGAACCTGTCATCAGAGTCGCTCTCGCTCTCACTGTTTTCATCTGGAAAAGGAACAGCAGAGTACATACTTGCTGGACCTCACAGCCAGTGTTTTTTGCTCCCCCACCACCCCAACTTTTCTCACAGGGGATGGATCTCTACCTTCTCTGGGCTACTCTGGGCCCATGGTCAGGCATCTGCAGGCAGGGAGCTGAGTGGCCTGGGGCCAGGCTCCTTCAGAGCTCACACTGCAGTGCGAATCCTATATTCAAACCCATGAAGGAAGTTGAGGGCCTGAGTTGGAGGCTGAGCCAGAAGAGGGGCCTACGGGCCTGGAAAAGATGGACCCTGCCTCCAGGAGGTCAAGATTTGAAATGGGAAACAGACCGCAATGCTCAGTGAGTCTGGCCTTTCCTTTTGCAGAAGCCGATTCCCACACCCACCTCCCTACTCAGGGCCTCACAGCCCAAAGTCTGAAGGAACCCATCCCAGACCTTTCTTCCCTGTCTGCTCCTCCCTCCTGTGTGGCCATTTCCTGGCAGGGCTCTACCCTCCACAGGTAAATTGATGCCTCTCCCATTCCTAATGCCCAAGGGCCCCAAACACCTGAACCAGCTCTGGCACCAAAGCCTACCTCTCAGTGATGCTGTTTCAATGCTGGACATAGACAACTTTTTTAATCTCTTCTTTCCTCTCTTGGCATTGTAGATGGAGTTAATTCTTTGGACAAGCTGGGTGAGAAAAGCAGGGTGGGTGAGGTAACCTTAACACCAGCTGCCCTACTTCCAAGAAGGCTGAGTAGGAGCCCATCCCTGCCCTTAATGGTACAAGCTTTCTGCATTGCACCCGCTGGGTCCAGGACTGGTCTAACTGCAGAACCGACCTCAAGTGGTGACTCACCAGCCATGCATGGTAGCTCTCCATATACCTAGTCCCCCAGGAGTGGTCTCCTGCCCCAAGACAAGGACACTGAACTTAGCTCCCCAGAGGAAGGAACTGTGATCAAACTAGACAGGATGGTAGCTCCTGGGTCCCAAGAGTCATTGAACCAACTGAGACAAAGAGCTTCTGAGATGCAATAACAGGAACAAGGATTCTAGCCTTTCCCCTCTGGGCCATAACTTGGGGCCCCGACAGGAAGAAGCTAAATTCCCAATATACCCAAGCATTGTTTGCAGGCTAAAAATACCATCTGGCTAAATCCTGCTGCTTTGGGCTGGGGATTTGGGCCTGGCTGCCTATGTGTGAAAATCATTGCTGAAAATTCTTCAATGCTGAGAGTTATAGGAAGAACCCTTGTTTGAGTCCTAGGTCCTTGAAAGCCTGGAAATGCTTATGTGTGCGGATACCCCAAAATTCATACACCACACTTACTAATGGGGAACCTCGGCTAGCCTTTCCTTCCTCTAACATCTGAGCACCAAGGTTAGTTAATGCATCTTTATTGATAAGAAAGGGGAATTAATCAGATGAAAAAGAGGCCAGTGCACGGACCCAGAATTTATTCAAAGGGAATCGAGGAAGCAGTCCAGATTAGGGAAGGAAGGAAGCCAGGAAAGAAAGAGAAAGGCTGGCTGCCTGCCCGCCCACCTGCCCGGCTCCAGTGGGCTGCCTCTGGGGAGGGTACCTTGGGAATGCGGCGGGCCCGGCGGCTGGACAGCAGCTCGCTGGTGGTGCTGAGGCTGTCTTCATTGAGGCTGGAGGGTGAGGACGGCAGGCTCAGCTGAGCCAGCAGCAGCATGTCGTCATGGCTGTGCCTCTTGGGTAATCGTGGCAGCCGGTGGCTCTTCCTTTCTGACCAGTTCCCACTGCGCAGGGACTGGCTGTTGGGTTTCAGGGAAAGCTGGCGTGGGGGAGAGGACGTGCGAGAGGAGCTCGCCACAGAGGCCTTGGCCAGTGTCTGTCTGCTGGGATGGGGACACAGAGGCCAAGGGCCAGCATCCCTGGCTCCCCGCCATCTTGCCCTGGAACTTCCATCCCTCTCTTAAGACTTTAGCTGCTAATCAGCCAGGTCAGGGACAGATTAGAACTTGCCTTCCCTAAAGGAAGCTTCACTACTGCCAGCAAAAAACGAAAGCAGAGGCTAAAAACACCTGTGCTCTCATCTGAGTGGAAAAAGAAGGCTAAGTGGGAATTTTGGGGGGGGTCCTCCTGAGCTTTGAGACAAGAATTACTGGGCCTGGGTGATGGAACCAGTCTTCCGGACTTCTGCTCCCGAGCCAATCCTAAAAGGTTTCTGACAGCAGAGGCCATAACCTACTGGCCAGCCTGCTGGGCTGGGAGATCCTGCAGCCTGGCCCTCCTAACTGCTCCCATGGAGAACACAGGGGCTCTGGGCTCTGACCACCAAAGCTGGGCCAGGCAGGCCTCACACTGAATTGGATCCCATACCCACAAGGCCCTGGCTGCCCTCTCCCCAGCCCTGATCTACTCTCTGCCTCTCTCCATATGCGCTGACCTCTCATCCCAGGACACCATCCTTGTCGCGGACCCTGTCAGGAGGCAAGTATCCCACAGACACCCAACCACTGTCTGGTTCTGGAATTGCCTCTCCTCACTCTTCAGCAAATCCTCCTTCCTCCACAGCTCCCAATTTCCTGTTCTCACCCAATCAATCTGGCAATGCAAACTCAGGGGAAGCCTGTTTGAAAAGAGCCCTAATTAGAGGGTAAATCTTTTTTTTTTTTTTTTTTTGAGACGGAGTCTCGCTGTGTTGCCCAGGCAGGAGTGCAGTGGAGCGATCTTGGCTTACTGCAACCTCCGTCTTCCGAGTTCAAGCAATTATCCTGCCTGAGCCTCCCAAGCAGCTGGGACTACAGGCGTGTGCCATCATACCCAGCTAATGTTTGTATTTTTAGTAGAGATGAGGTTTCACTGGCCAGGCTCGTCTTGAACTCCTGACCTCAGATGATCTGCCCACCTTGGCCTCCCAAAGTGCTAGGATTACATGCGTGAGCCACCACTCCCGGCTATGGGGTAAATCTTTTATAAAAACAAACACCTTATTCCAAAGCCAGAAGAAATCATTTTTATATTATCATTTTATATTATCTGGCCAATGCTATATAATATCCAGGTCCTTCCATTTGCAAAGAGAATTAGAGTTACCTGGGGAGGTCAGAGAAGCCTCTCCACCTGCCTCCTGACACCCTGGACAAGGACAGAAGGAGCTGAAGTCCAAGAGCTTCCTTTGGCTTTTCACCTTTCCTCTCGTTCTGCCTTCTCCCCATCCATTCCTTAAAGATTCATGCTTACTCTCTCCCACGGGACTGGCTCCAGGTGTCACAGACACCTGTCTGGCTCTCCAAATGTGGTTTGGGGACCTACACCTGGCCCCCTAATGCCAGTACTGAGATGACTTCTGGCAGAGTTGCAGAATGCCAAGACTCCCACTAGGGCCCTGTCTTCCTGTTTCCCACAGGGTGATAAATAATCAGACAGGAGACTGCAAGGGCTCCTGGCTGAGTTTTGCAGCTCAGAGCTTGTGTAGGAAGGGAAAGAAGATAGGACAGGATGCCCCTCAGAGCAGGTGCCAATTGTCCACAGAGGTTTCAACATGGTGGACATCCTTGAGTGCACAGTCCTTTGCTGAGGAGACCTCCTTTATCAGACGAGATCGGGCGCATTCAGGGTGGTATGGCCGTAGACCCTTTATCAAGTACTAGTGAGGGTAAAAGCCTGAGTGGAAGCTGGGCCTTGGAAGAGCAGGCCCCCACTGTGGCCCTCACGCTAACCCTACAGGCCAACGTCAGGGCTGAGTTACCTGTGTGGGCGGGCTGTTGTACTTCCTGTCCTGAGGACTCCACATCCTGTGCAAAGAGTCCAAGGAGTTCTCAGACAGTTGCTGGGATTTTCGTCCTGCTCTTCGGCTCTTTAAGTCCACATCCTCGTATGGATTCTCCTTGGGCAGATCTCCTGCAGAGGAGGAAGAGTTAGAGAAGGGGGAGAAGGGAAGAAGGAAACACACGAACTCACACACACACAAATAAACAAGCAGAATTCCTGTGAACCAAAGAGAATGGCTTCTGCCTGGCCCCTCAGCTCATGAGTCATGCAGCTGCCCGTCTGCAGTGGGGAGGCTACAAACAGATCCTGGCTCCAAGTCCAGAAGCAGAGCCCACCCCCCCACCCCCCCCCCCCACCCCCAGCCCAGCTCAGCCTGGCCTCTGCTTTATAAATTCAGGGATTGCACAAGACTGGCTCAGCCACCCCTGCCTGTGCCCAGCCAGAGGACAAAGCCAGCAACAAGAGTCTTTCCTTGGCTCCCTTCCCTCTGCTGCAAACACCCCAGAGATAACACAGTTCAAGGTAGGAAGGGTTTTCAGGTCACATGGCTGTCCCTTCACCCAACTCTCAGGGGATCTCCCTGGGGACCTACTTTGGAGGGTGGGCATGGAGGAACTCACAGAACTGTAGGGAGCAGGGCTTCACCAGGCCCCCCTCTCACCTACTATGCCGTTCAACAAGTCTTTTAGGGCAGGGTTTTGTGCTGTTCACTGAGGCAACCTCAGAACAGAACAGTGATTAGCAAGGAGGAAGTGTTCAGTAATGATCTGTTCGATGACTCTCCTACTGTAGTGTCTATTCCCTCTACCGCTGATCTCAGCAAAAAGAGAACCATCAACACTCCCCTTTTGGAACAAACTCTCCTGCTGTGACACAGGGGAGGTGTGAAAGGCTTGGAAGGAGTCTGGGCCAAAGGGTGGGGGTGAGGGGAGTTCTTGCTTCTCAGGACTAGTTCTAAAATCTCTGGCAGCGGGCATTATATTGGCATTACCAGAAAATCTCAGTAAAGTCCAAAACAGAATCCCTGCCCTTGAAGATGTTGAGTGGCACTCCTTTCCACAAGCTGTATCTCCTGCCCCCACCCCTCCAACACACACATTTTCTAAAATAGAGTAACACCATGGGCCGGGTCAGTCCTAGCTCAATCCTGGTGGCAGAATCTGTGGGGTGAACAGGTCCCTGGGGAACTCAGAACACAGCCCTCTCTGCACCCCTTTCCCTATTTTCCTGCTGCAGAGCAGGACTCACTCCAGCACCTCTGCTCAGCAGCAGGACTGAGCCTGGGTGACCACTGAGTCCCACACTTGTCCTACAGATGTCTGAATGTGCCTTACGCCCCAGAGGAACTCAGACCCCACTCCTCAGGAAGCAGGCAGAAGAAGGAGCTGGAGGATGAGGAACAAAGGCTGCTGAGAGTGAAGCTTTCCTAGAGAGGGCACGGGAGAACAGCCAATCCCTATATGCTTGCAGATTCCTCCATTTCCAAAGTGGAGGTCCCTCCACATTGTGGCATCTACTTATGCAGAACCACAACGAATTTAGGAAATGCTCTAACAGAGTTAGGGTGTGGGTGTGAAGAAGGGATTTCAGTGACAGCTAAATAGACTGCAGTGGGAGCAATATAAATCTCTGTAAACTTATGAGTCAAAGATGGGTCATTGGGATTTGGGACTGGATTAAGTGATTCCCAACTCCAAGCAGAGTCCCCAGCAATGGAACAGACCTTTTCCTGTAACACAGTCATGCTATTAAAATGACTTGTCTCCATTCCAGAGCCCTGACTAAGCGGAGCTGGCCCAGCAGCCCTGTCGCAAGAAGCCAAATAGCAAACCCGGCACCCCCTGCATGTTTTCTCCAGCCTACCCCACTGTGGGGTACTTAGGGAGGTGTTGGGGATGGATTCTCTACTTCTTGATCCTTCCCCAACATATGCCCTGCAGGAGTGAGGAGGTGGGGGAACTAAGAAGGGAGAATGCCAGGACACAGTCTTCTGATCCCCTAAAACAGGACCAGAGCATCACTGTCCACATCACGGCAGGGAGAACATTTATGCCAAGCTCAACAAATTGAAATTGCCTTGGACTGTATGATCAGCCAGGGCCTTTATTATCATCCCCAACCTATAGGAAGCCTTGTCCCAATCCCAGGGGTTTCTCCAAGCCACTGACATTTGGGGTTGAATAATTCTTGTTGTGGTAGACTGTCCTGTCCATTTTTAGGATGTTTAGTGGCAACCTTGGCTTCTATCCACCAGGAGACATTAGCATCTCCTTAGCTATAACAGCCAAAAATGTCTCCAGACACTGCCAGATGCTCTCTGGGACGGACAGAGGGAAGGAAGGAGAGAGAGGGAGGGAGGCAGGAAGGGAGGGAGGGAAGAGTGAAGTTGTCCCCCGACTGAGAACCACTGCTTTAGATAGAGCTTTCTCAACTTCCAATGGCTTCTGAGTGTGACATGAGTCCCAAGACTAGCCCTCTTTTTTTCCATCCTTCCCTCCTTCACCTCACTCCCTCCTTCCTTCTTTTCCCTACAGTAAGAGCTTTGAATATTGATACAAAATCCAAAGCTCCAAGAAAAAGACATAGGATACTGAGGCCCAGGGAAGTAATACATGTACAAGGCTGGTGCACATCACTGACAACCTGGGGGAAAACAGCCAGCAACATTAGGTTCTCAAGATAGGTCCTGTCTCTGGAAACTCCATTTCAGGAAGGCCTGCTCCTCCCCAGCCCCTTGTGCCAGCCTCTCTTCTCCAGCAATGTTTAACATCCTGTCTAATGTAACAAAGCCACTAATCAGTTCTCCAGCAAATAGACGGCTGGCCACAGCCCACACGCTGCCTCCCCAGCCTCAGCTTGGTCCCTTCACTGCCCTAACTCATCTCTCAGCTTCCTGGACCATTCCTGACTGCCCCGGAGGAGCTGTCTCAAATAGATTCTCCCAGTCATCTCTCCAGGTGCACAGGGGGCCAGGGGATGGAGATGTACAGAGACAAGTGGACCTTGAGTCCTGGACCACTAAACTGAACCAGCTGAGAGCAAATAAGTATCAAAGCAATGGCTCAGAGTTGGAGGAGACGGTAGGCTGGGAAATGGTGTGCAGAACATCCTAGGGAGGACAGAGCTAAAGGAGCTAAGGCTGAATGGGAGATTCAGCAGGGGCATGAATGGGATACAGGGAGCCTGGCAGACTGCAAATTTCTACCTGCATTCCTGCCCACACAGCTTTCTTGGGGCAGTCCACATGACCCTTGGAGAGGGACGAAGAGGTGGACCCTCTTCCCTGAAGGCCTGGCCCTCAGCAAGCCCAGCTGGAGAAGCCAGAGGTCTCAACCTTTCCCAGCTTGGATGATGAAATAAGGGACAAAAGGCATCACCAAGAATTTCTGCTTTGCACTCTTCTAAAAGGGGATTGTCAGAGCCCAAAGGTGTCACACAAATCCTCTTAAAGGAAGAATCCAGCCCCTCTGGGCCCTGCTCCCACTCCTCCCCACAACCTCCCACTCCTCCCCACAACCTCCCACTCCTCCCCACAACCTCCCACTCCTCCCCACAACCTCCCACTCCTCCCCACAACCTCCCACTCCTCCCCACAACCTCCCACTCCTCCCCACAACCTCCCACTCCTCCCCACAACCTCCCACTCCTCCCCACAACCTCCCACTCCTCCCCACAACCTCCCACTCCTCCCCACAACCTCCCACTCCTCCCCACAACCTCCCACTCCTCCCCACAACCTCCCACTCCTCCCCACAACCTCCCACTCCTCTCCACAACCTTTCACTCCTCCCCATAACTCCTTTGGTCTTAACCACACATACAGCACTCCCCCAGCCCCAACCTAACTGGAAAAACCAGTTAGGAAAGGGGTGTGTGTATACGCACAAGCACTGAGAATTTCTCCAAACACAGTCCTAAGCTTCCTGAACCACACCCATTACTAGGGTCCTGGGTCTGCAGCTTCCCTCCCCAACAACCTCCGGTTCCAACCAGCTGTTTCTGCTGGTTCTCAGCCTTTTTCCCTCTCTCACACAGGACAGAAAGGGCCAGGCTAAGAGCCCAACTCCCCGGCAACAGATCGGATTGGGGCCTCTAAGGGGCTGGCTGTTGCCCACCCTCCAAGCCTTGACACCATTTCTCGACAGCCCCGGCACCTTCCCTGGGCTGCACCTCTTGGCTGTTTTGTTTCCCACTGCAACCTCCATCCCAGTGGGTGCCCTCTGCTCCTTACTGTTTCCCAGCCTGGGGGCAAATAAGGGAAGCAACCAGAGAGAGTGGAGGCTCAAAAGACTTTGCAGTCCAGGCTGACTGGCCCGGTCCCCGGCTTGCATCCCACTGAAGTTCCTGGAAACGCTCCCTCAGCCCAGGCTAGCTGATGGGAGTGGGAATCTGCAGGAATGCAGCTCAGGCGCCGAGGCCACTCCACATAATTCCTTAACAAGCTGCTTCGTTGGGTGCATTTTTAAGTGTCAGGCTCAGAATGCAAACATAAAGCCTTGTAGAATAGCAGCATCTTCCAGGGGCAGATGTGAGATGGGACAGGCGGGAAATAGCAGCCCCGGAAGCAGCAAGGCAGTAACTTTCTTTCCGAACTCCTTTTCTGCAAGTTAGCAAGGTAAACCTCAGTATGTTTGGGAGTACCCCACCCCAGCTCCTCAGGCATCATGCCTGAGGAGGCCAGCAAACCCCCCACAACCCCCATTCGAGTCCACTGTTCACAGACAGACATGTTTGTCTTGGGGCCAACTGGCCCTCCACCTATGACAGACAGGACTCCAGTCCAATCACCAGGACCCAAGATGGAGATGAGCACTAGGCTCTCTGCCTCCCAACAGCTCCATTCCTGCATGCCTGCAGGAGCCTGATCCAGCGGGATCAGAGTCATCCTTCACCCCACAGAGCACAGGCTGGGCGAAGACCAGAGAGACGGCTCCCAGGAAGTCCGAGCCACTGATCAGTCCTAAGCAAGACGGGAAACTGCCATTCTGAGTTCAGCAACAAGACACCCCCTGAAGCCTTGTGGGGAGCTCCAAACTCTCGGGCCTGTCCCCAGGGAAGGAAAAGGAAACCCACCAGAATCTAACAGAAAGAGAGTATTTTCCTCTGTATTTCCCTCTGGCCTCCCTAGTCAGGTCCCAGAAATTCAGTTTGGGCTGCTATGGGGACATAAAAAAGGAAAACACGCACAGGGCACTGTCCTAACTGCAGACTCCGGAAACCACCCCCACCACCCCACGAGGCCAAAGCAAAACCTAAACATCCGATGCAGTATATTCCCAAACTGGTGCCTGGGTCGCTCCCCTCCCTTTCTCCTGCATCCTCCCCCTCTCTTCTTTCCCTGTTCTCTAAGTGCTCCAAAGATCCAGAAGCCAGGTGAGCAGCTACCTCTACCTTCTGCCCACACAGCGCTGACCCCTAGCTGTACTCAGCCACCCAAGAGGCAGCCAAGGTGCTCCCATATTTTTTTTTAACTCCTCATGCAACACCCAGAGTGGAAGAGAGTCCTCCCTAATGAGTGGGGAGGCAGCTCTGTTGCCCCACCCCCTCCCTACCTCCTGTTGCAGGGTACATTCTCATTCACTCTAGTTTGGCAGAAACTGCAATGTGTCAGTTTGCTGCCCAGGACCCTGGGAGCACCCAGTGTGGCTGCTGCCGTGGGCAGAGAGGGCTGTGTTTTTCTGATGTCCCTTGACTATGCTGGGTGCTGGCAATCCTGTGGTCCTCCCATTCTCTATTATCTGACAAGGATTTCCTGTGGGGATACGTTCTTGGATCATCTGAACTGAAATAATTTGAGAAAGGGATGGCTTCAACCATTTCTCTCTGTCCAGAGTTCCACCATCCAGGGCTCTGTTCAGGATTTTTTGGGGCAATGTTTGGGGGGCAGAATTTTGGAAGAACTGTTCTGGGCAACACAGCTGTTCCCCAGGCCTTCTTAGGTCAGGTTTGAGAGAAGGGAAAGAGGAGGGCAAGTGTGTCTAGGCCTCTGCCTACTCACTCATTCGGGAGGACTTTCTTCCACTCTGGGATGTTGGTCTTGCATAAGGAGGTGAGAAATACAGGAACAGCATTGGCTGCCTCTTGGGTGGCTGAGTAGAACTGGGGTATGGGCTGGAGTTGGGGCATCTTCCTTAACTGCCCACCTGGCTTCTGGATCTTTTGTTCTGATGCCCCTAGCCCTTGACCTCTGCTCTGGGTGGCCTATAGGTACAAAGCTGTCTTTTCCCCAGTGGTAAGGGAAAGGGCCTCCCTCCCCAAACTCTTTTGCGGTTCTAGGGACCTCATTCCCACAGTCTTCCTGCTGTGACCCAGTTTTGCATGGCTACATACTATACACTCTGTTCCTGGGAAAGCAGTGTCCCTGCACGTCCCAGCATGGCTGCTGTCTCCCCAGAAACACTGGCCCAGCAAGTGGTAAGGAAACGGCTATGAAACCAATGGCTCAGATCAAATGAGGGAACAGATGGCCCTCTCTTCATAAGATTCCAGGCTTCTAAGCTGGCCAGGTGCGATGGCTCATGCCTATAATCCCAGAACTTTGGGAGACCAAGGCGGGCGGATCATGAGGCCATGAGATCGAGACCATCCTGGCTAACACGGTGAAACCCTGTCTCTACTAAAAATACAAAAAAATTAGCCAGGTGTGGTGGCAGGCACCTGTAGTCCCAGCTGCTGGGGAGGCTGAGGCAGGAGAATGGCATGAACCCGGGATGTGGAGCTTGCAGTGAGCCGAGATTGCGCCACTGCACTCCAGCCTGGGCGACAGAGCGAGACTCCGTCTCAAAAAAAAAAAAAAAAAAAAGGAAAAAAAAAAGATTCCAGGCTTCTGAGAATCTGGAGGGTTCCCTCTACCCTGGGCCACTTCTCTCTCTCATGTATTAACTAACACCACATTCTTCAGATTCAAGGCCCAAGACAGAGGCAAGACAGGGACACAGAGAGTGAGCCAGCAAGCAGGCAGCACACAGCCTCTCTCCTCCTCACTGACCTACACTGGTACGCACACTTCACTTGAGCAGAATCAAAGCCCCTTACTGATGAGGATGCTAATAGAATTGAAATGAACGCCAAAAAACAAAACAAATGCAACCCAGGCTAGAGCATCTATCTTTCATCTGATCCGTGAACACAAGTTTGTCAATACCATGTCTTCCCACCTGTTGGAAGACAAATCTCAATGGAGTCTTGCATTTCTGCCCTTCTTCTGAACAAGAGGAACTGACAGTTCCAGACTGTATTTTAAAGGATATTTATACAGCAAACAGCCTTCGAAGACAGAGATAGTGTCTCCCTTCAGGGCAGAGGCAGATTTGTTTCCTGACCAGAGTGATAAAGATAATGTCTCCTCCAAGGACAAAGGTTAGGCAGGTTTGCCAGCAGTCTCTGAAAAGACTGGGGTTTCCTACGCTTGGGCTCCTCAGCTGGGACATGGACCTGCAGTGTGTGCAGCTTCCACCTGGGCCTTCTCCACACCACCCCATGGGACTTAGGCACAAGGGGAAACCCGTGTGAACACAAAGCCCATGCTGCCTGCTGTGCCATAAGTAATAAAGTCCTTTGTGACCCAGGGGTCTCGTGTCTTCTGCCAGCACCATGAAACTGGGGCAATGAAATGTGTTAGCTTGTACAATAGACTGAACGTTTCTGTCCCCCAAAATTCCTATGTTGAAACACAGGTGAGGCCTCTGGGAGGTGATTAGGTCATGAGTGCAGGGCCTTCACCAATTAGGGCCCTTTTAAAAGAGACCCCAGAGAACTCCCTCCGCCCCTTCCACCATGTAAGAACACAGAAAGAAGATGGCCATCTCTGACCAGGTAGCAGGCCTGCACCAGACACTCAATCTTATTTAATTCTAACAATAACCTTATGAAGTATTATTACTTTTTTTTTTTTTTTTTTTTTGAGACGGAGTTTGACTCATGTTGCCCAGGCAGGAGTGCAATGGCACGATCTCAGCTCACTGCAACCTCTGCCTCCCGGGTACAAGCAATTCTCCTGCCTCAGCCTCCCTAGTAGCTGGGATTACAGGTGCCTGCCACCATGCTCAGCTAATTGTTTGTATTTTTAGTAGAGATGGAGGCTGGTCTCGAACTCCTGACCTTAGGTGATCCACCAGCCTCGGCCTCCCAAAGTGCTGGAATTACAGGCACAAGCCACCATGCCCGGCTCGAAATATTATTACTATTATTGTTGTTGTTAATATAGTCACATCATCATGTTATAAGAGAAAAACAGAGTCTTCACAAAAGTTAAGTGAATTGCCTTAAGGGCACACAGCTAAGGAAGAGGGCCTGTTGGACTTCAAAGCCTTCCAAAAATAAAGGAAAGGAATGATGTTGTTTTCTCCTTCTCGTGTCCCCAAAGGTCCTTTGGATTTCAGTTCATTCAAGAGCCAGGCTTTTAATCCCAAAGCCACTCTGTCTAAGCTAAGGTGCTTCCCCTGATGTCCCATTCCAGGAGGAGTTCCACAAGGTGGGACCATGCCTGCCCACAGTGAAGGAGGTCAATCTAGGTGTCTCCTCCTGTTCCTGTTCTTCTGCAGCCCCCTGAGATGACCCAGGCGCCACCTCTGCCATTGCTTACCCACAATATCTTCATAGGCATTTTCTTCTAAAGTGCTTTTGGATCCAAACTTGGGTTGGTTCTCAGTACCATTCTCAGTGGGAGAAGAGGGGTACAGGGACTGGAGACTGGATGCATCCTCAAACTCAAAGGATTTTCTGTGGATAACAAGAGCAAGAGTCATTCCTGCTGAATCAGATCTCTGCTGCCTTGCTGGGGAATGTCCATGGCAACAGCAAAGACCATAGGCCCTCTTTATAAAGCCAGCTTCTGAAAGAGCATCAAGGTGGGTCCAAACTTACCATCCCAATGAAGAGACAGATGGTCTGAAAGGCCCCAGCCTGGGTGCCTGCAATGTGCCTTATCCTGAATAATACCGCTATTAGATGACAACTACCCCAGCTTAAAAGCATGCTGTTCCAGGTGCTGCGTCAAATCCACGTTTACATGTGTTATCTCATTAAACTTCACAACAGTGCCACCAGTATTGGGACATCTTGTGAAAGAGGAGATGGAAGTGACAGAGGCATGATTCTCCCAGGCGACGTCTCACTCCAGGGCCTGAGCTCTTAACTATAATTTTGGCCTCAAGCCCTAGAGAATATCCTCCTTGAGAAGTGTCTGTGATTCCACTGGAATTGAGTGCCTGGTCTGCCTCTGGGGTCTCACATCCTCATCTGCATCCTAGCTGGGGACTCCTGCCACTGCACTAAGCAGGTAGGAAGGCTCAACACTAGGAGGGTCCCACTCAGGGCTGTCAGGGGTTGGAAAAGCAGTTGTTGCTGGGTGGTTTGTTGAAGCAGGAAGGGCTGAGCCCTTAAAACAAATAAGACCACTGCCAAGGTGGAGCTGGGAGGACAATTTGCAGCCAGAAGCTGCTTCCAAGACCAAGCTTCCCTTCAGCTAGCTTGCTCCTTTCCATCCTTTGGACAACCTTCCTCTCTACTGTATAATTTCAAGACCACAGCTTGTTGTCTCCTAAGACACCCTGAGCCTACAGCACTCTCTGCCCCTCTCCTTCAAGAGAGAGGTACGTCCCTCATCTGAGACCCCAACTGCACCCTCTCCCTCTCCAAGGCAAGTCCCCGCAGGCTCCTGGGGAGGGAAAGAAGGAAAGGCACTGACTGGATCCCTCCTCCCACCCATGAACACCTCCCTCTTCTTTGGGGCACCATCAGACCTTTCAGCCAATAAAGCCCTTTTTCTCTTGTTTACTAACAGCTTCTCCTGAGAGTCCTAGGGTGTAGGTAAAGGGCTAAAAGTGTCCTGAAGGCTACAGCTTGTTCTTAGCTTGCCTGCCCCTGCCCCGCCCCAAGCACTCAACACAACCGAACACTCTTTATATTGACATCTCCTCCGTGTGCCTCTGTGACACATTCCCTCCTGGCTTTCAACTAACTCTCTGGCCACTACTTTTCAGACTCTTGTGAGGGGTTCTCCTTTTCCATTTGCCTTTTAAGTGTCCGGGTCTCTCAGAGTTCTGTCTTAAAAACTCTTTCTCACTCTGCACTTTCTAGGGACCAAATATCCATGGGCCATTGCCATATCTACCATCTCTATCTTGATGACTGCCAGATTTCTGTCTTTGGCCCAGAGATTCTCAACTAGTTAAACATCCAATGGCTGAGCACAGTGGTTCGCAAATGTGGGCCCAGGACCAGAGTCAGTGTGAGAGCAAGTTTTCTTTGGCATATACAGTAGACTCAGCATCGTATGCAGGTAGCCCTCAAGTCAGTAAATAAGACACAAATCATGTTCAGTCAAATTATCCTTGAAAATCCCCCAGGAAGGTGTCACACTGAGGACCAACATGCTGTCTCTCATTAAAACTAATCGTTTCTCCCCAGGTTTTTTTTTTTTTTTTTTTTGGCTGAATGCCAGAAGAAACACTTGGCTTGGCTTGCATTTTACACACACACACAAATTTTTTTGAGAGACAAGGTCTTGTGCTGTTGCCCAGGCTAGAGTGCAGTGGTGTGATCATACTCGCTGTACCCTCAACCTCCTGGGCTCAAGCTATCCTCCCTCCTCAGCCTCCCAAGTAGCTGAGACTACAGGCACATGCCAACACTCCAGCTAATTTTTTAAATTTTTTGTAGAGATGAGGTCTCATTATGTTGCCCAAGCTGTCTCGAACGCCTGGTCTTAAATGATCCTCCCACTTTAGCCTCCCAAAGTGCTGGAATTACAGGTGTGAGCCACCTCACCTGGACTGCATTTTTTTTAAAATAAAAAAGTATATTAAATATAAGAATCACACTTGGTATAACAGACACAAACTTACCATCTCTACTCCTCATGGAACATGTTCACTGTGTGAAATGGCATACAGAACAGACTGCACTTCTGGAACTGTTTCTCTTTTTCCAAGAGCACAGATTTAAGTTTGCTAAGTTAATTCTTACATGAAGGGACTCCTCCATATATGGTATATGTGTGTATATATTATATATAAATGCAGTGTGGGGTGGAATATGTGTAAAGCCTTCAGGCTGATGAACTCTCCCCCCACTCCCTTTGGTCACCTAGCCAACGGCTTTTGGCTCTTCTAAATTTAGCTCAGCAACTCCCTCTATGAGGAGCCTCCCTTCTCTCCCCCATCTAACTCAGATGCCCCTTCTCTGGGTCTCTGCGGCCTCCTGCACTGCCATGAGTCACGGCACGTATGACGTTATCTATGATTTATCTGTGCACCAGACCACGAAGTCCTTGAATGGAAGAACCATGTCCTATTTGCCTCTGCGTCCTCTTGACCAGCACGATCTTGGTGCACAGCAGGCTCTAGAAGAATGTTTATAGAAATGGATGAACAAGGACAAAGCAAACACTCTTGGCAGGCCGTTTAAGAATTAAAGAGCCAGTGAGCATTCTGGGGTGGACTCAAACACGGGATTACCCTTAGCCACGGGCTGTTCCGGCTCGGGGGTCTGAATCTTTGAAATTTCTTCCTTTCTGCACATGGCAGGAAAGTTTATATATGAGATGGGATATGTTAGATGAAGCCTGAAGTGTGGGGACAGACTAAAGAATCCCCAGAAGTGAAACAAACCTGAATACCCATCTGTCGTGGGGTTAGATGAGAAAGGCAGTAAGGTGTAGGAGGATAAGTATTCCGAAGGAAGCTCACTCCCAGCTTACCCTGATTCAGAGAACAAGACGCCTGCCAGCTTTCACCAATTCCAATAGCTCCAGCTCCAAGTTACTGGGGAGACAGCCCTTGGTAATCTGGGGTTAGAAATCCTGAGACTGACCAGGAAACCAACGTGAGCCTCGGAACAGGCTCATTCCTGTTTTACTCCTTTTTTCATCAATCTCCCCAATAATCCCCTCTTGATATAGGCCCAGGGTTCGTATATGGCCAGAAGGCCCTCAGGAGAGAAGGAATTGTGTTAAATTTGCCGACACTACCATGTTAATGATAAAATGCAGTATTCAGATAATGCTTCATTCAAAGAAATTAATTTCTAATGCTGGTACTTCAGGTGGTAGGGAGGCTAAGATCCTACTAGTCCGCAAAGGACTGCCTGCTTCACCTACTCCCAACAGAAGATTGAGGAAGCTACAACAGGGGCAGGACACAGCCCAGCTCTACCCCAAAGGCCAAACCCAGCCAATACCTTCAGCGACCAGCACTCAGGCCCCAAGTATCCTGTAAGCATTCCCACTCATGTCCAAGTATCTTATAAGAGCAGAACAATCTCATTTTTCACTATCACAACTACCACCTAACAATTATTCAGCACTTCAGAGCTTACGAAGCACTACTGACTGCGACCCATCCTACAATCTGTTTGCACTGTCCATTTAAAAGAAAGCCACGGTATTCAGCTACAACACACGGGAGGGGCATGCATTACCTGCTCTGGGACTTGCGGTGACCACGCATGTCCTTCTTGGGTCTCCGGGTGACTGGCGGGGCTGGGGTGGAGGGCAAGGGGGGTGGAGCAGCAGGTGTGGGTGAAGGAGGTAGACCATTACTGGGCTTACTCTTGGGGTTCTTGTCAGCCTCGTATTCAAAGGTGCGCTTGGGTTTGGGGACAGGGTTCACAGCGGGATCGAGGGAACTCTTCGATGGCAGCCGCTGGGAGCTAGGGCTATTTCCAGGGGTCCCGGGCTTAGTGGAACCACTGCCTTCCCTCTCTGGGGGTGGGCCCGCCTCCCCCGCAACACCAGCCACTCCGACGGCCCGGCTGCCAGCGCTCACACTCGCGCCCCCTGCCGGCTCCTCCAAGGAGCCCAAGGTTCCAGTCTTCCTTTTCCCCCGGTCCACGCTGTAGCAGCTGCTGGGGAGCTGGGGGAGCCCCCGGCCTGGCTGCTCCTTCAGGGCCTGTTCAATTTTCTGGATCCGGCTCAGCACTGCTGAGCTCTCCTTCCTGCTGCCATGCCCCCTGAGGAAGGCGCTGGGCTCACTCCGGCCCAGCCGTTTCTCCAGCCGGTAGAAAGAGTCCCGGACAGGGAGCGCCTCTCCCTCCTCCTCAGTCTCTGGGTAGGAACACTCGGAGAAGGTCCTGCTCATCCTCCGGAGGCCCTTGAAATCAAAGGTCTTTTCAGAGCTGCAGGGGGACGGCACCACGCTGGGACAGCCCAGGCTGGGGCAGCCCTCACTGGCCGCCCACTCGCTCCCAGAGCCCTCCCGCTTCTCTCCACACATGCTCATCCTGGGCGACGCCTCTCGGCGACCTTCCCATGCTGATATCTTCTCCCGGATGCCCAGGCTGTGGGCGCGGGTACCGGTACGGGTCAGCAAGACGCCCCGGGGGCCAGCTGATGGCCCCGGGAATGGCGTGCTCTGGGCAAGGGGGAGGCAGGCAGCTACCCCTGCTACATCCTGGGCTGCGCCTTGGACACTTTCCTTTTGGGCTTCTCTCTTGCACGCCGAAGGGCTTCTGTCCAAATAACCGAAGCTGGTGGTCTTGAAGGGACAGGTGGGTGGGGAAGTATCTGGGGAGGGATCTTGAGGATTCTGGGGTGAAGGAGCTGGGGGGTGCCGGTCCTTGAGGAGCACCCGGGAGCTGGAGTGGCTGGGGTACCTGCAGGCTGAGGTTTCACTATCACTGAGCGGGTAAATAGGACTCCTTGGTGGGGAGAGAACTGGAGGTGGAGAGACTGACTGAGACCTGGGGGCAAAACAAAACAAAGGAAAAGAAAAGAAAATGGCAGTGAGTGGCTGAGCAACCAGTGGCATCCTGTTTTATTCTTACAGAACTCAGCATCTTTTTCCTGGAGGACTCTCAAAGAGTATTCTATTCAAGTAATATACCTTGAAGGCTGTCTTCAAGGAGAGCAATAGCTCCTTAATCACAGCAGGCCAAACTCCACAGGCCTCTCTGCCCAAACCATCCCCAGGCACCCTGAGTAATGTCTGAAACAGACACCTGTTCTGTGCCAAGCGAGAGCATCCCAAGAGTCTACATCTGCCAGTAAGAGGACAGAAAGCCCAGTGGTGTGCTGCCACATGCTTAACAACCAGTTCTCAGAAGGTGTGGTGGCTCATGCCTGTAATCCCAGCACTTAGAGAGGCAGAGGCAAGAGGATCGCTTGAGCCCAGCAGTTCAAGACCAGCCTGGGCAACATAGTGAGACTCTGTGTATGGCAAAAAGAGGGAAAAAGGGACCAAAAAACCCAAAACCAAACAAGTGTGAACAACCAGCTCTCTAGGGGCAACAGCAGATTGGTAGCACTTGCCAATTTTGGTAGTATAAATATTCCTACTATGGCTGAGCTACCAATGTGACGTCACTGGCTGTGGAGTTGAGAAGAGATGCCACTAATCAGCTCTTGTGAACTGGTGCAAGGTGGTTCTTGAACACCACTCCCTGAAGTAGCCCCCAAATACACTCAAACCCTTTGATCTTTCCCCTTAACAAGCCTCTGTCTCCCCTGGGACTTCTGCTACTAGACATAACATCTTGCTTCTTCGTGTTGGGTTCTGACCAGAATTAGAATCCCTGAGGGCCTCAGAAAGGTCAGAAGCGCCCCTCAGGAAAGAGTCTTTTCCACTCTGTCATTGAGGAAGCCAATGGGGTGGGGAGGCTAACTCCTTAGGCAGCTCCACCCTCCAGCAGTGGCATCACATCCAATAATTGGCATCTACCATGTCCCAGCTCCAAATCTATATGCAGATCTTGGCAACTACAAGGAACACTTCTGAATAAATGTTTTTACATATGTTAACTCATTTAATCTTCCTGAAAATTCTATGAGGTTATCATGTTTATTATCTTCATTTTACAAATAAAAAACACTAAGGCACAGAAAGGTTTAATATCTCATCCGAGGTCATTCAGCTGGTAAGTGAAACCAGGACATGAACTTCCACTACACTGGGCTGACTCTCTGAAGAGGAAGCAGTGCCTCTGCCACTTTCTGAACTGCCAGGGCCCTGAGGCAGCTCAAGAGAAATCCCCACAGCACTCGGCACACCCCTGCCACAGCACTTGTAAGTATCAAGGGACTTCTTGGTCTTCCCTACTAGACCATGGTTTCTTCTAGGCCCACGGACAAACAGATAGTGTCTGGAAGGTGCTCAGTGAATGATGAAGAGCAAAAGGAAGGGAAAGGTGAGCTTACTGAAGAGAACCATGAGCATACTTCCTCTTGGGCACACTTTTCTAGTTGTCTACTAGAGTAACCACTGTCAACTTTCAGAATTCTTTCCAAACAGTTTCAGTTCAAAAACAGCAGGATTTGCCAACATTGCACAGCACAAGGCCTACCTGACCCTAAGGCCGTGGCCCTCAGCTCTGGGCTGCCCAGCCTCTCAGGCTCCGGAATGCCATGCTATCCACAGGAAGGCAGCCAGCTGCCCCTGAGCCAGGCTGCTGTCACTGCTCGCTCACACACAGAAAACTGGAGTTTGGGTGAGTCAGGGATTGGCTGACAATTCCCTGCTGGGTCACAGGCCTCTGGCTGCCCCCAATCAACAGGAAACCTCAACATGCTTAAGTTGTTTTTCAAAGGGCAAGTCAAACAAGAGCCATCCCATGTGTATATGGGCACAGATGAGAGAAATTCAGTGCCCAGCCAAGCCAATGACCAAACAGGCTCTGCTCAGTGAGGAGGTGTGAACAGAGTAAGCCTCCGCACTCCCTGGGGTAGGGAGCGGCAGGGCAAGTCGCCAGGCTTGAGGCGGGGGGAGATCCCAACTTCCTCACAGCTCATGGAGGCCTTAGGTCTCTCTTATTTTATAGAACCATAAATACAAAAGGTCATCAGTCTAGCCCCTAAGTGAATGAGTGTCTGTGCTACACAAAGGACTCTGTTTTAGTTCTCAACTGAAGATGCATTTGACAGAGGACAATTTCATTTGTTTATTCATTCGACAAATACTTAGTGAGCACCGACTCTGTGCTAGGCCTGTTCTAGGTGCTAGATACAAGAATAAACAACACAGACATAAATTCATGTCCTCATGAAGCTTATATTCTACTGGGAGATGGCAGGCACCTAATGAGACTCACAATCTCTTGGGAAGCCTTTTTAAACTATACATGCCTCACCTGCTCAGGCACTTTGATATGTGGTTCCCTAGGGCTGTGTCTCCCCAACGGCCCAGGAGAGAATTCACCAGTCCATGTTACTTATGGTAGTGTGGGGCATGGCTCCTTGGGATAGGAAAATGATTCAGGGCCTCTGGTCCATCTGATCCCAGCATGCTTTCAGAAAGAATGATTCTATAACTTCCCTTAGTGGCTCCAGCACGAACAAATCCTCACAGGTTAAGAACTTTCTCTCAATGCCTACCCTGCTTCAACTGAGGTTTCATTTCTCCCCTCTCATGCAGCATAAAATAGAGAGTAGACTGGCCCTTTCCTCTGAAGGTCCTGTCTTTGGTGTCACTGCTGACCTGGGACCCACGGCTTCACGTGCTACCCTTGCCCCAGCCTCCCCACACAGGCCAGGCCCAGTGCACTGTACCACAGAGGAACCTGCCTGTGCTGACCTGAAGCCCCATATCACAGAGAAGGCACCAGTCACTCACTCCAAGGTCTGGTAAACAATAAAGATAAGGCCCTGCCCTCCTGGGGTGACATTCTCACTTGAGGGTAGAATTCTCTGTTATCTGTCTGCATGTTTCTGATTCTACCTCTTATTAGCAATGGACTCACACTCTGAACATCCAGTTTCATTTCTTCAAAACTGTTCCATTTTACATCGCAGGGTTGTCATATTGAGCCAATGAGACCATGGATGCAAAATGCTCATTATCATTAGTACTGTTTTTTTTTTTTTTTAATCAGGTTATGGCTAGCCAGTCAGTCTCAAGAGAGGGTAAGAACATCACAGCTTTGGGGTTCAAGTTTCAGTGTAGCCACTTATAAGCTTCATGACTTTGAGCAAGTAATCTTCTCTCCCTAAGCCTCAGTTTCCTTAACTCTAAAATGGGTGTTGGAAGATCACATATCTCGGCCAGGTGCAGTGGCTCACGCCTGTAATCCTGGCACTTTGGGAGGCTGAGACGGGTGACCTGAGGTCAGGAGTTCAAGACCAGCCTGGCCAACATGGCGAAACCCAGTCTCTACTAAAAATAACAAAAATTAGCTGGGCGTGGTGGCACGCAACTGTAATTCCAGTGACTCGGGAGGCTGAGGCAGGAGAATCACTTGAACCCAGGAGGCAGAGGTTGCAGTGAGCCAAGATCACACCATTGCACTCCAGCCTGGGCAGCAAGAGTGAAAACAAGAGTCTCAAAAAAAAAAAAAAAAAAAAAAAAAAAAGAAAGATCACATATCTCAGAGAATCCCTGTGAGAAATAGTACCTGTCGAGCATTGAGCTTGGGGCCTAACACACAGTGTTCCATCTTAGCTTGATAATTACTAATATTCACAAGGGGCTGACTCTTCAGAGTAATCACCTGGGAAATTTGGTCAGTTTGCCACTGTCAATGGATCCTGAACGCTGTCGGGGCAGGGGGGCAGGAGGGCGGGGAGTAAAACAAATATGACCATGAATTCTCGGCAGCTCAGGCTATGGAAAGGTGGAGTCTATTGCTCTGTCACTCGAATCTTGGTTGATCTTGGTGATTTGCTTTGAGTATAATACAATGTGGCGGTGGAAATTGAAATTGTTCAAATTCTAAACTTGAGGCCTCAAGAGGCCTTGTAGTTTCTCCCTTTACCCACCTGGAATGCTGCCCTGACACCGTCACATAAGGAAGCCAGTCTAGTCTTTTAGAGGACGAGAGGTCCCATGGAATGTGACCGAGGCACCTCTGTCAATAGCCAGCCTACAACTGCCTGACTCATGAATGAGGCCACCTTGGACCCAGACCCAGCCGGACACAGCTACATGAGTGCGCCCAGGGGAAACCAGCAGAGGAACCACCGGAAAACCCACAGAAATGTGAGAAACAATCAACTGTGTTAAGCCACTAAGTTTTGGGGTGATTTGCTCCACGGCAGTAGTAAAAAGATGCAGGTGGGAAAGGCCACGCCTGCTTATCATTGGCCCATCCCATCCCAGGGCAGAGCCACTGCCCTGGCCTTCCTTCCCCACTTCCCCACAGGCCAGCTTAGCTTCCATGATGTCTGGATTGGATCTCTCTCTCACTACTACAGGCTCTGATGCTCTTATGGGGGCACCCCCTGCAAGTGGAGCTAGTTCAGCCACCCTAAGAATCAGCTTCCACCAGTCTTTGCTCCCAGGCTGAAGGAGGGTCAGGAGAGTCTCACCTAGAGAGGGAACACTAGGGAGGCTTCAGGAGGGACACAATGGGAGCCAGGTGTCAGGATGTCTAGATCCTCGTGACAAAGAGTTTGCACAGCAGGTGTCATCCCCTGGCATGGATGGGAGAGAGTGCTCATTCCTGGGCTTCAGTTCCTCTCTGTCTAGTTGTTTCCTAGTTCCTCAAACTGAGACTCGGAGGGAAAGTAAGATCATTCTCCCCTGTTGGACAAGAGGAGACCACGGCCAAGAGAAGGGCAGGGCCTGCCTTTGGATGCCACCATGGGAGCAAAGTCACTGACAGTCTCTAGCTTCACTTCTTCATGGTTCCTAGGCCAGCTCCTTGCTAGCCTTCTCTGCATCTGAACAAAGGAAGCCACCTATCACCAAGACCACAGTGTGCAACCCCACCAGGCCGGAGACACATTTTGGCTCTCCATCCATTCAACCAGATATATTGAGCACCAAGTCTATTCCAGGCACTATTTTAGGCTGAGGTGGGAGGACTGCTAGAGCCTGGGAGGTCAAGGCTGCAGCAAGCCACAATCACACCACTGCACTCCAGCCTGGGCAACAGAGTGAGACCTTGTCTCAAAAGAAAAAAAAAAAGGATCAGCAGAGACTAAAAACAGACGAAGTCTCTTTTTCTATAGGTTACATTCTGGTAGAGACACATCAAGTTGCCTTATTTGTTTAGAGTGAGCAGGTAACATATCAACTCTGTGAGATGGTTTGGGGGCCAATAAAGAAGAATAAAGAAGGGGAAAGGGATCAGAGATGAGCAGCAGAGATGAGTTGCTGTTTTACATAGGGAGGTCAGGGAAGCCCCTCTTGCCAGGGGACACATGAACACAACCCAAAGGAAGTGAGCAATGTGTCTATCCAGGGGAGGAATGTTCCAGACAGAAAGTGCAGTAGGGCAAAGATAACCGCATGCCAACTGTATTCCAGGGGCAACAAGGAGGCCAGTGTGGCCAGAGTGGAGGGAAACAACGAAGTGTGGGCTGGAGATGAGCCTGAGAGACACCAGAAGCCACATTATGGAAGGCCCCATGGGCCACTGATAAGACTTGGGCTTACACTCTCAAGAGAAGTAAGCTCTTGAATGGGTGTGAGCAGGACAGTGACAGAATCTGACTTCACATCAGAGGATGACAGGCAGGGGTACAAAGGTGGCAACAAGGAGACTATTTAGAATGCCACTGCAGCAATCCGGACAAACAATTATTATGATGACTTGGATCAGAAGGGTAGTGGTAGAGACGGACCTACTTTGAGGGCTGGGCCAATGCAATTTGCTGATGGGTTAGATGAGCAGTGAGACACAAACGGGAAGTCTAGGACAGCATCAGGATATTTGGCCTGAGCACTGGTAGAATAGAGTCTGGGTTATAAATTTCAATATGGGAGTCATTAGTGGTATATAGAAATATTTAAAACCATGTGGCCAAATAAGATCCTCTAGAGCGTAAGTGTAGCTAGAGAAGTCCAAGTGCTGGGACGTTCCAGTGTGTTGGGGTCTGGACAAGGAAGAAGAACTAGCCAAGGAGACCGATTGAGAAGAGCATTTAGTGAGAAAAGAAGAAAACCATGAAGAGCAATGTCCTGAGACACTCAAGAAACAAGGAGTGATCAACTGAGTCAAACCTGCCAACAACTAAGTAAGAGAAGGACTGAGAAATGATTTGAAACATGGAGGTCACTGTGACCTGACGAAGAGAGGTTTTGGTAGAGAGGTAGGAAGGGAAGCACGACTGGAAAAATTCAAGAAAAGGGAGGAGAAGCAGTGGAGACAGAGTTCAGACAACTCTTTTAGAGTTTCCCTAAAAAAGGAACAAAGAAATGGGATGGTAGCTGGAGAAGAATATGGCATAATGGAAGCATCTTTCTCTCTCTTTTTCTTTCTTTCTCTTTCTCTCTCTCTCTCTCTCCTTCCTTCCTCCCTCCCTCCCTCCTTTTCTTTCTTTCATTCTTTCTTCTCTTCCTCTCCTTCCTCTTCTTCCTCTCCTTCCTCTCTCTCACAGGATCTTGCTCTGTCGCTCAGGCCGGAGTACATAGCTCACTGTAACCCAAAAATCCTGGGCTCAAGCCATCTTCCCACCTTAGCCTCATGAATAGCTGGGACTACAGGTTCATGCCACCAGGTCCAGCTAATTTTTTTTTTTTTCCACAGATGGGAGTCTCACTATGTTGCCCAGATAGGTCTTGAAGTCCTGGCCTCCAGTGATCCTCCTGCCTTGGCCTCCAAAGTGCTGGGATTGCAGGCATGAACCACCATGCCAACCTTGTGACTGTAATTGGAATGATCCAGTAGAGAGGGAAAGGTTGTCAGTGCAGATACTGAGGGCACAAATGCAGGAATAACATGCTTGAGTAGGCAACGAAGAGGTGGGGACCCAACGCCCGTCTAAAAGGGCTGGCCTTACACTAGCACCCACTTTCCCATGTGCCTGCACTGGACGTCTGCTCTCACAGTCTCGTCCCTATGCTGCTTTATGCTTCAGTTGATCACTCCCTGTTTCTTGAGCGTCTCAGGACATCACTCTTCATGGTTTTCTTCTTTTCTCACTAAATGCTCTTCTCAGTCGGTCTCCTTGGCTAGTTCTTCTTCCTCGTCCAGACCTCAAAACACTGGAACGTCCCAGCGCTTGGACTTCTCTAGCTACACTTAACGCTCTAGAGAAACTCATTCCAGAGGGGGGAGAAAAGGTCAGAGTTTGTTCCCCTCCTGCTTCAAGCATCTGGATCCAGCCCTCTCCCCAAACACATTGATCTACTTGATGACTATGTCCTATCAATTCTACTTCCTAACATCTCTCAGATGTGTCCCCCTCCTCCCCATCCCTACTGCTACTGCTGCTTCTTTGGTCTCTTAACTCCTCTGTCTGCCTTCAGTCTTAAAGCAGTTTTGGTCCATCCTCTCATCTTCTGACATTTTCCCAAAATGAAAAACTGATCATGCTTGAAACTCCTCATATCTACAGAATAAAATGCAAATTCACTGGCATTGTTGACGAGGACCCAATGAGCTGGTCCCTGCCTATTTTCCCCTTCATTATCCCACACTGTTTTCCCTCCATATCGATCCTGTATCCCACCCTCAGGCACATCAAACTCTTAGCTTTTTTCACACCCTACCCCCTTTCAGGTAGAGATGCCCTATGCAGAGGCCTCCACTGGGGAAACATCTGTGATGGCATGTATAACACTGCATTGCACCAGACTGTTTCCTCTCCCTTACTAGACTATGAGTGAGCCCACCTGAAGGTGGTAACAGTATCTTGTTAATCTTGATATCCCCCTGCAAAGTGCCTAGAACTTAAAAGGAATTATTATTTGTGTTGAATGACTAAATGAATGAAAATGTAAATAGTTAAAAACCTAGGCCTCTTGTATGCCTGCTCACAACATTGTCTGCAGACTTCCTCGCCTTTCTCTTTGTGGTGTATGAGCTGAAGAACAACAGAGAAAGGTACACGAAGCACTCGGTGCAGCCCAGTATCGCCGTCAGCCCCCGAAGCCCTCTCCCACTAGGCACGAAAGCTACACTGGCTGGGTCCTGGTCCCATCACTTTCTGGGTGTGCTCATGGGCAAGCCCTCTAAGTTCTCTGTGCCTCAGGTTCTTTAAACACAGACAACACTTACTCGGAGTGTCCTCACACACCAGCTGTGTGGCTAAGATGACGCAAATCTCTAACAGTGTTTGAACACTATAAATCATTCCATAAAGGTAAAATAAATAATTTTTAAAAGTAAATACAAAGCAGCCATCAGACACCCAAGACTGCTCTTACCATCTCTCTGTTATTCTACAATCCCAGAGTATGCCCCTGGGAGGCAGACACCGTAGAACTGGGCACTTGTGCCGTGGCCTTTTCAGCGGGCAGCCAGTTCTGCTGCTCAACACAGGCATGGATGCCAACACTGCAGCACGCAACTGGCCAAAACCAACATTTTAAGGAGAGATGAAGTAAGATGAACAGATAAAAGAAAGCAGGGGAGAATGCAAAGGACATTTAAAAGAAACAGAGCACCATAAATGCACACACACACACAAATATGTAAGACACATAGTTAGGATGGAAAGAATATGAGCTAAGGTATGGAAAGAGAAATAAATTTAAAGAAAAAGTATTGTGGGCCAGACACGGTGGCTCATGCCTCTAATTCCAACAATTTGAGAGGCCAAGGTGGGAAGATCACTTGAGCCCAGGAGTTGGAGACCAGCCTAGACAACATGGTAAAACTCCATCTCTACAAAAAAAAAATTTAAAAATTAGCTGGGTGTGATGGCATGCCCCCGTGGTCCCAGCTACTCAAGAGGCTGAGGCAGGAGGATCCTTGAGCCCAGGAGGTCAAGGCTGCAGTGAGCCATGGTTACACCATGGCACTCTAGCCTGGGCAACAAAGTGAGATCCTGTCTCAAAAATTTAAAAAAAAAAAAAAAAGAAGAAAAGAAAAAGCATCATGTGTATGTGTGCGCATGCACATAGACAGAAAGTGAGAGTTAAAGTGCATAATAAATATTCCCTCTGGTACTGTCTCACAGGAACACGCCCCAATCCCTGGGCTAGTGACACAGGCCCCTCTTCGGTAACACAAGAAGTATTTGTGCTAAGGAATGCCTCACATATTGTCAGGTGCCCCGAGGAACTTTTTTGGAGGGAAGGCTGTCTATAGTCCTTGGTGAACTTGGCATGCTCTGAGTTGCTCTGCTTTTTCTGGTTATGGGGCTACTGCAAGTGTTAGTAACAAGAAGGGACTAAGCTGGAGCTAGTTGGGAAAAGTCCTAGTAGTCCTGGAAACAGCCTGAGAGGTACCAGGATGTGTTATGAGTGCCACGAAGTGAGCCTGTCTGCAGGTGAAGGTTATACAGGGCTCAGTGTCCAAAATGCTTCCATCCCTACTAAGCAATGTCTAGCCTGCTTCAAATGAAACTGCCTGGAAGGTGGCCGGCCATTCAGCATTCTCAGGCTTCTCAACTAAGGGCCCTGTTGGCTTGGCGGCATCACCATCCTCCTGCCACTCAGTGACTGCCCCAATTCTGGGGATGGCATTCTCACTGCACTACCCTAAAGCCATACTCTTGAGTGTGGAGGAGAAAAAGGAGGAAGAGTGCCCCAGTCAGCAAGTCCAAGAGTTTGTTCCCCAGCCTAGAGCAGAAACTTGCCCAGTAACAAGACATAGACATCCCATTCCAGAAAAGTCCTGAGAAAAAGCCAAAGGACAGGGTGATACTCACAACTTGGCTTTCTTGCTCCCAAAGCAAGCATCTCAAACAGTTGTGAGCCCTCAACAGGGTCCAGGGCAGCCTCAGCCCCCAACTGGGGCTATATCTAGGCTACCATCTATAGAGATTTTCCAGGTCCCTACAGCTTGTCAGGGTTAAGTGAAAGGTAGTGAGAGTCACAGCATAAACTGAGTTGCCTTTTCAATTCCAGAAAGCACATCTAAGAATCTACGGAAGCCACACCTGTCTGCCCCCAAGCTGGTTTCTAAGGAAGCACCAAGTGGACCGCTGAGCTCTTCTCTGGGAGGGAATGATGAACTCTCTAAGTAGCAGTGGCAAAGTGAACACAGAGAGAATACTGACACTGCAGAAGCCCTCTCTGAGGTTACTGATCCCTGACAGGAACATCCCCAGTGCCCTAGTCCAGTAAAGACTGGGCTGCTGTATAAAGCAGAGCCAGGCACCAGACAAAGCCAAGAGGGAGGCAAATCCGATTCCAGGAAACCATGCCAATGGCACTTGTGGTAGTTTTAAAACGTGGTCCCCAAATTCTTTGACATGCCTCCAGTCAAAATAATCCCTCCTCTTAAATCTGGGCTCTGTTACTGCTTGATTGATAGCATACAATACAAGTGATGTGGTGCTACTTTTCAGGCCCAGGCCTAAAAAAATCAGCAGCTCCTAATTCCTGTCTACCATGCTAGGAGCAAGCCCAGGCCATGTGCAAAGGGTACACGTGGGTGTTCTGGCTGCCAGTCCCAGGTAAAGTCCCAGCAACAGCTGGAATCGCCCAGACGTGGGGTTAAGACATCTCCAGGTAATAGCAGCCCCTAGCTACTGAGCCCCCCCGCAAGCCTTGAAGTCTTTTACTTTTCTCTTCTTGAGAGACAGTGTCTCACTCTGTTGCCAGGCTGCAGTGCAGTGGCAAGATCTCAGCTCACTGAAGCCTCGAATTCTTGGGCTCAAGCGAGCCTCCCGCCTCAGCCTCATGAGTAGCTGGGAGCACAGGTGCATTCCAGCACACTGGGCTAATTTTATTATTATTACTAGTTTTTGTAGAGACAGGGTCTTGCTATGTTGCCCAGCCTGGTCTTGAACTCCTGGGCTCAAGTGATCCTTATGCCTCAGCCTCCCAAAGTGCTGGGATTACAAGCGTGAGCCACTGTGCCCAGCTAGCCTTGAAGTCTTTTTAGCCAAGGCAGACATCATGGAGCAGGGACAAGCCATCCCTGCAGTGCTCTGTCTGAATTCCTAATCCATGGAGTCTGGGAGCATAAGAACATGTTGTTTTATGCCATTAAATTTTTTTTTTTTGAGGTGGGTGGTTGGCAGTAGATGTCTGGAATATATTTTGGCACCTGCAAGAGAGGTGCTACTGAAACAAAATCTTAAAACAGTGACTTTTGGGCTGTCAGTAGGGGCGTAAAGGAAAGTAAGGAAATGCTATTAGAAGCTAGAGAAGAAGGAACCCTTATAGTGTTGAAAAGCTTATCAGCTGTGGTAACATAGATAATAGGAAATATAGCTAATAAATCTGATGAACTACCTAAGGAGATTTGCAGGCAAAGTGCTGAAGGTGCCATCTGACTTGCTCTAGCTGCCTACAGTAAAAAAGAGAAAAGAGGTAAACTAAGAAGGAGCTGTTTCGTTGTTAAAATTTAAAGGAATCACAAATGAGAAAGGGCTTGCTGGTTTTCACTTCCAGTCCCTCTAGGCAGGAAAACATTCTCAAACTAAGAAATGGCTTCCAGATTGTGGTGGCTGGGCACGGTGGCTCACGCCTGTAATCCCAGCACTTTGGGAGGCTGAGATGGGCGGATCACCTGAGGTCAGGAGTTTGAGACCAGCCTGACCAAAATGGAGAAACCCTGTCTGTACTAAAAATACAAAATTAGCCAGGCATGGTGGTGCATGGCTGTAATCCCAGCTACTTGGGAGGCTGAGGCAGGAGAATCACTTGAACCTGGGAGGCGGAGGTTGCAGTGAGATGAGATCGCGCCATTGCGCTCCAGCCTGGGCAACAAGAGCGAAACTCCATCTCAAAAAAAGAAAAGAAAAGAAATGGCTTCCAGATTGTGGTGATGGTTTTATTGAGTATGTGTGTGTGTGTGTGAGTGTGTGTGTGAAAACTCAAACTGTATACTTTAAATAATATAATTTATTGTACTTTAATTGTCCCTCAATAAATCTGTTTAAAAAAAATCTAAAGTGAGACTGAAAAAGCCTTTGTTAAGACCCCAAAAACTGGCCAGGTACGGTGGCTCATGCCTGTAATTCCAGCACTTTGGGAGGCTGAGGCGGGTGGATCACCTGAGGTCAGGAGTTTGAGACCAGCCTGGTCAACATGGCAAAACCCCGTCTCTACTAAAAATGCAAAAATTAGCCAGATGTAGTGGCTCATGCCTGTAATCCCAGCTACTTGGGAGGCTGAGGCAGGAGAATCACTTGAACCTGGTTGGCAGAGGCTGCAGTGAGCCGAGATCACACCACTGCACTCCAGCCTGGGTGACAGAGTGAGACCCTGTCTCAAAAAAAACAAATTTTTTTTTAAATTACTTGAAGTGTTGCCTCATAGAACAGACAGACAGACAAAAGGCCCCCTAAGAATCTTGTGAGTGGGTCCTGTAAACCCTCTCTGAAGACAGTAAGGCTCCTAAGAATCTTAAAAACCTTTGTCCCATAGCAATCTCCCAAGAAATCCAAATCGAAGTGGAGAGGGGCTTATCTGTTCTTTTTTTTTTTTTTCTTTGAAACAAAGTCTGGCCCCCAGGCTGGAGTGTAGTGGCTCCATCATGGCTCACTGCAGCCTCGACCTCCCAGGCTCAAGCGATCCTCCCACCTCAGCCTCCAGAGGAGCTGGGACTACAGGTATGCACTACCATGCCTGATTATTTTTTTTTTTTGTAGAGATGGGGGTCTCACTATGTCGCCCAGGCTGGTATCGAACTCCTAAGTGCAAGCAATCCTCCCACCTCAGCCTCCCAAAGTGCTTGCATTACAGGTATGAGCTACTGCACCTGGCCAAGGGGCTTATCTTGAAGTGATTTGTATGTGTGCCCTTTGCTATTATAATGGATTATAAAATGATTCATAAGAAACCCATGAAGTTTTTTTTTTGGGGGGGGGGACAGAGTTTTGCTCTTGTTGCCCAGGCTGGAGTGCAATGGCGTGATCTCGGCTCACCACAACCTCCGCCTCCTGGGTTCAAGGGATTCTCCTGCCTCAGGCTCCCAAGTAGCTGGGATTACAGGTGTGCACCACCATGCCCGGCTAATTTTTGTATTTTTAGTAGAGATGGGGTTTCTCCATGTTGGTCAGGCTGGTCTCAAACTCCTAATCTCAGGTGATCCACCCGCCTCGGCCTCCCAAAGTGCTGGGATTACAGGCATCAGCCACCGCACCCAGCCAACCCATGAAGTTTTTAAAGGAAATGTATCAGCTTGGAGTAAAAAGAGAAGAGATAGTATAAAATGAAGAAAAGACTTTGGGCCCTTAACATATTATGGGCATGAAGCAGATGGAGAAACTACTCACCTGCAATAATGAGCTAGCTACTTCTATGGAAAAGGAAAGATGAGTCAGAGGGCAGAACCAAAAGCCCAGAGGGTGCAGCTTAGAGACAAGGTAAATGAGTCAACACCTAGTCAAAGAATTAGCAACAGCTGTCCCACTGAATATAAGAAATACATCAAACCAGTGACTGCTGGGTACCTCTTATTTTCCCCTTTTTGAAAAGAAGCCTATTCAGTGGTTACCCTAAGCCTGTCCCACCAGTGCATTTTGGGTAGCAGATATACATTCTCTTTAAGTTACAGGTCTTCACAGCAAGAGAAACAGTACTTAAGGAGCTGCACACAAGGAATGAACCTGCGCCCCAAAAGTCTCATCTACATCCGGACCTGATTTTTTTTTTTTTTTTTTTAAGACAGGGTCTCAGTCTACGCCCAAGCTGAAGTGCAGTACAATCTTGGCTCACTGCTACCTCCATCTCCCAGACTCAAGAATCCTCCTGCCTTAGCTTCTAGAGGAGCTGGGGCTACAGGCATGCACCACCACACCCAGCCAACTTTTTTATTTTTGGTAGAGAGGGGGTTTCACTATGTTGTTGCCCAGGCTGGTCTTGAATTCCCAGGCTCAAGTGATCCTCCCACCCCAATCTCCAGAGTAGCTGGGACTACAGGTGTGCACCATCACATCCAGCTAATTTTTGTACTTTTTGTAGAGATGGGTTTTTTCCATGTTGCCCAGGCTGGTCTCAAACTCCTGGGCTCAAGCGATCTGCCTGCCTCAGCCTCCCCAAGTGCTGGCATTAGAGGCGTGAGCCACCGGACCCGGCCCTATCTGTACCTGATTTTGGTGACAAGATTCCATTGTAATAGACTGCAAGCTGATGCCATGAATAAGAGGAGACCTGAGATTTTAGGGGAGAGAGTGAGTGTATTTTGCATCTGGGAAAGATGTGAATTGTTGCAATCAGAGGGCAGACTGTATTTTCCAAAGACAGGAACCACAACCTATCCCATTCCACATACCTTCTTATAAAGAGATGTTGATATTCCTCTCAGCAGGTGGTGGAAATTATCTTCCTTTCTCTTGAACTTGGGCAGCCCTTTGTTACTGTCTTAATCAATACAGCACAATAGAAGATAAACTATCTGACTTTTGAGGCTAGCTCATTAAAATGCCATGCATTTTTGCCTTGTTCTCTTGGGATTCTTACTCTTGGAACCCAGATATCATGCTATGAAGGCATGCTGCCAAGTGTGGAGGTGACGTGCAGGTGTTCCCTAGCTTTAGTCCCAGCTGACCGCCAGCATCAACTGTCACACATGTAAGCCTTCAGATGATTTCAGCCCCTAGCCATTGAGTCACCCATAACTTTCAAGCTACCCCAGCTGATGCTGCAAGGAACAGACACAAGCTTTCCTTGCTGAGCCCTACCCAAATTGCAATTGGTGGGCAAAATAAATATTATTCTAAGCCACTAAGTTTGGGGTCATTTGTTATGTAGCAATAAATAACCAGACCAGTACTGACAGCATCATGGTTGGATTCTAGGAAGCATCTCGAGTAACAGGGGCTGAGGCCACAGGGCCTCCTAAGGGGGGCCTGCCATGGCCAGGACAGGCCCTGCAGCACTATCTTTTACCCACAGCTACTCAGGAGATTTTTCTTCTCTTTAAGCTCTTAGCTTCCCCCGATCTAAGGCACAGGGTCCAAATCTGTGCCTACATTGGCCATGGAACCTCAAGACATCTCTGGATTTCACTGTATCACAAACTGAGGCCACCCTCTGCATAAAAACCTGCAAATATGAGTTGAAATTAGGGCTCCACTGCCAATTAGCTGTGTAGGCTTACAGGTTCCTCATTTGTAATGTAAGTTACTGAGCCAGATATATCTCAAGATCCCTTCCAACTCTAACATCCCAACAGAGAATGTATCGGGCCTCCAAAGAGTTCCAGCTGAGTAGGGGAAATAAGACCCACACAAATATCCACTTTATGAGATACTATATGATAAGTGCCATTTGGCCGTTTTGAACCAAAGATTCTGAGTGAATGCAGAGGAGGGAGGGATTTGTCTTAGTTGGGTGGTCAAGAAAAACACTGGGAGAGAAGTGAATAATTGTATCCAGATTGGCAGAAATGTAAGGTTTGCATTAGAGAACAGTGAACTATTAGGGCAGAAAGAAAGACCAGGGCCAGATCATGAAAAGCCCTGCAAACCAGGCTAAGTTTGACTTTATCATGGATAGCAGTACTTTGGGGGCAGGAAGATCCCAGGAGTGCTCATAGGAAGGGAATGTGTTGGGATAATAAAATAACGGAAGGATGAAGAGAGGCAGGCTTGAGTACCTCTTCCTACTAGTTTTGTATCCTTAAGGAGTACCTCCTGTTTTCTGTGCCTCAGTTTCCCAATCTGTAAATCAAATGGGTTGGAATGAATGAGCTACAAAGCCCCCTTTCAGCTCTACCTTTCTAAGAAACTACAGACTAGATGAAAACAGAGTCCAAAGCTAAGATGACCCATTAGGAAGGTACTATAAGGACTCAAGTAGTACAACAGCCTATGCTCTAAGAGGCTGCTCTCCCATCTATCTAGTTGACTAATCAACAAATAGCTAATGGCTTCTACATGCCAGGCATTGTTCCAGGCTCTAGGCACACAGAAAGACATCAAAGTCCTTGCCCTCAAGAATTATATATTCTCACACACTCAGATTTTCAGCACCCACCACAAGCAAAAGTTCTCAAACTCAAGGCTGACACAGTCTGTTATTTCCAAGTTGCAATGACCCAGGTGCTGGAGTTTCATAGTGAAGAAGCTGTGGAGGAAATCAGCAGGTCTTCAGAGAAGAGCCCCTGCTGCCTGCCAGGTCTTACTGCACAAGTGAAATCTCCTGAGAGCAGTAAGTGGCAAAGGTCACCCTATCTACACAGCTGAATTAGCTCTAAACATAATACTTCCTTTTTTGCAAGTTACCAACCTGCTTCCAGTCCCACCCCAGGTCATCAACACCAACACAGCAAAGGCTGACCTCTAGAATTCAGAAGAGGTTTGAGAATCCCACCCCAGACCCCCAGAGTGGGATGCAGCCATATCTTGTGAGCTGAAGTGGGAACAGCCTGTGGGGAGAGTGTATCTGGCAGGTAAGGATGAACAGTATGCTCATTCGGCCTCATCAACAAAAGCGAAGACAAGGAAACCTGCTCCGGGAGACCAAGATACAGCAAAGAACAAAACTGAGGCAGTCACATGAAAGGCTTAGACTTCCTCCTCCTACACATTCCTGCCAAATCAAGACTAAGCTGCAAAGGAAAAGGAAGGGAATAAATTAGCAACACACCTGTGAAAACCTAGGGACTGGAATCCAGGGTCTTTAACCCAGACAGGCTTGGTGGTAGCACCAGGTGAAGTCTTACACAAATTAAGGGTACAGTCCTTCAAATACACACCTTGACAGTTACACAGGGTCCCATCTGCCCACCCCCGCCAGTTTTCCTTGACCAGACCTCCCTCTTCCCCCAAAGCTGGGTACAAATGCGTCTTAGAACCACTGGGTTCCTCTGCCTTCATGTGGATGATGTGGAAGTCCCCGACGTAGCCAAAGTGTCAAAGGCCCAGCTTTCCAACGCCCCAACACCTTCCCCTCCTCAACTAAAGCTCTGGTCACACGGAGGAGTCTCCTCCTTGGATTCATGTGCTGGCAATGATAAAAGGGCCCCAGGTCACTACCAAACACCTATTGAAAGGTCAAACTAAGAAACTCAGGTGCCAAGATCATCAATCCAAGTTGTAAATACCTTGAAGAGAATGGATCATCCCTCTTTGCCCTCCAGTGCCCAGCACAGAGCCTGGCACCCAGGAGAACCCTCTGAGTTCACCGACAATGCCTTCCTAAATGAACCAGTGATTTACTGCCTTAGCCCAAAGAACACACCCACATGTGGCCAGGGGTGAAGGCAGCCAAAGAAACCACCAGATCACAATGTCTAAATAATACCTACACCCCAGGGGTAGTCTCTGAGAGAAGGGTGTCGCTAGCCACAGAGGCCTGCAACTTCACACCAAAAGCCAGGCTCCCAGGAAAGAAAGGAGGGAGGGAAGGAAGGAGAGAAGCGGAAATGTGGTAGGAAGGAAGAGAAGACTTAGAAGGGAGGCAGGAAAGGTGCTTTTTTTTAGGCACATCTGAGGCTCAGATATTTACAAACACCATCTAGCAGGTTATGATGGCAAGCATGCTGAGAAGCTAAAGGAAGAGCAATTTCTGAAAACACTTAGAAGTAGGCATTTACTCCAAATAGAAACTGCAGCACCTGTCAGCAGTCTCGAGTCTGCTTTGAAACTTGATGTAAATACTGCCCCTCCCACCCCTCTACCCCATTCCTGTATGGTGGAAATTAGAAGGAAAAAAAAAGAATATTTAAAGGAGTTGAGGGTTGCTGGGAATGGTAATCTCCATTTCAGGTCCTAAATATACAATTTCTTTAAAATTACAAATAAAATGACAAAATCACATATATTTGTTTCACTCCTACAGTAGTGTGATATTCTAAAAAACTGGAACCCTAGTTTTCAGCCCCATCTGCCAGCTCAATCATGGTAAGAATGCCACTAGGCTGACAAGAGCCCAACAACGTGGTTCCCAGGAGCAGGCAATGGGAGATAAAGACTCTGAGACCTTGACTTGTTTCTACCTTGGACACCAACATGTTCTGGAGGAGGTCAGTTTCTCCACCTGCTTTGCCCAAGAAGCTGTTCCTTGCCATTCCCAGCCTCACTCAGTACAGGGAAGCTGGTATGCCACCAAGCCCAGTCTAAATGAGAGGGATTGCCTGGGCAAGGGGTGTTCCTATCAGTCTTGCTGCTGCAAGTGGATAGTCAGTTTGCTTGGCTAAGTCCCAGGATCTTACGTACTTAACAAGTCAGAGTCCATCAAACCCTGTTTGGCATAGTCCATCCAGACTGTTTCTATTGGGACAAAGTCCTGTATGTATGGTGTGGGGAGCCCCTGCCTCCTTCATGACAGTCACTCCCCAGGGGCTACATCCTGTGCACTATTCTACCAACTATATCTGGACTCCAGTTCTGAATGAACCAAATGTTTACCACCAACTCTGACCAGACCCTATTGGACTCAGCCTAGCACTGCACAGCCAGATATCCAGGAATGAACTAGCCCTGTCCAAACCAAAGCTAAGCATCCTTCTCATAGCTATCCGTCTTAGAGGCAGAGGCCCCAAAAGCCAAATTTGTCCACCTGACATTCAGCAGAAAGGGCTATGAAAGGTACACAGCTTTAATAAAAAAGACTAAAGGTTCTTTTAAGATATCAGTGTCCAGCCTTGGCCAAGACCAGAGAAGCCCTGGTGAGAGTACTGTGCATCTATCTGCGCATCTGTGAGTTCTGGAAGCTTTGATCTCATCCTCAAAAGGGGGTTAAAATTTATTGAGTAGCTTTATGTCAGCCATAATGCTAAGCACTGACATATATTATCTCATTTAGTCCTCAGAGAAACTCTGTAAGATAACTACTATTATTATTTTATAGATGAAATAATGAAGATTTTATAGGGCACAGGGAAACGTTCTGAGAGCTCACTATTTGGTAAGTGGTTAGAACCTGGATTTGAACCAAATCCATGATTCCAAAATCCACGGTTTCTCTAAACTCCTATAAAGCCTAGGCTGCTGCTTGGAGTTTGTGCTAATATGCGTAACTGCCTCTCTACCCTTAGCCCAATGTGGTCAGCTTCCCTCACTACAGTGCAGCTTAGCTCAGGCACAGGCCCCAAGCTCTCCCCACCATGGGAAAAGGTTACAAGCCAGAAGAACATCAGCTGCTTCTTGCTGGCCCCATCCTTAGAATGCTAGACACAAAGCAAAGCTTGTTTTAGGGTTACTGTTTGCTATGTCACATGGAAACTTATAGAACTAGAAAATATCTTCTGCCTAATGGTCAGCATGAGCTGGCCTAGACCAGTCACCTGGATGACTGTCAGTCAAGATGATGACTATTTACATTTTGGAGGGATCCCACCCAGGACCTAGGTCCCTTGATGCCACCTCCCACAACTGCTCCCTTACCCACCTGCTCAGAGTCCCCCGAGGGGCCTTAGTGCCTCCAGCTCCGTGGGTGATGCTGGAATTCTTGTTGGCAGTCATGGTCATTTCGGCTCTCTGCAAACCCAGAGCCCTGCAAAGACGACAATGCCGGTAAGCCAAGTTTCTATAGGCAGCCAAAAGCACCTTGAACATCTTCCAGATGACCTCCAAAAGTGCCAAGAGGGTGTCTGTGGCAGGTAGTAGAAACTGCTTTCCCACTTAATGTTTAACTCCATGTGTTACAGCTTAAGAGACCCCAAGAAACCCCTGGCCTGGAATACGGAGGAGTGTGAGCTAATTTGATTGTGAGTGCACCAATCAGCACTCTGTGTCTAGCTCAAGGTTTGTGAACACACCAATCAGCACCCTGTGTCTAGCTCAGGGTTTGTGGATGCACCAATCGGCACTCTGTATCTAGCTAATCTGCTGGGGACTTGGAGAATCTTTATGTCTAGCTAAGGGATTGTAAATACACCAATCAGCACTCTGCATCTAGCTCAAGGTTTGTAAATGCACCAATCAGCACTCTGTGTCTAGCTCGGTTTGTAAATACATCAGTCCACAGGCTGTATCTAGCTAATCTAGTGGGGAGGTGGAGAACTTTTCTGTCTAGCTCAGGGTTTGTAAACGCACCAATCAGCACCCTGTCAAAAAGGACCAATCAGCTCTCTGTAAAACAGACCAATCGACTCTCCATAAAATGGACCAATCAGCACGATGTGGGTGGGGCCAGATAAGGGAATAAAAGCAGGCTGCCCAAGCCAGCAGTGGCAACCCACTTGGGTCCCCTTCCACACTGTGGAAGCTTTGTTCTTTCGCCCTGCAATAAATCTTGCTGCTGCTCACTCTTTGGGTCCACACTGCCTTTATGAGCTGTAACACTCACCGCGAAGGTCTGCAGCTTCACTCCTGAGCCAGCGAGACCACGAACCTACCAGAAGGAAAAAACTCCGAACACATCCGAACATCAGAAGGAACAAACTACAGACATGCCGCCTTTAAGAACTGTAACACTCACCGCGAGGATCCACGGCTTCATTCTTGAAGTCAGTGAGACCAAAAACCGCCAATTCCGGACACAATTTCACAGAAAACAAAATAAACAAAGAAGCCCAAGAAACTCCATCTCCATCCATCTCTCCTCATTCCTTAAGTTAGAGTTTCCTTAAACTTCTATCATTCTATACAGTCCATGGTTTTTGCCATATTTGCATATCTCCTGACATACTATTTATTCAATATTTTTCTTGAATATACTTGAAACTGACTTCCTTTTCTTAAAAAGAAAAAAGTCACCTCATTCTAAACAATAAACTATTCATTCAACAAATATTTACTGAGCACCCATGTCCAAGGCAAATGTGATCCAGCGAAGAGTAATACAAAGTCTCTGACCTCATGCAGCTTACATCCCAGTGGGGAAAAACAAACAATGAGCACACATGAATTATCACGTGTGTGATAAGAAGTGTACCTTCGTGTATAATATGTAAGGTGATGGTAAGTGGAATGAAAAAAAATTAAGCGAGGTTGAGCCAGGCGTGGTGGCTCACGCCTGTAATCACAGCACTTTGGGAGGCCAAGGCAGGCAGTTCACTTGAGGTCAGGAGCTCAGACCAGCCTGGGCAACATGGTGAAACCCCTTCTCTACTAAAAATACAAAAATCAGCCAGGTGTGGTGGCAGGCAGCTGTAATCTCAGCTACTTGGGAGGCTGAGGCAGGAGAATTGCTTGAACCTGGGAGGAGGAGGTTGCAGTGAGCCAAGATTGCACCACTGCACTCCAGCCTGGGTGACAGGGCAAGATTCTGTCTCAAAAAAAAAAAAAAAAAATAGAGAAAAAAACTTAAGCAAGGTAGAGGGAAAGACAGTGGTGAAGAGGGTATCTTATTTTAAATAAGATGTTCAGGGAAAACCATTACAATAAAGTAACATTTGAGTACACATCATGAAATTGAGAGCTAGAAGTGCTCATCATTTTTTCTAATACCCATTAAAATAAAAGTAATATACATTAAGGTATTTAAATATTTAAAAGTAAAAAATGTCTGTTCATGTACCATATATTCTTAGCTGATATATCACAATGGTAAATGCACTATCCTTTCAGGAACACTATTTTATGCCAAGTAATAAAAGGAATATGAAGATTAAAATTTAAGGGTACATTTGGGTTGGAAAGAAGGAAGTAAAATTATCTCCATTTGCAAATGGCATGATTTTGTATGTAGAAAATCCTAAGGATTCCACTAAAAAACCTATTAAACTGCTGAGTGAGTTCAAGTAAGTGTGCAGGATACAAAATCAATATTAAAGATCAATTTTGGGCCAGGCATGGTGGCTCACACTTGTAATTCCAGCACTTTGGGAAGCCAAGGCAGGCAGATCCCTTGAGCCCAGGAGTTCAAGACCAGCCTGGCCAACATGGCAAAACCCCATCTCTACTAAAGATACAGAAATTAGCCAAGTGTGGTGGTGCATGCCTATAATCCCAGTTACTCAGGAGGCTGAGGCATGAAAGTAACTTGAACCTGGGAGGCAGAGGTTGCAGCAAGCCAAGATTGCACCACTGCACTCCAGCCTGGGTAACAGAGCAAGACTCCAAAAAGAAAAAAAAAAATCAATTTTATTTCTATATACTAACAATGAACAATCTGAAAATGAAATTAAGTAAACAATTCTATTAACAATAGCAGCAAAAATAATAAATCACTTAGAAATAAAAGGAATGCAAGACATGTATACTGTAAATTATAAAACATCATTGAAAGACATAAAAAATGAAAAGACATACCATATTCATGGATCAGAAAATTTAATATTGTTAAGATGGCAATTCTCCCTAAATTGATTTACAGACTCAACAGAATACCCATCAAAATCCCAGCTAGCTTCTTTTCAGAAACTGACAAGCTGATCCTAAAATTTTATGGAAATGCAAGGGATACAGGACAGCCAAAACAATCTTGAAATAAAAAATGTAGTATAGCCCTAAATGTAAGAGCTACAATTACAAAAGCAACGCTGGAAGAAAACCCAGAAGTAAATCTTTATGACATTGGATTAGGCAATGGTTTCTTAGATATAACACCAAAAGAACACACACACACACACACACACACACACACAGGACATGAATTGTACTATGTCAAAGTAAAGAACTTTTGCGCTGTAAGCAATACCATCAAGAAAGTGAAAAGACAGCCTAAATAATGGGAGAAATTTTTTGCAAATCATGTATCTGCTAAGAAACTTGTATCCAGAATATATAAAGAATTCTTTCAACTCAATAATAAAAAAGTAACCCAATTAAAAATTAGACAAAGGATTTGGAACAGAAATTCTCCAAAGGTATAAACTTGGCCAATAAGCATACGAAACAATGCTCAATATCATTAGTCATTAGGGAAATACAAATCAAAACCACATGAGATATTACTTCACATCCACTAGGATTTCTATAACAAAAAAAGACAGATAAAAACAAATGCTAGTGAGACTGTAGAGAAATTGGAACTTTCATTCCTTGCTGGTAGAAATGTAAAATGGCACAGCCACTCTGGAAAACAATTTGGTAGTTCCTCAAAAAGTTATACTCAGAGTTACCATATAAACCAGGATGACCCACTCCTAGGTATCTGTTCAGAAGAAATGAAAATATATGTCCACACAATCACTTGTACATAAATGTTCATAACAGAATTACTCATAGTAGCCAAAAAGTGGAACTAACCCAAATGTCCATCAACTGATGATAAACAAAATATGGTATATATCAACACAATGGAATATTATTCAGACATAAAAAGGAGTAAAGTACTGATACATTCTACAACATGAATAAACCTTGATTCCACTTTTGTGAAATGTCCAGAACAGGCAAACCTACAGAGACAGAAAGTAAACTAGGAGCTGCCTAGCAATGGTTGAGGGTGGCAGAATGGGACATGGCTGATAGGAGTACGGGGTTTCTTTTTGGGGTGACAAAAATGTTCTAGAATTAGATAGTGGTAATGGTTGTACAACTCTTGTGAATATATTAAAAACCATTACATTATATCAATGAATTTTACAGCATGTTAATTACATCTCAATATAGACGTTAAAACTTAAGAGCTAAATAAATCTTTTTAAGTGCCTTGGACAGTGGGTGTGAGCGACAACACAAACGACACATCAAGCACATTTCCAATGTCAAGGTGCACCACAGCCTAGGTGAACATCACCATCACGGAAGCTGAACAGTTTACAAACAGTAGTTCTCTCCCTCTGATTGGTATCCTCCATCACATTGGCCAAAATGAAGTATATCTGGATGTGAAAGTTAAACATATTTATTTACGGCCACTGATGACCTTAATCCTGGAGACCATCTTACTTATTACCTTGGTGCAAATAAGTGATTGGTTTTGATGATAAAAATAAGTCAAGTCCTAATTCTTGACACCATTTATACTTCCTTCCTAATCTCAAGATGAAAATGTACTAGCTCTAATTTTAACTTCGCATAAGCTCTCAGGGTTATGGTTTTAGTGATGGTGATAGGGAGTGGTATGGTAACTGGAAAGAGAGGAAGCAGCCAGTAGGCAGGGGATGATTAGCTGATGGTGACAGCAATGAAACATCCCTCCAAGGTGAATACGGCAGATGCTTCTGGAAAAAGGAAACCAACTCTCAGCCTCACTTTTACCCTTCATAAAATGGAGTTGGTCCAGCTAACTTTTTTCTTTTTGGTAGAGATGGGGTTTCTTTATGTTGCCCAGGCTGGTCTCGAACCGCTGGTCTCAAGTGATCCTCCCGCCTCAGCCTCCCAAAGTGCTGGGATTACAGGCATGAGCCACCGTGCTTGGCCCTATAAATTTAAGTCTATATTAATAGCATAACATTAGTGATGATGATGATGATAAAGTCAATCTTGCCCCCAGGGCATCTATGCACACTGGCTCTAGTGAGATACTCTCTACCTGTATCAGCCCAGTGCCAAGTAAAGTGCTTGGCATATCATATTGCTATATGTACAACAGAGAAGGGAGAGAAAAGGCAACCTCTGGACATCTTCTCAGGCCAGTTTTCAGGGTCCTCAGGAAGCACAGTGCTATAGGAATCAACTTGCTAAGCATCAGTTTTCAACTGTAGCAATGGTCACAATAACCATCACCATCCATGAAAACAACATTTGACCTGCTCTATCAGTTCCAGGGCAGGCCCTTGGAGAAAAGGCAAAAGATTTGTGGCATGACCAGAAACAGAAACATGTTAAAAAAACATGATGAAAAACATATTCTTTCTTTCCCTGAATTTCTGCTTTTAGGAGGGTAGACTCACTGCTCTGAAATGCTATCATGCAGTTGTATATGAGAACACAGAGCCAACTTACTAAGAAAGAGAAATGTAGTTGACTCTGACATCTGGGTGGCTAAGAAGAAAAATCCTGTGAAGATGTAACCAAGAAAGAAGCGGAACAAAATTGCTTCCAGGCCCATGACAGGGACCCTTAGTCACATTTCTCCAAGAGTGCAGCTGCCATTCTCAGAAGTGGCCTGGGAATTCAGGCATCTTGAGCTGGCACTGCTGAGAACCTCACAAGGCGCACTAGGTTAGAAACACAGATGCCTACTCACCAGCCTCCCCACCAACTGCTCTCTCTGGGCCAGGTCTATCAGGATCAGAGAATAATTTGGGACTTGAGGAGCTGAAGGCCAGGTTAACCCTTTACACCTGAAGCTCAGGCTTGAGGACTCTCAGCATTCTGGCTTCCCCGGCTACACTATTTCTCCCCACCTCCTACAAGCAGCCCCAGGCCCTCATCTATGCTTTTAGCCTGATATCCTGGCTAGTCAGACTGCAGGGAGAGAAGACGCTGCTAAAGCAGAGGAAATGCCCATGGGAATGGAGCAGAGACTCAAGCATGATGAGAGGCTTCTTTGCTAGTTCCCAGGCCCTCAATGGCAAAGTCTAGGCAGAAACTGCATGTTTAGAAAAGGAAATTGTTCAATTAGCATATACCATCCATCCAAAGTTCCTCAAAAACACAGCTCTGACAAATTATAGACAACTATCTGAAGAGTAACAATCCAGAGAAAGGAATAGAATAAGGTACCTCTGGAACTTTTCTACAAACTGCACCCAGACAAAGAGGCACAGTCGCAGGCCCCGAGGGGCAGTGGAAAAACACCTGCCTTGAGTCCAGCCCTGCCTCTGACAACTGCTAGTTATGTGACCTTGCTCCAGTGAGTGTCAAAGACTCACTTTGTCACTATAACAGACATAATAGCAATATGACCTACCTCCCATGATTGCCCTGTCTGGCAACAGAAGCTTAAAAAATGTTTGTTCTTCCAGATCACACTTCCCTAGGTATTTGGAAGACAACCTCTCCATTCCCAAGTCTGAGTCATCTTTCAGACTCCCTAGTACTATCATTCCATTCACTGACCCTATGTGAGGCACTGTGCAAGGTGCTAGGATATTAACATGGAAGACACAGTCCCTGCCCTGGAGAAGCTAACTGTGAAGGGAGACAAGAAAGTAAAAAGTGGACTCCAGGAAGGCGTCATCAGAAGGTGACATTTGGACTAAGCTTTAATCTGTTACCCACAGTAAGGGGACCTAAGGAAAAGCAAAGGAGCATTTATTATGAGACATGCTGCTAGACTTTTAAACATGTAATTATAACAGCTAAAGTTACAAGCACTTCATGTGTATTAAGTCATTTAACCCTTTAACAACCTGTGAGGTGGGTACTATTAATATTTCACAGGGTTAGTTACACTTTACCAAGGAAACCAAGATAGAGAGCAGTTAATTAGCTTGCTCCAAGTCACACGGCTAGAAAGGGGCAGGGATTTATGCCCAGGTGGCCTGCACCAGCTCTGGGCCAGGACCCTGTACTGCCTCCAACTGTCTTCTAATTTAGTTCTCACCATTCTACAAGGTAGTGATAATACAGTCTCCTTTTTTCTGTTTAGGAAATTTAAATTCAGAGAAATTAAATGACTGGACCAAGATCACTCACCTAGTGAAGGAACAGAGCAGAAATGTAGACCCAGCTCTGTCTCACTCCATTGTCCACTTATTTTCTTTAACATTGATGGGGTGCTTTAAAATGCAGAGTCCCAGGCCCCACCTACTGAACAGGAATCTGTGGGGATGTGGCCTAGGAATCTGCATTTTAGTAAGTGCTTTAAACCAAGCTTATATGCCCTTAAGTGCAAAAACTTGTGTCCCACAGCATGTTCTCTAGGGACTTAGTGGAGTCACGACTCACCCTCTTCCCAAGAATCTGCCTAGCTATGTGCAACTAAAAGATGGGCACTCAGCCCCTCTTCCTCCTACCCCCATCCCATTAGCTTCTTCCACCACACAGAGAACCACTGGCCCTCAACCACAAAGGAACGCACACACCACGGGATCCAGTGAAAGCATTACCAATGGCTCATCTAAGCCAGTTCGTCAGTCTCCAGGTGTGCTCCGTCTTCCTGTATTTTGAAATTACTCTTCCTGCCACCCACCCTGATCCCTTTGCTTGCTTTCTCCTCATTTCTAAGCTCCTGGGAAAAAGAGTTTATATCAGAAGTCATACACTGGTGGTCTGCAGAAGCAAAAACATGTCTCATTTGGCCTTCCTTTTATTTTTAAATAATTTGAATTAGTTGTCAAGCTTAAGAAAGCAGGTGAATAGAAAGAAAAATTCAGATTCTAGCTTCTTTTGAAAAATGAGAAAATTTACCATCACTGTGTGCACTCCTATATGACAACAGTGGGCCAGAGCTGAGCACAAGTGGCCCAGTTAGATGCAGCGGCTCCCTCCACCGCAGCGCTCTGCCTCCTCATCCATGGCCTCCACCTGGTCCACTCGGCTCCAACCTGACCTCCCAACCAGCAGGTAAGTGTCGCAGCTCTCTAGCCTGCATCCCAGCAGGAAGGGTTAGGAGGCACGGCATTGGCAACAGCCACACAAAACCTCCTGGACGGCTGGGCAGGAGCAGTGCAGGGCACAGCCTCCTGGCTGCTTGAAACCCCCATCAATTCCCCTCACTGCCACAGGAGGACAGACCTCCTGGAAGGCTGACAGCTTTTGCTCAGTCCAGCCTTCACCAGACAACTCTCTACCATCCTGAGTGCCCTTTCTCCCTCTGACCCGATCCCATCACCTGATCCACAGAGGCTCTCTCAAAGGTCCAAGAAGGGACCGATGAGAGGTCAGTCTCTGAAGGGAGCTCTTTCTGAGGGGTGCCCCACCTCTAAGAATGGACCTTCCTATCCTAGAGCAAAAAACCTATCTGTCCTTGTTTAGGTGACATTTCTAAATGTCTGTCTGATACTTTTCTGCAGGCATAAATGTGGATGTGACAGTATGCCTTGCTCTTGAAGCAGGAGACAGCTGAGCCCTGAGTGAAGAGGAAGAAATGCAAGCATTTGGAGGAAAGCCTCCCGTTCTGCTGAGGTTAATGTCACCACTGAGAGGAAACGTAAACATTGCCCAGCATTCTGCTTTATAGCCAAGGTGAGAAGTCAAGACGCCCGAAAATAGGAAACCTCTCAACCACATGAGAGAATTTCTGCTACATCTATGTTCCACTACTCTCCTAAGCAATTCTGCTCACGTGGAAGTCAAAGTTTAGGCAGCAGCCTAAAGGGACAGAGAAGTTGGGAATGGGAACAGAGCTCCTGTGTGTGTTCTGAGAACATGGTGAGAGCCAGGAGAGGGCCAGCAATACAGTGACAGTATAGTGACCCAACAGTGTGCAGCTGTGGCCTGATTGCCCTGGGACCAACCTGCCTACTCATCCTGCCCAGCAAACATCTCCTCAGACCCTCTTTACCTTCTTGCCAACTCCTTCCTGAACCTCTCCTCATCCATGGGCCCTGGCCAAGGACATGAGGAACAGACTGGCAGCTCCCCAGAGGAGGGCTGCCAAGAGTCTCAGCAACCAATACTGGCCCTCAGATTCTAAGGAGCTTAACAAATGCAACTAAATCAGGATGATCCTTCTCCGCATGGGACTTCAACCTCACCCTCAGCACTTGTGTCTTCTGGATCCTCCCATCAGCCCCTGTTCTTCCTGAAGCAGCGAGGCCCCCTGCTAAATTCCTGTGGAAAAGCTCCCCTGCTTCCTAGAAAGAGCTAAGCTCACCAATGCTATAAGCAAAAGGCACAGCCCCTCTCTGCCTAACCTCCCGACTGATCGACGACTTGCCTGGTTCTCAAAGGGATAAAAGGGCTCCTAGAAACATACTAAGAACCTGAGCCCCTTTCCTTCTATCTTCTCAGTGCTGCCTCCATTCTCTCCCTGCCATACCTCCCTTCACCCCACCTGCCCACACAACCCAGAGCCGCTGCAAGCTTCAGTAACCTTAGATTAAGTTCCTTATAAGTACCCAAACCAAGATTCTCAAAAATGTGAGCTTTCGCCTGTAATCCCAGCACTTTGGGAGGCAGAGGCAGGAGGATTGTTTGAGCCCAGGAGTTTGAGACCAGCCTAGGCAACAGAACGAGACCCTGTCCTTACTAAAAATAAAAAATTAGCAGGAGGTGGTGATGCACACCTGTAGCCCCAGCTACTTGGGAGCCTGAGGTGGGAGGATCACTTGAGCCCAGAAGTCCAAGGCTGCAGTGAGCTATAATCATGACACTGCACTCCAGCCTGGGTGACAGAGTCAGACCCTGTGAGAAGAAAAAAGAGAAGAGAAGAGAACAGAAGAGAACAGAAGAGAACAGAAGAGAAAAGAAGTACCAGGAAGGATTTTCTCAAGACTGTCCCATTCCCTACAAAACAGTAAACCCTTTTCTCCTTCACTACTTCTATACACATTGTAAATCTTAGATCTTCTCCATTCCAGCCCCAGGTCCAGAAAGCCCTTCAAGTAAAAATGTAGTGGGGATAGTGAGCCTGGTCAAGTGGAGAGGAACCAACATTTGTTTTGCCGGGAGGTCAGAGGATAGGTGGGTGTTTTTACAGGTCCCCGTGAAGCTGAAATCTCCCTCAATCAGCCACAGGAAAGACAATTTTTTGTTGTTGCATAATAATCAGAAAAAAAAGTAAGAACTTTTTCCATCTCTTCACTGTCCACTTATCATTCCCACATCCTCTTTCCCAACCCTCCTCCTCAAAGAAAGCCCTTTAAGTCTGCTTTTTCAACCTCAACCATTTTTCAATCCCTTTTCCTGCCAGATGGTCCTTCTCCACTTCAGTGCAGATCCTGCAGAGGTTTAAAGCTGGGTTTACACACTTCCTGAAAGCCTGAATTGGAGTGAGGGCTTGTTAGGCAATTTCAGGCCAAAGGAAATCTAGTTGTTTCTCACATAGTTTTAAAAACCTAGACATGGCTGTTTCTGCCATTCTGGAAACTCAGCCTCTCAGCAAGTGGCTTATCCTAGCTCTGTCAAGACTATGGCACCTACTCTGCCCAATGTCTTGTCACCACTTGGAAAAAGAAGGCAGATTGGAAGCCTGATCCATAAAAAACCCTGCTCCTGGGGACCAACCACTGCCCTCTTTCGCTCTGGCAGGGAGAACATGGTGGGTCCTGCAATTTCGATGATCCAGAGGCCACAGTCCTATCTTAGAGCAGCACCTTCACTCTGGCCAGCCACATCTCACTGGATGACATTTCCTGCACATGCCAGGAATGTTCATGCCGCCAAGCTTTTGTTCAACCAATTCCTTTGATTTTCAGTGTCCCTTGCCCCCCATTCTTTCTTAAATATCCAGTTCAAGTGTCAACTTCTTCCTGACTCTAAGTCCTGACCTCCTTCTCACCCTTCCCATGCTCTCTGGTCTAGCTGAGCTCAACCTGACTGATGGCAAGCTGCCTCCTCTGCTCTAGAAGAAACTTATCATCCACAAGCTGCACCTTCTCCAAGTAAGACTAGGAAATAATAAAGGCTAAAGGGACTGGGCAAAATCCTAATACCTCCGTTTTACCACAGATAGCTTACGGAGACTACTCCACCTCTATAATGAGAACACAAAGACCAATGAGAAGCCATCTACAAAGAACAGTGGGTACTCAGAGCCCAGTGGTACTGGAAGTCTCCGGGCTGGGGTTTAGCTTTCCCTCCAGCTCTCAACTTCAACACCTCCTCCCTCATCCTCACTCTTTTAGCTGCCTCTGCTTCCGATTCCACTAAGAACAGATCCTCAATGAGCTACACTCATCACAGGTACTCCCCACCAGCATCATGGCTCCTGTCACCCCATCTATTCAAAACTCTCAAAACCATAGCTCCCATTACTCAAAGTAAAAGCCAAAATCTTTACAATGACTTATAAGGCCCTCCATTGTCTGGGTCCCTTTTATAACCCTGGCCCCATTTCAACTACTCTTTCTCCTTCACTGTCTCCACTCCAGCCACACTGTCCGCTTATCATGTGCTCAAACACACCAGGTGTGTTTCTACCCCAGGGCCTTCACACCTGCTGTACCCTGTAAGTAGAACTGCCCTCCCTAGATAGGGTGAACAGCAGTTGGGCTCCACAGTCCAGGCCCATCTCTAGTTCCCTCTGGCCTTCCCAGTGAAGGGTCTGACCCACTTACAGCAACCACAACCACTCAGAAAATTCAAAAGGGGACCTCCCCCTGTGAAAACCCAAACGATTCTGGGCAGGAGTAGCTTCAGCCCAAGAACTCAACTGAAATTGCTCTCTGAAAAGCTTATAAGACCGGGCCCAGTGGCTCATGCCTGTAATCCCAGCACTTTGGGAGGCCGAGGCAGGTGGATCACCTGAGGTCGGGAGTTTGAGACCACCCTGACCAACATGGAGAAATCTCATCTCTACTAAAAATACAAAATTAGCCAGGCATGGTGGCGCATGCCTGTAATCCTAACTACTCAGGAGGCTGAGGCAAGAGAACCGCTTGAACCCGGGAGGCAGAGGTTGCAGTGAGCCAAGATCGCGCCATTACACTCCAGCCTGGGCAACAAGAGCGAAACTGCATGTCAAACAAAAAAAAAAAAAAGAAAAGAAAGATTATAATGACTTTCCTATTATACAGTGCAAAGGTACTTTCTCTGGGCTTAATGAATTCCAGCACCTTCCTTTCCTGATGTCTACTGTTTTGGACACTGCTGATCAGCCCTCCCTGATACACTGTAATGTAGTTAACTCTCAATCTGGAGCACACCCCCAGAGTGTGAAAGATCTTTATGTTCATTAAAAGAGGACGCAGGTTAAGAAAGGTTGGGAAGTAGTGTAGAAGAACTAAAGAAAGAGAGATAGGTGAGGGCATTTCATTTACTTATTTACTGGAACCCCTTGAGGGGATCTTTCCAGCCAGGCACCCATGCTGCTGTGCCATGCTCCGGTCCTTGCCCTTGAGCAGCTCCCCACCCTGTCTGAGATGGATAAGTAAAGATTCTGGTACAATGTAACAAAAGCTGTGATAAAAGTATGAACACAGAGCTCTGGGAGAGAGGAGAAAGGCATCTAATCAGGTGGAAGGATGGATGCTGGGGAGGATTTCTAGAGGAGACAGGAAGTTATACTGGGCTGAGTCTTGCAGGATTGGAAGAGATAAAAGAAGGCAGAAGAAAAAACAAGTAGAAGAAAAACCATGAGCAAATGCCAAGGAGATCTTGGAGCAAGTAGAGATTTCTTAGAAGGAAACAAAAAGTGATAACCATAATGAAAAACACTGACAAATTAGACTACATTAAATAAGAACTTTGTTCATTTAACAAATGCCATACAGAGAGTGAAAAGCAAACCAACAGAGTATAAGACAATGTACTCAGTAGACCATCCAACCAAGAACTCGTATCCAGAATATATGAGGAACTTCTACAAATAAATAAAAAACAACCCAAAAGAAAAATGGCACAAGTAGAACAGATACTTCACCAGAGAGGATACCCAAACAGTGAAGAGATATATGAAAAGGTATCCAACGTTATTAGTCATCAACAAAATGCAAATTATAACGGAGATGTGATACCCATTAACATACCCACTGGAATGGATAAAATGAAAAAGAAAATACCTACTGTTGGCAAGGATGTGAAGCAACTGGAATTCTCAAACACTGACAGAGGAAGTGTAAAATCAATACTACCACTTTGGAATAACGTCGGGTATTATATACTAAAGCTAAATATAGGTATAACCCATGACCCAGCAATTCCTTTCTTAGTTTTATACCCATCAGAAATGCATACACATGCATACTAAAAGACAAGTATGAGAATGTGCATAACAACACTATTCATAATGGCTATAAACTAAAAATTCAAATGCTCATAATCAGAAGAAGAGAAGGTAAATTTTGGTATTTTACATAATGATTACTATACAGCAATGACAATGAACATCTACAGCTACACACAACATGGATAAATCTCTCCATTATTCTGAATAAAAGAGCCAGAAACCAAGAATACATACTAGATGAACCTATTTATAGAAAACAATAAAACCCAAAAATAAATCAATGCTATTAGAAGTCAGGAGAGTGGTTACCCATAGGAAGACTAGAGGGAGATTCTGGGATATTGATAATAGACCGTTTCTTGATCTGAGTGTTGGTTACATGGGTTCAGTTGTAAAAATTTGTTGACTTGGATACATATATACATTCATGTTGTATGATATACTTCATTAAAAAGTTTAATATAGCAAGCAGGATACAGAGCTCAGCAGATTTGGGAACACTGGATCCACAGAGCAAAGTTATTAAGAAGCAGTAGAGAGGCCAGGTGCGGTGGCTCAAGCCTGGAATCCCAGCACTTTGGGAGGCCGAGGTGGGTGGATCACTTGAGGTCAGGAGTTTGAGACCAGCCTGGCCAACATGGTGAAACCCCGTCTCTACTAAAAATACAAAAATTAGCTAGGCATGAAGGCAGGTGCCTGCAATCCTACTCAGGAGGCTGGGGCATGAGAATCACTTGAACCCGGGAGGCGGAGGTTGCACTGAGCCAAGATCGTGCCACTGCACTCCAGCCTGGGCAATAGAGCGAGAATCGATCTCAAAAAAAAAACAAAAGAAAAGAAAAGAAAAAAGAAGCAGTAGAGGGTAACACTGGAACTACAGATCTTAGATCATTAGGGCTCAATTTCCCTTTGGAGGAAAGCCCTTTTTTCCTCAAATTTGGAAGTAGGAGAAGAAAGCACACCTATATAGCCAGGCTCTGCTGGTTCTATGCATGTATTTATATTTAGCTTGTGTAATCTTAGTTACAAATAGATGAAATAGATGCCATTATCTCCATTTTATGGATGAAGAAGCTGAGGCTGAAAGGTTAAGTAATTTGCCTAGCGTTTCATAAGCAGCAGACCCCAGAGTCTGGAGAGGTTGGCATGAGGCTCTCGAAGTGATACCAGAGCACATTAGTCCTTTGGTCATATCTTGTGGCAGGAAGCCACCCTCCATCCCAAGTACACCCCTGCAGCCCCACTCTATCTGGATAAAGAATTAGAAAAGGTGCTGGGCATGGTGGCTCACGCCTGTAATTCCAGCACTTTGGGAGGTCAGGAGTTCAAGACCAGCCTGACCAACATGGTGAAGTCCTGTCTCTACTAAAAATACAAAAATTAGCTGGGCATGGTGGTGGGTGCCTGTAATCCCAGCTACTCTGGAGGCTGAGGCAGGAGAATCACTTGAACCCGGGAGGCAGAGGTTGCAGTGAGCTGAGATCGCGCCATTGCACTCCAGCCTGGGTGACAGAGTTAGACTGTCTCAAAAAAAAAAAAAAAAAAAAAAAAAAGAATTAGAAAAGGATATTAGCAGAAGGTCCAACACCTGGCCCCTAAATTCTGGTTGTCAAAATCCCATTTTTCTTTAAGCCATCTAGTTCAGAAGGCTCTGAGTCAACAACAAATAAGCGTAAGAGATGCCTATCATCATTCTTCCCCATCTAGGGAAAGGGGCTCACACACACAGACCCTGGTCAAACAAAGACCTTCCCCCTAACAATGCAGTCTGCTGGAGCTGAGACTGCAGAGAAAGAGTCTGTCCATCCACCTGCCCAACTCCTTTAAGGGCCATGATGACGACCGAACTTGCCTCTTCTTCCTCCTTTAAACAGAGCAAGTGCTACTTGGCAGTTTCAGGTCTGTGCTTCTCAGACTGTGTGCTGAGGTGCCCCAAAGCACCATCATGAACTCACAGGGATGCTGCTAAATATTTTAAATCTTTGAGGGAAACAGAGCAACACTCAACATTTGTTGAACACCCCATGAGTTCACAGCTTCAACAACAGACTGCATTACATTCTTTTCGATGATGTCATTTCTTTCTGAGGCTGGGTTTTCAGCAGTTGCTGTGATAAAAAGCAAATACCATGTGAAAAGCAATGTGGAACAGGAAATAAGCATGGCACTAATCAATCTGGTTCCAAGGTCTGATATGCTATGCAGTACCTAGTACATCCCATTAGTAAGTGTGGTTAAGAATGGAATATAAATATTTTTCCTTTCAATTTCTTATATCATTTTTTTTTCAGATGGCTACTCAGTTGTTAGGATATAAATACTTAATTGTTCAAACCTACTTAAGGCCAGGCACAGTGGCTCACCCCTGTAATCCTAGTACTTTGGGAGGCCAAGGCGGGTAGATTACCTGAGGTCAGGAGTTCGAGACCAGCCTGGCCAACATGGTGAAACCCTAATTTTACTAAAAATACAAAAAATTAGCCAGAAGTGGTGGTGCCTGCCTGTAGTCCCAGCTACTAGGGAGGCTGAGGCAGGAGGATCACTTGAACCTGGGAGGCGGAGGATACAGTGACACAACTGCACTCCAGCCTGGGTGACAGAGTGAGACTTCATATAAAAACAAACAAAAAACCTACTTATAAAAGAAAACTTAGGTATTTCTTTTGGGCTATGGACACTGTAAAAAAAAAATTACTGAAACACTAAGGCCCATGAACTAAGAAAGTTTGGGAGTCTCTGCAGCAGGTGTTTTTAAGTCTCTGTTCATGGAGCCAAGAGGCGTTCCCAGGGCAGGCCCAACCCAGCCCCAGAAGTGGGCAGGAGTCAACATTCAGGCCTGTGGCAGCACACTCAGGCTTCCCAGAGTGGCTGGTAGAATAGCCCCTCTGCCTGAACAGAAGTGCCTGCACACCAGTTATCCCTCAGCCCAGGCGCCTGCACATCCACATCAGCCTCACCCTAGGCTCCCAGGCACCCCTCTGAACTCCCTCCCTGAAAAGCTCTATTCAGCTCCAACCTCATGAATAAAACCCAAAGACAGCCCAGAAGCCTGCCGGCCAGCAGGGGCCTTCCACACACGCTCAGACTTGGCCAATGTCCACAAGCCAAATCATTAATCCAAAGAGACAGGGAGCAATGGGAACCAAGGAGAGGGCTTCCACTGACAGACCATCCACTGCAAGGCCAACTCAGGCTTTCTGGGTGAAGATCTGCATGAAAATACCTTCTTTGTTCCCACGGGGCTTCTTCCCAGCTATGCGCCCCCCTCCACTCTTCCTTGAAGTCATAATCCTCTGTTGGTGACATCACAGCTGTTGATACAACAGTCAACTGTTGTGATGTCACAGGACTCAACTTTTGCCATTTTAGGTGGGGGTGCTGGGGTGGAGAATGTGACAGAGGACAAGAATAGAATACAGTTATAGAACTGGAATTCGCTTTTTCATGCTAATTTCCCTGGTAATGACGGGCAGTGACTCAGAAAAGGAAAGGCAAGCCTCTGGCAGCAAGGCTGTGTGTAGATTCGTCTATACCAAGGGAAGGATGGTGGGGAGGGAGGGAGGAGACAAAAGAAAAGAATTTCGAATTCCAGGATTGGCCAAATATGAAGATGATCTCAGTCTGGCCAAGTCCAGGACCTTCTCTTTCCCTCACCTATCGCCTGAGCCCAGAGTAAGGAGAGGCTCCAGGCTGGAACACTCCCTGGAAATTAATGTGTGGGAGGTGGTATTCTGTTGTGGACTCCCAACTGGCAGAGGCACAGACTATCAGTTTGGACTGAGTCCTAAGGACAGTGACCAGGATGGAGAGGGCACTCAGAAGCATGTCACAGGAGAAATGATGGAAGGAACTGAGAATGTTTACCCTGGAGAAGAGAAGGCTGTGGAGCGGGGAGGGTGATCATTGGCTTGGGAATTCGGAAAGGCTCTCGTGTGAAAAAGGGATTAGATGTGTTTTCTAGGGTCCCCCAAGGAGACCTCAGAAAATGAGAGACCCTGAGAGGCCAAAATGAAGAAGAAGTTTTAATTCTTAAATTCCATTTGGAGACTATCAATTCTTTTTAATTCCTTATTTCTCAATTACAGAATATGTTCCAGAGGACAAGGACTGTGTTGTTCATCGCAGTATTCCAGAACTTAAAAGGAACTGGCACATAATTGGAGCTTACTAATATTCGTCAAAAAAATGAACAAATGAGGCAATGACAGTGGTCTTGTGAAGCTGCTGCTATTTACAGGGACTCACTCATTCCGCAAGTATTTTTTGCACCCCCTACCACACTCCACTCAGTTACATGCTGGGAATACCACAGTAAAGGCAGATAAGATTAGTCCACCCCCTCGCCTTTGAGATGGGCATGGGTGGCACCTAAGGTCACTTTCAATACTGAGATTCCTAGATTCCTAGAGTTGACTAAAAAGTTTAAAACTGAGAGGAAAGAGTACCCCAAGGGCCACAGATTAACCCTCCCTTCTACTATCACCACTAGAGATCTGGTAATGAAGGGCAGTGACTCAGAAAAGGAATGGCAAGCCACTGGCAGCAAGGGTGTGTATAGACTCATCTATACCAAGGGGAGTTGGGAGAACAGGGAGGGACAAAAGAAAGAGATCTAGATCGAGCTGTTCCTTCTTTCTGAGCTGGGAGAGGCCTCTCGGTGAGAAAGCACTGCCAGACCGGACGAGAGCAACCAGGCTGGGCACTTATCCAAGTACCCCTCCCCACCCGGAGACAGAGTGGGCTCCCTCAACCCAGCAACAAAATCTGTATGGCCCAGTTAGGTAATATAAGGTATTACATATGACCTCACTTCCCTCAAGGATCTTTAATTAATTTATTTATTTATTATTTAGAGATTAGGTCTTGCTCTGTCTCCCAGGCTGGAGTACAGTGATACAGTAATAGCTCACTGCAGCCTCAAACTTGGGCTCAAGTGATCCTCTTGCCTCAGCCTCCAGAGTGGCTGGGACTACAGGTGCATGCCACCATAGCCAGCTAAGTTTTTAAATTTTTTGTAGAGATATGGCTTTTGCTATTTTGCCCAGGCTGGTCTCAAACTCCTGGCCTTAAGTGATCCTCCTGCCTCCCAAAACACTGGCATTACAGGTATGAGCAACTGTGCCTGGCCAAATGTGCTGTTTTCTAATGTGGTTTTTAAACTGGTCAGGAAACAATTCCCAAAGAGGAATCAAATCTACCATCAGGTGAGCAGACCCTTCAGTAGGTGTGACTAGCAGGCTATGGTCACAGCTTATACTTTCTCCCTTTTCCCAAAGTCCTCAATCTCCCTGTAGGAAGCTTGGGGAATGTGCCTCCTGCCCTCTTCTGGACTAGTCAGCATGCTCACCAAGCACACTAAAGCCACCCAAGTCACAGCTGACTCATGCCATTGCTCTTTGTAATGAGGTATGACATGTTTCTAAGCTCTTGTATATTTTCATATTTGTAGCCTACAATTAGGCATTTTTGAGGGATGTAGCTGACTAGGGGTTCTGTTCAGTGACCTATAATTATACACTCAGGCATCATGGTCAATCCAGGCAACTCTCAGGCCTGCAGGAACCTCATGGAAGAAGCCACTTGGCTCTAAGAAGCTCCAGAGAATACTGTAGTAATGTGGCTTAGAAGGGCCACACTGCCCCTCCTTGCTGCTCTTGGAGGCACTCCCCCTATGTCCCCTTCATCTCCCTTATCACTCACTGCCTGACTCAGCAATGCCTGCCAAGCCCAAGTGCTGACACATTTGTATATCTAGTGCCAGCAGAGAACCACTTTGAGGGACACAGTCTCCACTGCCAAGGTAACAGCAACGTAAAGCAACTTCTTTTTTTTGTTTTTTTTGAGACAAGAGTCTCACTTTGTCACCTAGGCTGGAGTGCAGTGGTGCAATCTCAGCTCCCCGCAACCTCTGCTTCCCAGGTTCAAGTGATTCTCGTGCCTCAGCCTCCTGAGTAGCTGGGATTACAGGCACATACCCCCACTCCCAGACAATTTTTGTATTTTTAGTAGAGACGGAGTTTCACCATGTTGGCCAGGCTGGTATCGAACTCCTGACCTCAAGTGATCCACCTGCCTCGGCCTCCCAAAGTGCTGGGATTACAGGTGTGAACCACTGCGCCTGGTCATAAAGCAACTTCTAAAAACTCCCATAAGCGTCTCGTCTTAGAAAAAAGGGGTCACACACCTGCTGCTCATGGGACCCTGCAGTCAGCTGCTGTGCCTCCGCTCTGAGCCAGCCTTTTTGCCACCTGTTGCAGTGGCCACACTGATCCTAATCCTCCCCCATGCAAATGCCTACCACCTACCTTTACCACTGTTCCCCTGGCTGGGAAAGAAGGACTGGTTTAGCACAAAAAATCTGTCCCTTATGACATTTCACATATACATTTGGCCCCAATAAAACTCATTTCTTGGGCCAAGTGCGGTGCCTCATGACTGTAGTCTCAGCACTGTGGGAGGCCAAGGCAGGCAGATCACCTGAACCCAGGAGTTCAAGACCAGCCTGGGTAACATAGTGAGGCTCCATCTCTACAAAACATAAAAAAGAAAGAAAGGGGCAAAAAAAGATTTCTTGATTTTTTTTAACAGCAGCTCAAATCCTGGCATTTAATCAAAGAGACTGCCAGTAGCCCACCTTGTGTAGCTGTGAAGGGCAACTGTGGCCCATGCTCAGAGCAGCATCTGCATTAAGTATCAGCCCAGTATCTAAACTACAATTACTTTGCAAGTTTCCCTTCTTCCCCAACGCAAAGTACTTTAGAGTACTTTATACTTTTCAAAAACACTTTCACATATTATCTCATTTGAGTCTACCAATAAGCCCAATAGGATTAAATGCAAAAGGTATCTTCTCCATTTCACAAAGGAGGAGGCTGGGGCTCAGGAAGGCTAAGCATCTTGTCCTCAGTTCACTCAATTAGTAAGAGTAGAACCAAGTCCAGAATTGCTCTGCAATCTTCTTCATAAATCAACAATTAGTAGTCACTACTTCATAGAGACATTGTAAGGATAAATGAATTAACATATGTAAAGTGCCTGGAATAGTGTCTGGCTCATAGTTAGGACTATGTTATCATTATTAACAGTATAATCACCACCACCCAGAATCCTCAATTCCAAAGCTACAGCTCTTTTCCTTCTATCCTGCTGCATTTTGCTCAGAAAATAGTTTCATCTCACCTTGAGTGAGTCCAGACCTAATCCCTATAGTCAGTCTATGGAACCCAGAACTCACTGGGCTTTTTTTCTTTTTTCTAATTTATTTAAAAAATCTTTTTATGAGCAGGGTCTTGCTCTGTCACCCAGGCTGAAGTGCAGGGACATCATTATAGCTACTGCAGCCCTGAACTCCTGGCTAAAATGATCCTCCTGCCTCAGCCTTCCCAAGTAGCTGGGATGATAGGTGTGCACCACTGCACAGACTCTATCTTGCCACTCCACGAACGACTCCATACTTGTGTGCACAGGGAAGTACGCACACCCCACCTTTTCTGCCAGTCTGACACTCATCTCCTAGCCTCTCTGATAGCACTTATGCCATGTTAGACACCTTTCTGTGGTTTGCCCTGCCTGCAGTACATGACCTTCACTTAGATCCAATTCTTCATTCATTTAGTTTCTTTCTTCAACAATCATTTCACAAGCACCTACCCTTTACTAAGCCCCATACTAGAGGCTTTTCCTCGAAAACATATCAAATGAAACGTGCAAGAGCAGCAGGATGCACAAGGAGCTGTGGCAGCACAAAGATGCCAGAAAGTAACCGTCAGTGGGCAGCACAAAAGATTTCAGAGGAGGCAAAGCTAAAATGGGTTTTAGAGCAACTAGAGTGCTCTCAGCAGACAAGGGGAGAAAAGGACATTCCACGCTATGGGGAACAGTATATACACAGGAATACAAAGCAGAATCATATAGAGTATGGGGTATACAATCTCACACTACCAGCATGCAGGGGCAGCATGCAGGAGTGTGTGTGTGTGTGCGTGTGTGCACATGTGTGTTACTGTGAGATAAATATATATACGTATTCCATATATATAAAATAATGAATATATATAGATATCTCTCTACATATAATAAGGAATATATATATGTATATATATATATATACACAGAGAGAGAGAGAGAGAGAGAGAGCCTTCTTCCCAGTTCTGGGCACAGCTTCAAAAAACCTTGGCATTTCCCGAGGGATGGGAGTGAGAGGAGCCTACTTTGTGATTCATAACAAGTCCCTCTACCATACCTGAATTTATGCTAATGAAGTGAGGATTTATTTCTTACGGTTCCAGAGGCTTGGAAGTCTTAAGATTGATGGCTGAATCTGGTGCGGGCCTTCTTCCTGCATCATCCCATAGCAGAAAGGCAGAAGGGCACAACAGTACACACAAAAGAGAGAGAGGGCAGGAGAGGGCCGGACTTGTTTTTATCAGAAACAAACTCTAGCAATGACAGCATTAATCCATTCATGAGGGTGGAGCCCTCATGGCCCAATCACTCTGAAGGGTCCTACCTCTTAATACCATCACAATGACAATCAGATTTCAATATGAGTCTTGGAGGGGACATTCAAAATATGGCATGCCGACACAGTGAAACTTCCATAAAAACCCAAAACTTCTGAGTTCAGAGAGCTCCCGGGTTGGTGAACACATCATGGTGCTGGGAGGGTGGTGCACCCTGAGAGGGAATGGAAGCTCTACACACACACACACACACACACCAAAATGTTGCCCTATGCATTTCTTCCATTTGGCTGTTCCTGAGTTGTATCCCTAATAATAAACTAATAGTAATATAATACTAATAGTAGGGTTAAGCCGGGCGCGGTGGCTCACTCCTGTAATCCCAGCACTTTGGGAGGCCGAGGCGGGCGGATCACGAGGTCAGGAGATCGAGACCCTCTTGGCTAACACGGTGAAACCCCGTCTCTACTAAAAATACAAAAAATTAGCCGGGCGTGGTGGCGGGCGCCTGTAATCCCAGCTACTCGGGAGGCTGAGGCAGGAGAATGGCGTGAACCCGGGAGGCGGAGCTTGCAGTGAGCCGAGATAGCGCCACTGCAGTCCGGCCTGGGAGAAAGAGCGAGACTCCGTCTCTAAAAAAAAAAAAACAAAAAAAACCACAAAACAAAACAAAACAAAAAAAAAAAAATAGTAGGGTTAATAGTAAGTCAACTGTTTTTCTGAGTTCTGTGAGCCATTCTAGCAAATTACCAAACCTGAGGAGGGGGTTGTGGGAACCGATCCCTCCAACTTTACAGTGAGTTGGTCAAAAGTATGGGTGGCCCGGACTTGTGATTAGCATCTGAAGTGGGGACAGTCTTGTCCCCACTTAATCTGTGGAGATTATGCTAGCTCCAGGTAGTGTCAAAATTGAATTAAATTGTAAGAAACCCCAGTTGGTGTCCAGAAAGTTTGGCAAATTGGCAAATGTGAGAGAAAAAAACCCCACACATTTGGTGTCAGGAGTGTTGTGAGTAGCAATATATCATCCTAATAGTAGAGTGAGTGTGAGAGTGTGGGTGTGTGTGAGAGAGAAGGAAACAGAGAGAGGGAAAGAAATTAGATACGGGATGGTGCAAAATGAGGCTAGAAAGGCCTAGAGTGCCATGACCAGGGGACACCTGGGCGGCTCCAGCGTTCCAGCAACCTTACACACTGAAGCCTCAAGGGCATCTCCCTCCAAACTGCCTGGGGGTGGCAGGCAGCTGGGACAACAAACATCAAGCCTGCCTTTCCAGGGGTGACTGGCAATCCCAACTCCTTGGGTATGCTTACAGCACACCAATTTTCAATGCAAAATCCTTTAACAACTGTTTTCTCTCTCTTTCTGTCTTTCCTTCCCCTCCTCCTAAAGAAGAGCTATTTATCCCTCTTCTCATTTCTGCCCCGCTCTGAGCCCTGAGTTTTAGTGCCAGTGCTTTTACACAAATCCAGCTTTACATCTTGAGTGAAATATAATTTCATAGGAATGTAATTCTGGAATGATCTCATTGAAAAAGCACATCCAGCAAAGGCCATGAGCAGACTTCAGGCCAGCCCATTCACACCCAGAGCCAAGAAGACTGCAGACCCCTTTCCCTTAAATGGAGAATGTGCCTGGGACCCAAAGCAAAGCACACCAGCTAGCTACCTAGGGATATTCTCCTGCCTACGGCCAGCCAGCCTGCCTGCCTGCAGACCACGGCCAGGGCCCACAGCAGCGACCACCATGAGCCACTCTGGCACCATACAAGGACAGACTCGAGGGCATCCAAGCAAACAGGCCTCACCCCAGAGACGCTGCCTCTGACCCTCGGGAGGGCTCTGGCTCCATGCCATCAAACATGAGCTGAAAATATTAACACTCCCCTGTCATAGCCCCATCAGAGACAGAAGAGTATCCAGAAGCCCAGCTGCTAAAGATCCTCCCCACATCTACCTGCCTTCCTAACTCTCTGAAACCCAATTACCATCTGACCCTATTGAGAGAGAGTCAGAAAGTGGGGCATTTGACTCTGAAACTAGATGTCAAAGCCAGGCCCAGCCCAGTCCAGCAGAGCTGAGGCAGAGCAGAACTGGGGAAGAAATAATATAGTCTGATGGATGCTCAAAAAATCCTACTGAAAAAAATTACCAAGTTGGAATCTCTGGAAAAAATGTCCTCATTCCAAATCTGTTCCCCACCCCCAATGAATTCTCATAAAATGGACCAGAAAAGGAGGGAAAAAAAAATTAATGGCTTCCACGGTCTATGGGAACTCTCTGTCTCTCTGTACTATCTTTGCAACTGTTCTGTAAATCTGAAACTATTCTAAAATGTAACATTTATGAAAAATAATGGCTTATCACAGTTTCCTCTGTAAGAAACAATGGGAAAAGCGTGATCTTTGGGTATGAAACTCTGCCTCTACCAGCTATGAAGCTTTGGATGTGTTGCCTACCCTCTGTAAGCTTCAGTTTTCTCATCTGTAAAATGGAGAGAACAGTTCCAACCACGAAGTGCTGTTGTGCAGATTGAGTAAGATAGTGCATGCAAAGGACTTACCACTGCTAAAAGTGCTTTCTTTCTGGGCAGCAGCAGTTTCTCCGCTCAGTCAGCCTTCACGTTGGGTTCTTGACAACTGCAGCTGGAGACCCTACCTCCACCCTTCAGCCCTACCTGTCTTTATGACTAGCAGTCTCTTCCAGAAACGGCAGGACACTTTAATCCCAAAGCACAGTAATCACCTGAAAGGCTGAAGGCTGCCTTATAGCAAGTTCTGACTAGTGAAAGCACACCTTTGTTGACAGAAACATGTTCTCCTTCCTGCTTTCCCTTCCTCCATTAGAATCGAGTGTCACTGCCATTAGCTGAATGACTTTCCTAAGGGTTACAGGGATCCATCAGAAGGAAAGCCAGAAGCTGACAGAGTTGCGCTTCCGACAGAGAGGAAGTGTGCTCTCAAAATCGCCACAGAAGATTCTTCCCCTTCAGTAGCACCACTACCATCCACCATCTCATCGCCACCACCCCAACTCCTGGCTGTGCCCTGCTCCCCATCCTGGCCCCACATGAAGCTGGGCTGATAAGCTACAAATCCACAAGTCAAGGGGCACAGCAAGTTCCCCAAAACCAAGACATATGTCTCAAGGCTGGGCAGGAAGTTGCCCCCAGGCCCTGAAGCCCAACCCCGGGGCCTCAGCCACCTTGCCTCTTGTCTATAGGATGATGTTACTTGCTCCTCCCCTGGGGAGACTGAGATGAGTGGGCAGTCTAGGAACCCTATCTAGGTCTTCTTATTTTTTTCATTTTTTTTTTTATTTTCACTTTTTTTTGAGACAGAGTCTCTCTCTGTTGCCTAGGCTGCAGTGCAATGGCGTGATCTCGGCTCACTACAACTTCCACCTCCCAGGTTCATGAGATTCTCCCGCCTCAGCCTCCTGAGTAGCCGGGATTACAGGGGCCCACCAACACACCTGGCTAATTTTTGTATTTTCAATAGAGACGGGGTTTCACCATGTTGGCCAGGGTGGTCTCGAACTCTTGACCTCAAGTGACCCGCCCGCCTTGACCTCCCAAAGGGCTGAGATTACAGACGTGGGCCGCTGTGCCTGGCCCCCATCTGGGTCTTATAAGTGGATGGACTAGAGACCAAGGAAAGAATCAGGTGAAGAAAGGTATAGCTCTGATGTCGTGTTATCTCCTTGAAAATCACTCACAAGAATGTCAGATACTAAAAAAAACAAAAAACTCTCCCAAGACAAAAGAGAAGTCCAATCTCACCCTGAAAATTTACTGTCCAAATAAGGGAGCAGTCAGTGCTAGAACAGTCAGGCTGTTCCAACTCCGAAAAGCCCTGGGAGAGAGGCAGTTCCCGGGCTTCAGATTCCACTGACAGGTTGTAACCCCTCAAAGCCACTAATGGGCACATTCTAGTGGCTAATTCCTCTGACCTTCCAGATGGCTGGGGTGGGGACACACCCCAGCTGAGACCCAAGGACACTGGTTCCTGGCAGGGAGTATGCAAAATCTCAGCAGCTCCAACCAGGCCAGATTAACAGCCCCATGCTCAAGGACGAGCTGCCGGAAGCAGGACCCAGGAGGAAGACGTCCTTGGAGCCATTTCTTCTTTAACCAAATAAGAGCCAAATATAGCCAAATATGAAGAAACAATGTCATCTTCTTTGAAATTTTTCTCCACTTTGTCACCTCATACCTAGTTTACTGCAATGGTCTCTGGTTATACAGAGAGCACTTTATCCAGTGCCAGCCCATAGGAGGCACTAAATAAATGTTAAACAGTATTATTGTATGACAAGCTCCCCTTTATTCTTCTACCTCCAGTCCTCTCTGCTCATAAGTGACAGACTAAGCATCCTGGAATGTCAGTATCATCATGTCATTCTTCTGGGCTCCTTAACCGCCAATCACACCAGACTCAGGTTCCCTTAATTGGTTCCAACCAATCTCACTTTCCAATTCTTCCTTCCCTCTTCAGCCAGCCCTGGCCCTACCACCCTCCCCAGACCTGCCCACACAGAGATACACAGACTTGCACATGCACACAGATATGCACGTGCGCGCGCGCACACACACACACACACACATACACCTACCTCTCTCCAGGCAGGACACCTTCTGCTCCAAACATGTCCACGTGTCCATTTCTGCCCCATGTTTCTGGGCTCAAATCACTGGCAGCCTGGAGTGCTCTCCTTCTTCCTCTCTGCTTATCCAACTCCTAGTATGCTCCAAGGCCCAGGCCAAGGTCCCCTGAAGCTCAGGCTGAGAAGCCATTCAATCCACAAACAATGACCAAGCACCTGCCTTGTGCAAGACACTAGCCCAGTCACTGAGGACACAGGAAGGAAAACAACACAGTCCTACAGGCTCCTGACTGGTGGGAGGGGCTTCAACATGAACTGCTCTGCTCACCTGAACCATGCAGGCAGCAGAGTCAACCACCAGACATCACAGGCAGCTTGCTGTGCCACTTGTAGGGGTAAGGTGAGGGCAGCACATGAAACCCAGCCAGATGGGGTCTTCTTACCTTTCAAGACTTCAACCTTTCAAAGAAGCCACCAGGGCCTAGTGGCTTAGAATATATTCTATTATAAGAACCTTCATTCTCTGTGACCACCTTGGGTAGCACTGCCCCATCTTGCTTTAGAATTTTATCAGCTAGGCTGGGTCCAACCTCATTCAATAATAGCCATGGTCAACTACCTCTCCTTAGTGCCAGGCAAAAGCCTCACATCCCTGCCCTAAGCCAGGGAACAGAGAGAGAATGATCTCCTTAGAGGTTCCTAGGCCTGATGCTACTTGACTACAGAGATGATGGGGGTCACATGGGAGCCAACCCTTAGGCCTCTTTAGGGAAAAAGGGTAATCTGCAATTCTGACCATAGGAGTAACTCCACCCTTCCCTCTCTTATTTAAGAAAGCTTATGAGAGAGTGAGTGGGCTTGCTATTATTATAGGTATAATCTTGCATACCTTCTAAATTATAAGAATAGGTAACCCATTTAAGTTTACTTTGGTCCTTTAACTCCTGTAGTAACAAATGCTACGTGATACATGCCTCACATCTAGTCCTAAGCTGCTAGTGAGTTACAGTGCCTGGAGGGAAGCAGCTGCTATGAGCTTCCAGTGTGCCACCACCCCCCAGGCACCCCACCTTGGATAGCCAAGAGGGCTACCTGGGTAAAAACGAGATCCTAAAACAGACTTGTAAGCTCAACCCAGAGGGTAATCCTAATTCATTTCCCCCTGCCCAGGGGAGACAAATGTTGCTATATCAATGACTGGGGAAAAGGCCCACATATTTTTCATGTCTCACCCTCAGACTGGAGTGGCGTCTCACTGCTTCTAGAAGATTGGAACTATTACTGACTTGGTATTCACATGGACCAAAGGTACTTCCTGTTGGACATTCCTTAGGCCTGTCGCATATGGTCCAAGAAAGCAGTAAGATGGAAAAGAGAGACCAGCTAAGAGCTACTCCAAATACCCACACCATCAGATGATCATCCCAAGTGTCAGAGATATCTGTGAATCAAGTGCTCAAAGCTACACACATTGGGAGTGCTCTAAAATTCCTATCAATACAGTTATTCTTTTTCCCAGAACTAGGAGAGGCTCTCTTGATGTAATCTTAGATACCAGGGAATATAATGTTCAACCCAGGGGAAAAAAAGAGAGAACACCTAACCCATCCCTACTTATATTTCCAGCAGTGGAGACTCACAGTCTTCCTCATCATCCATCCTCCCTGTAATCTACCTGAACCTCAAGTCTCTGAATAAGCTTATCTCACATGTGACTTAGCTGTTGCTTTTTATAGCATGAACTATTCAGCCTCCTACTAAGACCATCTTTTCCAGAGAGGCTGAATGGGTCTCAGTCTCTACTAAGGAAGCTCACATCCTTCAGGAGCTTACCCAAAACAACAGTCACATATTTAGGCATGCTGGCTTGTACAGCTCAGGTCAGCCAGAAAGGCCATCAGCAGCTGCTGACCATTATACCACATGTGAGCACTAACGGGGATCAATGAGTCAAGCCTTGAAAGGGCAGAACAGAAGGAAAGAAGTTACCATTGGCCCTTGGATCACCAGCAACTAGCTCGAAAGAGTCTGCCTAATGAGGACTGCATCCAGCTGTAACGAGCACCTAGTCTTTGAAGCCTGTGGCATCCAGACAGTATCACTTCCTACTTGTCTGCTTTCAGGGGGCCTCCCACACTGCCACCCCTTACACTACACCCATCTCCAAGGCTGAAGAGAAGACCTAGGGCACACTATCTTGAGAGGCTTAGCCACACATTTCAGTCCCCGTCCACATCCACCCTCCCCCTGCCCCTGACAGCTCAAATATTCAGTCTCCACATATGTGTCTATGTGCCTGTGTGTCTGTGTTTTATTTACACTACCCATGTCTGTTGTTAGCAACAGAAACAAAGTACTTTAAGGCAGAAAAGGCAAGTCTGCCAATTGGCTTGCGCTCCCCGCCTGCTTCCAGCTCAGGGAAGGGCTGGTAAATGATCCCTCCAGCTCCAATCTACCATGTGTGCCTACAGCTCCCACATACCCGGGGGCTGGGAGGCATGGTGCCAGTTTGGCCCACATTAGTCACTGCTGCATGGGGTGCCGGCCATCACCTCTCTCTCTTCTTCCCTGGAGGGCACACCCTGAACACCTGATTCTCTCACCTGCCTAAATGCTGATTACTGTCGAAAGGCAGAGCTTCAGAAGCCAGAATTCAAGAAACCCATGGTAAAGATGAAAGGGCAGTTCCTCCCCAGACTCAGACTCTGGAGAACTAGCCCAGGCTAAGTTTTACTTTCACGTCTTTCCATTCCCACTTCAGTTTTTCTGCTACTGATAATCTTCCAAGTTCCAATAGCAGGCTCCCTAATAACATTGACAGTAATTATTGATCACCACTTTGTTTTAGCTGAGAGAACAAAACATGAGATGTGATTCTTACATGTGGGGAGCTCACAGACGAATGTAGGGCGCTGAGACACAACAGCAAACGATGCAAGTGTGGGACACAAACTAGAAAGACAGGACAATGGGGTGGTGGAGGGGACAAAGCAGCTCTGGACGGGGCTTCTGTGGGAGAGGAAATGTGAGCCAGACTGTAAAGGACAAACAGTAGCTGGACAGAATGAGACAGAAGACTGTTTGAGATGAAGAGTGAGACTATGACTCAAGGTCCCAAGGCAGAGAGAGTGGCAAATATCACACCCATAGTGTTTTTCTCACATTCAACTGAGGCTCAGCCCTAGCAGGTATGGAGGAAGGAAAGTGGCATGACTTGGTAAAAATAGAACCCTCCCCTCTGGGTTACCATGCTCTCCAGCCCCTCTGCACCTACCTCTGCCAAAAGCATGCTCAGGGTTTCCTTTTTCTTTCTTTCTTCTTCTTTTTTTTTTTTTGAGACGAAGTTTCATTCTTGTTGCCCAGGCTGCAGTACAATGGTGGAATCTCAGCTCACCACAACCTCTTACCTCCCGGGTTCAAGTGATTTTCTTGCCTCAGCCTCCTGAGTAGCTGGGATTATAAGCATGCACCACCACACCGGCTAATATTTTGTATTTTCAGTAGAGACAGGGTTTCTCCATGTTGGTCAGGCTGGTCTCAAACTCCTGACCTCAGGTGATCCGCCCTGCCTCAGCCTCCTGAAGTGCTCGGATTACAGGCGTGAGCCACCACGCCCGGCCAAGGTTTCCTTTTTCTGTGCTACTCCAAAATCCTCTCCCTTGCATGTCATGGAATGCAGCCAGCCTAACTCCCTAAACTCAAAAACATCCTATTGAAATTCCTGGTACTCAAGACTCCTGCTCCCATAGTAGGGGACAAGCTTCAGGCTCCCCCAGGTGCAATGTGGGCCAGGAGCTTGAACTATTCCTGTGTTGGCCTGGGTCAAGCTGTGAGTCTGATTCTTTTCTCACTAGAGCAGGAGAAGGGGGGCAGTATGAAATTGTAACTATGGTTCCTGGAAGCCAGGACAACCATCTTTCCTCCTTCCATTCATACTTACAGTCATGCATTCATTCAGCTAATATACACCAAACACCAACCATGCATAAGCCAATATGTTTAGTGCTGTTTGGACACCAAATGCATCAGATATGGGTCCATCCTCAAGGAGCTTCCACTCTGTAGGGTGAATACAATAGACATATAAATCTCATAAATACCAGGAAGACTATTTTAAGTGCCATTAGAAAGATGAAATTAAGTGCCACTAGAGAGATGCCATTAGAGACATACAATGTTGAAGCTTAGGTAGAAGGAGATTACTTTCAAATAAAGGATCAAGAACACTTTACAGAGAGGGTGATCCTTGTGCTAGACCTGGAAGATCAAATGGCAAAAGAATACAGGGGTATTCCTACACAGATAGAACTACATGCACAAGGGCTTGGAAGCAGGAAAGCAGAAGACGTATGAAGGACAACAAAGTGATTGTCAGTCTGATGGGAGTTTAATTGAAAGTAGACCAGGGAGAAAGAGAGTTGGAAAGACAGAGACATGTCGGCTCTTAGAGGCCTCTGAGAGCCAAATTAGGGATCTTAGTTTTTCTCTGGGGAATCACAGAAGTTTTCTGAGAAAAGAATGATGGGTCAGAGATTATGCTTCTGAAAGATGAAGCAATACTCAGAGGTCTAGGGGCTACGGCAGAAAAATCTGTTCAAGTGGTCCACGAGGGCTAATGATCACAGGAGGGACAAAGGAGAGAGAGAACTGAGGTAAGCAGCAAGTGCAGGATGAGAATTTCTGCCTTTGAAGCTCAGGCTGAACAGAAAAATCAGTAGGCAGTGGCCAGGGTGGCTAAGAGGCTACACAGGCAGAGAAGAGCTGGAGAGCCAGCTCTTGGGAGGGGACAGTGAAGGAGTGGGAGGCGGAAACGGACAGGAGACTGGGGAAGGGAAGGGAATCTCCGAGTTCAGCATCCTAAAAGTGAAACTGCTCCAAGTGATAAAGCCAAAGGTACCTGAAGAGGAATGAAGACGAAGTCCTTAGAGTTGGAAGGACGGAGGGACTGTGAGACCGGAGCATTGATGGATTCTCAGTATGAATCCTCAAATCCTAATTATGCCAAAAAGAGGACATATGAAGAAGGTTGTTAACAGTTAGCCTGAAGTCAATAGGCAGGTAAGAGCACCAAGAGTGAGCAGAGGAGGGACTAACTTCTCATGGGAAAGGTTGCCAGCCCGGGCTTGGAAGCAACGTGGGGAGTTCAGAGCAAGAGTTGGGAGGAGGTGAGGTGGCTTCACTGGAGAGGGTCACAAGGGAAGTAAGATCTTCAGGGAAAAGCCAGCTTTTGGCTATAACAAAGAGGTAGGAATGTTCTAGGAAAAACCACCAAAGAAGGGGCAATACCACTTTTTGTCTATTACACTGGGCAAGATAATAAAACTATTTCCAGAGTCAGGCAGGGTGTGGCAAGCTGGGCACTCTCATATACTGTTGGATGTTCTGTAAACCAGTACAATTTTTCTGGAAAACAATTTAGGAATACACACACACACACACACACACACACATCCTCACAAGGATAACCTATACAAAGTTAAAAGATAAGCCACAGACAGGAAGAAAATAATTACAGAGCACATAACTGACAAGTGATTAAAAATCAGAATATATTAAGAACTTCTAAAGGAAAAAGACGAAAACCCAACTGAAAAATAAGTAAAAGATATGAACAGAGAATTCAAAGAAAATAAAATATTGCTCAATCTCTTTGATAAATTGGGAAAATACAAATTAAAGTGATGAGATATTATATCATACTTCGACTGGAAAATACTGAGAGGCATGGGATCTCCAAGTGTTAGCAAAAATAAGGGGAAATGAACACTTATATACATTGGTGGTAAACACATAACAACTACTATAGAGAACAATCTGGAATTACCTAGTAAAGCTAAAGAATCATACTCCCCACCACATCACTTCCATTCTTAGGTAGCTGGCATACACAAACTCTTGCACAGTCATTACAATAGTGTCTGTAACACACAAAAATTAGAAAGACTTTAACCATTTCTCACTGCCATATAATGGTGCATTATACACCAATTAAACCAAATGATTTTACACATGAAAACTTTTTAAAAATGACTTTGAATGAAAAAAAATCAACCTGCAAAAGGTTTGCCTGCAAGAATAGTATCATGTGTATAACATTTTAAAACACAATACTATACATTATTTATGGACACATGTATGTAAAAGGATAAGATATGCAGAGTAATGAGGCTTTTATCAGTATCAGGAGGAGGAAAGGACTGCAGAAAGCTTTAGTCATATTTGTCCAATTTTTTTTCCTGAGCCTCCAAGCATGAGTACATATTTGTCAAACTTAAAAAAAATTTACGTTAACAGATCTGAAGCCAATATGGTACAGTGTTACATTTATGAAATTTGGATGATGGGTACATAGATTTTTATTATATTAACCTTTTACTTTTCCATATACTTTTCCAAGTTTTAAAAGATATTGTTGGCCGGGCGCAGTGGCTCACGCCTGTAATCCCAGCACTTTGGGAGGCCAAGGCAGGCAGATCACGAGGTCAGGAGATCAAGATCATCCTGGCTAACACTGTGAAACTCCATGTCTACTAAAAATACAAAAAAATTAGGCGGGCGTGGGGGTGGGTGCCTGTAGTCCCAGCTACTCGGGAGGCTGAGGCGGGAGAATGGCATGAACCCAGGAGGCAGAGCTTGCAGTGAGCCGAGATCACGCCACTGCACTCCAGCCTGGGCAACAGTGTGAGACTCTGTCTCAAAAAAAAAAAAAAAAAAGATATTGTTAAATAATTTAAGTATATTACATAGCTTTCGAACCAGTAATTCCATTTTTAGAAACTTCTAGCAATAACTATCCCGAAGTTATACAAGTAGGCACAGCCACACAGATATGTAGATATTTGCCACCACATACCTTTTTTTTTTTTTTTTTTCAAAGAGATGGGGTCTCGCTCTATTGCCCAGATTGGAGTGCAGTGGCACAATCACAGCTCAACATAGCCTCCAACTCCTGGGTTCAAGTGATCCTCCCACCTTAGCCTCTTGAAAAGCTGGGACTACAGGCATGTAGCACCACACCAGCTAATTTTTTACTTTTTTCTAGAAATAGCATCTCACTATGTTGCCCAGGCTGGTCTCAAACTCTTAGCCTCAAGCAATCCTCCTGCTTTGGCCCACATAGCTTTTAATAACAGAAACAACCCAAAAGTCCATCGTCAGGTTAACTAAATAACAATTCATCCATACAATGTAATTCTATGCAGCATTAAACATTATAGAGTAGCTCTGTAAGTACTGTCTGTGGAATATATCCAAGTAATATTAGTCAGAAAAGTAGGTTACAAAATATAAGTGAAAAATGATGGCACTTCGGGGGAAAAAGCAATATATGTTAACACATATGAAGAAGATCCCAAAGGACAAGATACACCACAAATTAACAATAATTATGCTATAGGGGATTATATGACTTTTACTTTCTTCCTAATATTTTTTGTTATTGTCCAAATATTCCTCAATGAGCATGTATTTCTTTTATTAGAAAAATCAATAAAGCTAGTTAATTTCACGCAAAAAGAAAATAAGGACAATCTGGTAATAGCAGATGAGTTTTACTTGAAATAATGGAAAAGGTAAGCAGAAAAAGAGGGAGATATCATAGACAGAAGTATAACAAAAGCTCTACCGAAACGAAGAGCCAGGAGGAAGAGCAAGGCTTAGAGGTTTTCATCCAGGTTGGGCATTTTCAGCAACAAGAACAAAGAAGGCAAGAGTGAGGAGGACAGCTGGGAGAGCTGTTTGTGACTGAAGGGCAGAGAGTACAGACAGAACTACACAGTTCTCAAATTCCATACAAAATTTTAATACGTTTTTCACTTCACAGATTCTGAACCTGCCACAGGACCAGCTCCTTTGGTGTAGTGTGAGCGAAGGAAAGATTCTTGGGTAGAACTTCATAAAGTCTGTCATAAGATCAGCCCCAGAGGAGGAGACTTTTCAGATCCCATCCCTCATACACATTCAGAAGGCCAAGGAAACACCCTCAGGACTGAACTATGATAAAGAAGGTGACCAATAGCCTGGACAACACAGGGAGACCCCATCTCTACCGAAAAAAAAAAAAACATTAGCCAGGCATGGACAGGGAGGTGCATGCCTGTGGTCCCTGCTATTTGGGAGTCTGAGGTAGGAGGATCACTTGAGCCCAGGAGGTCGAGGCTGCAGTGAGTGGTGACTGTGCCACTGTACTCCAGCCTTGGCAACAGAACAAGACCCAGTATCAAAAAAAAAAAAAAAGGGTGACAAAGGAGACAAAAGCAATGACATCACAGTGGCCTTAGTTTAGCTCACACAACCAGCAACTCTGTTTCTCTAGAATTGGTGAGATAATGAGAAGCTGAAGAAACATATGGCGAGGTGCAGTGGCTCATGCCTGTAATCCCAGCACTTACGGAGGCCGAGGCGGGTGGGTCACCTGAGGTCAGGAGTTCGAGACCAGCCTGGCCAACATGGTGAAACCCTGTTTCTACTAAAAATACAAAAATTAGCTGGGCGTGGTGGCGCACGCCTGTAATCCCAGCTACTTGGGAGACTGAGGCAGGAGAACGGCTTGAACCTGGGAGGTGGAGGCTGCAGTAAGCCGAGATTGTGCCACTGCACTTCAGCCTGGGCGACAAAGTAAGACTCCTTCTCAAAAAAAAAAGAAAAGAAACAGAGTGAGAAAAAAAGTGGGCTGGTAAGCCAGCGGGTAATCATAAGCCAATCTTGTGTTTAGGCAAATACGAAACATCTACAACTTGAAACTAAACAGGAAAGTAATGGCTGTGTGGCCACCTATGATGCAGCATGGATGTTCTACTGGCACGTGTCTTCTTTCTGGATATAGTACCCCGTCTAACACAGCCGCCACATGGTAGAGTAGTTGCTAAGAAGCCACAGGAAGGTACAACATCTAAGATGCCACGGGTGTCCATTGAAATTAAGCCATCCTTTTACTTTTACCCCTAGGCTTTTGGACTTGGACCTCATCCAAGGAGCTGGCTGCCTGCACCTTCACAGACCGTCAGCTTCATCCCCAGGCCCCAAATCCTGAATTTGCCCTATGTCAATGAAAAACCATCATCAGCTTTTCTTTACATTAAAAACTGACTGTGATCATAGCAGTTTTTCCTGTTTTCTGGGATCACTGCTGCAAAGAGGAAAAGTCACAAGAGGATAAAATGACACACACGCAAACTCTTCTGTGGCTGAAATTCCCCTCACTCTTCCTGCCTCTAACCAAAAAGGAGGATACAGACCAAGGAGCACTTCATGAAGGTAGTCGCCTCCCTGCCCTGCTGTTTTTCACCTTCAGGAAGAATCACTCCCTCCCAAGTAGGACCTCTCCCTGGTCACTATAATCCCATGATTTGTAATGTGGGCTTCATTCCGCAAAAGCCCAGGGCTGGTGTTATCTAGGAGTGATGGCAGTCATTTCCAGATCATGGGCAGTCGTACAGATAAGGCAAAGGGCAACTCCTGCCTAGCATGTGTGACCCAAGAGATGACAGAGAAGAGAAGGGAGGAATGCACTCCTTCACCTGGTCCCTCAGCACTGAGCCAGCCTCCCATTTGTACATGGAAGGAAAGGCCAATACCTGATACTTAAGAAAGAATTAACTGTTAGGTCAGCCCCCTTCCCTCCCAGGCTAGTATAAGGATTAAACAAAATAATGTTCTAATAGAAGCAATAATACAAGTTACATGGCTCTAACTTGGCTCCAATTTCTAGCTGGTAGGAAGTCAATCCTTTTACCTGTTTTCCAAAGTCTATGGGTCTGCCTTTAGTTGGAAATACAGAATACAGAAGCTATTATAGAACTCGGGGTCTTGAATTACTGTGCAACTCTTCACAAAATTCCATCTGAAAGAAGTGATATTTAAGGAAACTGTCTAAGGGGTATGATATAAATCCATGCCCCTGCATATTTTAGGCTCCATTTTCTAGCAGATCACCTGCAAGCTACACAGATGTCATTAGCTCAGCTCCTCACAGAGTGGTTTTCACTAAGTTGCAATTTCATGTAAAACATCTGCATTTTGTCTGCAGTCTCTGTGAGAGCTATAGAAAACCAAGACTGCATAAGCACTGGTTATAAAAATAGCAAGGAAACTGTGGCTGTAGTGGTAAAAACAAGAAAAAAATAAATAAAACATACTTCTTGGTTTAAAAAAAGTAAAAATTATACTATTATATCATTCAATATTGCCTTACATATCCATATAAATTTCATTAAAACATAAAACTCATTTAAAAAACGTTGTCCTTTGAGAAAGTGGTATGTTGACTGCCAAGGAGAAGGCCATTCATAGCAATCACGTTAATGAACAGGATTAGGAAGGCCAGGCATGGTGGCTCATGCCTGTAATCCCAGCACTTTGGGAGGCCAAGGCGGGAGGTCTCTTGAAACCAGGACTTTGACATCAGGCTGGGCAACATGGCAAGACCCCATCTCTACAAAAAGTTTAAAAATTAGCTGGGCATGGTGGTGCACCTCTGGGGTCCTAGCTACTCAGGAGGCTGAGGCGGAAGGATCACTTGAGCTCAGGAGGTCGAGGCTTCAAGGCTGCAGTGATCTTGACTGTGCCACTGCACTCCAGCCTGGGCGACAGACCAAGACAATGTCTCAAAGAAAACAAACAAACAACAAAAAAACAAGATTAGAACAGCTGCATGCTCTCCTTTTCTTCGGTGCTGATGTTATTTCTGTTTCTATGTTATTAACATGACTAAGGCCTCTCTTTACCAGTTATCTACTGTGTGCCAAGCATTGTTCCCAGGTGTTAATTATGTTAATTCATTTAATACTGTAACACAATCCTATGAGGTAAATGTTACCAATTCTATTTTACCAAACAGGAAAACCAAGGCCCAAGTCATACAGCTAGTAAAAGGAGGAGCCAGAATTCAAACCAGGACTGATTTCAAAATTCTCATTCCTTCCACTATGCCATGGAAAGTACAGTAGGGTGTTTTTATGTCAACTGCAGCCAGACACATCAATTTTCTCCTCTGAGAGGACAGGATATAAATCTGAAGAACAATGTATATGAAAATATGCTCTATGCTATAAGGCAAGATTTATATGTAAGTAAGTATCATCATCCTCCAGGAGAAGATGCATAAAGCAGAGCTGACAGTTTTCTTTTTCATTTTTTTTTTTAAGAGACAGGGACATGTTTCCCAGCCTAGGATGGACTTGAACTCCTGGGCCAAGCGATCCTCCCGCCTCAGCCTGCTGAGTAGCTGGGACTACAGGCACATGCCATCATGCCAGGCCAGAACTGGCATTTCTACTGCACACACACCAGTAAACTCAGCAGGAAGTGAACTCTAAACATAGCCTAAGAGGAGAACTTTTCTCTCAACACTAAAACTCATAAAAACATGTAAGCAAGTGTGTGGGTCAGTCACTCCCTTAAACACAGGTGTCTGGCAAGATAGTGAGAAATCATCCCACGTCTAACGTCCATGGGCACAGACTCCTGTTTGCTTCCGAATCGAGGAGATGCTGGCATTTGGCCAGGTAGGCCTTCTTTTCTCTCAACTCCCTTTTAATCTCATCTCCTTCAGTGATGATCATTCTCAAAGAATTATTTCAAGAGACACTATCTTTGAGAAGAAGAATTATTTCAAGTTTTAATTTCTAGCTCATCTACAAATCCACGACTTTTTGAAATCAAAGCTCTCCAAAACTCTGACACCTACAATGTGCTTCTTTCCTATAAGTTTGATGGCTACTACCTAGGAGACATGCATGCCTTCCCTGGTAGTTTAGAGACAAAGTTTGGAATATGATGTGCTCAGAAAAGGGGTCACTCTACCTTTAGTCCTGGGCATCAAGGGCTTTCTAGATGTTTAAGAGGGAAGTGGTCACCAGCAGCAAGAAAATGCTGGGGTGGGTTCTCTGGACCACTGCTTCACACAGGGACAGCCACCCCTTCTCTACTCAACCCATCCAAACCCTGTAAGTGAAGTGTAAAGAATGCAACACAGATCTTCACAAAGACTACCTACCAAAACAAACCCCAACCAGAAAATCATTGGGGTTACTGTGCAAAGGGATCCCTCAGGGATAAAACAGGAAGAGGGGCTCACTGCGTTTCCTCTCAAGGGCTCCTGCTTCAACCCCACCTATGTATCACAATTCTTTTCCTCTTCAGTATTAACCCCCTACCTCATTAATTTCCTCCACTCCAACCAGTGGGCAGCAATGTCCAACAGAGCACAATACATTTAAAACTGTTTACAATGGTTGTCTTGCATTTTTCTCACCTTGTCTTCTTCCACCACTGGCTAAGCTTTCAACCGATTCCACAGTGCCCCAGCTCTGCAGTAAAGCAACTACCCCACATCTTCAAACTCTTCACAGAATTGTGCACCATCTCCTGCCCTAACACACACCAGGCTCTCCCTGAGGGCGCTCTCTCCACCCTGGCAATTTCAATAGCTACGTGGATGGATCCACTCAAAACTCTTAGCTCACAACTGATTCCCTGACATCAATTCCACTTCCACTTGAGTCACCCACACTTTTGCACAAACCCTGAACCTTGGAGTACCCATCTCAAAACCTTGCCCTCTACTGTCTGACCACAATTTCCCTTCCTATCTTTTGACCATTCACTACCCGACAGCTGCTCTCTGAACTTGGCCAGGCCTCTGTTCCCTTAAGCCTTTTTCCTAGAGTATATCAGCCACCTCTCGGCCTTTCCTTCTGCCAATCCAGGCTGAAATCCATGATTCATCACAAATGGATCCATCTCAAATCCACAGCTCCTTTCTCTTTCCACTGTACCTACCTAAAAAGCTCTAACTATGGTATTCTCCATTCCTTTGTCAGCCCACCTAAAAATTGCTAGTCAGATACCACACATCCAATACACTTCTGAAAGGCCTTTTGGAGATACATTCTGAAGCATTTATGGATGAAATGGTATGATGCCTGGAGTTTGCTTCACAAAATTCAGTGGTAAAAAAGGAAGAGTAGTGGACAAGAATAGAAATAAAACAAGCTCGTTCATGTGTTAATAGTCATAGTTATTAGTTAATAGTTACAGATAATGGTTGAAGCTGGATGGTGGACACAGCAGTGGTCATCTATTCTCTCTACTTTGGTTATGCTTGGTATTTTCCATAACAAAAAGTTTAACAATAAAACAACTTACGTGCAAGATTAATGGGGAACAATGCCAAAGGTCACACACAGATTACCTGCTAGTCACAAAATGAAAACTATAATTTCACGATGGAGAAATTTAGCTGATCCTACCTTAACCAGTAATCAAACTTAGCATCAATAATAATGGGCCAGCCAAACATCATGTGCCTCTGATCTGCTGCATCATTCATAAAGGGTTGTTTTCTCCCTAAAATGCTTAACCTAAATCTAATCAGGTCTCTAGATCTAAGTTACAGTTTATAGAATACACAGGGGAGAGAGGAAGAACCTGAACATACCCCAAAGAAACAATCAGACAAATCCATAATGTGAAAAGTGAATTTATGTTAAGAAATAAGAAGTGTCTAAAACTGAACTCCCAGCCTGGGCAACACAACAAGAGCCCCATCTCTACAAAAAATAAAAAAATAAAAAAATAGCAGATTTAGCAGAGTGTGGTGGCACATGTCTGTAGTCCTAGCTACTCAGGAGGCTGAGGCCCCCACCATCTAACTAAAACTATCCAAGAAGACCCCGAGCAAGAACCCCAGAACCAGGCAAGTATTGTGGTTTTAAGCCACTATATTTTGGGGTGGTCTGGTAGGCAGGACACTGGTAAATCCAGCCTTTCAAGAGCCAGCCCTGAGACCTGTCTCTGGAGTCTTATCTTGACACTCCTCAATCTACCCTGCCAAGGACAACAAACACGACCAACTGGGACTTCCCTGCACACTCTACACTTACAGCTTCACTCCTGTCTTTGTGCATGCAAATCCTTCTACCTGGAATGCCCCTCCCTGCCCTGTCTCCTTATAAAGGAACTACGCCTCCTTCAAAATCTGTACCAGCACCATTTCCTCTGTGAAACCATGCCCTACTTTTCCCCACTCTCCTCCCACCAGTAACTCAATTAATCCTTTCCTCCCAGTGAAACATCTAGGGTGGCATAAATTGCATTGCAGTATACTGGCTTTTCATATGTTTTGTCCAATAAACTATTAAGTTCCAAGAAGGTAAGTGCTATATGTCTGTGCGCTGGTCCTGCAGGGGCCTAATGAATGTATGCTGATTGCAAGTGGTTTCTCCTGCTTCCTTACTTAGCCTATTTCTACAAAAACATTTCTGGGCCAGGCACGGTGGCTCACGCCTGTAATCCCAGCACTTTGGGAGGCTGAGGTAAGAGGATCACTTGAGCCCAAGAGTTCGAGACCAACCTCGGCAACATGGCAAGGCCCCATCTCTACAAAATTTTTAAAAATTAGCCAAGCATGGTGGTTCGTGCCCATGATCTCAGCTTCTCCAGAGGCTGCAGTGGGAGGATCACTTGAGTCCAGGAGGTAGAGGCTGCAGTGAGCTGTGATAGCATCACTGCACTCCAGCCCATGCAACAGAGCAAAGAAAGAGAGCAGTCTCAAAGAAAAATTCTGTTTAAGCCCCTGGCTGATGGAGCAGAAATGATGCTCGCTAAATCCTGCTTTTCTCGGTCTCCTAAAGTCTAACTTTTCTTTTCTGAGTTCGCAAGTTCACAACCCTTGGAAAAACAACCCTAGGTTGATCCAGCACTAAAAGCTGCCTTTTAAAATACAGTTAGGTGGGACCTGACTAGCTTAGTGTCTGGGACATAAGTAGGTATTCAATAAACATTATTTCTTTTCCTTCTCTCACTTCAAAAACCTTCCTGAATCTGTTCACAAAGCAGCTCCATTTCCTCACACCTTTCAAGCTGCTCTTCTCCAAAAGCCACACCCTTTCTGGGTCTTAATACCTGCTTAGACTTTGGCCTACTGCCTCTCCTCAGTACCAGCTGCCCGCCTGCTGCCACCTCAGCCAGGGTGAGCTCATCAAAGCAGGTAAAATTTTTAAGGGAGAAGCTTCTACATCACAAGATCTAGGTCCAGCGTGTCAATACAATTGCACATAGGAAGCACTGGAAAGTTTTGCAAAGGGGATTCATGCAACTATCCCCAAACATTAACAAAAGAAATCTGGTTGTGTCGTATATAGGATAAGAGAAAACAAACAAAAAACAGGATTAGGAATCAGAAGACTTGGGTGAAATTTTTAATCTGCCTCTCTCACTAAAGGCTTTTTTTTTTGTAAACTTAATCAGAAATATTCTTTTAAGCCAGGCACAATGGCTCACACCTTGTAATCCCAGCAATTTGGGAGGCCGAGGCAGGCGGATCGCTCGAGGTCAGGAGTTCAAGACCAGCCTGGGCAACTAGTGAAACCCCATCTCTACTAAAAATACAAAAAATTAGCCGGGTGTGGTGGCATGTGCCTGTAGTCCCACCTACTTGGGAGGCTGAGGCATGAGAATCATTTGAACCTGGGAGGAGGAGGTTGCATGAGCTGAGATCATGCCACTGCACTCCAGCCTGGGCTACAGAGCAAGACCCTGTTTCAAAAAAAAAAAAAAAAGGAATATTTCTTTAATGTCACAGAAAATGTTTTTAATTGTTATGGTACATCCTTAAGTGAAAAGAAGTTTACAAATTTTTAGTAAAGAAAAAATTTAATAGAAAAAAAGGTTATCTTAGGTTTTCTTATCAACAAAATGTAACTCCTGCTGGGCACGGTGGCTCATGCCTGTAATCCCAGCACTTTGGGAGGCCAAGGCGCGTGGATCACCTGAGGTCAGGAGTTCAAGACCAGCCTGGCAAACATGGTGAAACCCCGTCTCTACAAAAATACAAAAATTAGCTGGGCATGATGGTGGGTGCCTGTAATCCCAGCTACTTGGGAGGCTGAGGCAGGAGAATTGCTTGAATCCGGGAGGCAGAGGCTGCAGTGAGCCGAGATCGTACCATTGCACTCCAGCCCGAGCAACAGAGTGAGACGCTATCTCACACACACACACACAAATAAAGAAAATTTAGTTACTACTCCTCCCCTTACAGCAAAATTAATTACAGTTTAAATGTAAAAACTGGAACCATGAAAACACTAAAAGAAAACATCAGTAAATTTTTTTTTGTGATTCTGACAAGTGAAGAAGATTTTTCCAAGTATGACAGAAAATTCAACTCCACAGCCGAGAAGCGAGATGAGGGGAAGCACCTTGAAGGAAAATATTTGCCTAAATAAAAATGTAAAACATGTGAAAGGCAAATAATTAGCATAAACAAAGTCAAAAAAAATTTTTATTGGGGGAAAAATTATCAGCAACACATATGGCAAAGAGTCCTAATGCCACATGTATGTAAAAGCTCTCACAAGTCTACAAGATAAAATAGTGACCAAAGAGAAAAATTAACAATGTATTTGAGCAGAAAATTTACAAAGGAATAAAATCAACTACCAGAAAGATAAAAAGATGCTAATTTCATTAATAACTGAAGACATCCTAAATAAAGTAACAATAAGAAATCCTTTTTCACCTATCAGATTGGCGAAGAGTAAAAAAATGTATAACACCTGTGTTGGGCCAGGGTGCAGTGGAAAGAGGCACCTCCATACACTGCTGATGAGAAGTACACTGATGCAACCTCTTTGGAAGGCAGTTTGGCAATTTTTATTAACATTTATAATGAGCACACCCTTTGATCAGCAAATCTTTCCTTCTAGGAATTCTGCCTAAGGAAATAAAATACAAGTACTAGGACACATGGGCAAAGACAGCTGGATACTGCTGTTCATTACAGTACTGCATATAACAGGAACAACTGAGAAACAATTCAATTGTCCGTCAAAAGGGGCTTGGTTAAATAAATTATGATACATCCCTCTGAAGAAATGCAATGCTGCTCCTTAAAAGCACATACTGAGGTGGAAAAATATCCTAGGTAAATTACAAGTGATATGTTTTTCAGTACAGTATAATCTTTTCTTTCCATTTTTTAATTGCAGTAAAGTATGTAAAATTCCCCATTTAAAAGTGTACAATTCAGTGGCATTAACTATGTTCACAATGTTGTGCAACCATTACCACTATTTCCCAAACTTCTCCAAACAGTAACTCCGCAATGATTAAGCAATAACTCCCCATTCTCCCCTCTCCCCAAGCTCCTGGTTTACCTCTAATCTATTTTCCTGTCTCTATGAATTTGCCTTTTCTAGATATTTTATATAAGCAGAATCACAACATATTTGTGCTTTTATATATGGCTTATTTCAGTTAGGGCAGCATTTTCAAGGTTTATCTACATTGTAGTATGCATCAGAACTTCCTTCCTTTCACAGCTGAAGAATAGTCCACAGTCTGTATTACTGTGTTCATACATTTTCTTTGCACATTGTTTGTACATTTTGTTTATTCGTCAGTCAGTGAACATTTGGGTTGTTTCCACCTTCTCGCTGCTGTGAATAATGCTGCAATGAACACTGGCATGCAAGAATCTGAGTCCTTGTTTTCAATTATTTCAGGCATATACCTAGGAGTGGAATTGCTGGGTCATATGGCAATTTGGGGCTTTTTGGGGAATAATCAAACTTTCCCACAGCAGCTGCACCGCTAACACTCCCACTAACAATGTATGAGGATTCTAACTTCTCTACATTCTCACCAACACTTCTTACTTTCCATTTTTTTTAATTAAGAGCATAAACTTTTCGTGTAAAACTAAATGTACATAAAAATGCATCATTTAAAGAATCTTTATGGCTCAAGGATGTTAGTTTAAATATATAAATAAAAAATATAAATAAATAAAAAATCCAGTGCTACCCAACTGTTAACAATAACTATTTTTCTGGGGCATGGGTTTATAGAAGATGCTCTTATTCTGCCTTACGTATTCCCCATTTTGCAAAAGTTTTTAGAACACCTGGTGTTGCTTTTGTTATTTTAAAAAATGTCTTAAACAAAAGTTAGCCAGATAGACGGTTTGATGCCTGCCTGCTAATGTGAAACACAGTTTCAGTGTTACATACACAGCAAGGCCCTAAATGAGCAGAGGTGAGAAGACCTGAGTCCAAGTCCCCACTCTGCCACCCTAAGCACTCTGTATTCTCACCTCTCAACTCCCAGGCACCTAGGACTGAATCCAAGTTCCCAATGAGTATCCGCAAAATAGACGACAGCCGTGTGGACCCACCCACGCGGTCCTTCCACCCCGGGGACAGCACTGAGGCTACAGGAGCCCCAGGTGGGTTGTCTCAGGCTATGTATGGGTAGCCGTCTCCCTTTATCTAGTGTGCCTTACAAAGATTAAGTTGGGCAGCACTGTGCCAGGCAGCCTGTAATATCCCTTCCTACATTGAAACAGAATTCTACAGTTGTACTGAACTAATGAAGGAAGGTAAGAAAAGGAGAGCTCGGGGAAAACCTGCGAGTCATGGACTACGAAGGAAAATGAAGGCCTTCCCCGCAAAGAAAGAAGCAAGCCCAGAAAAGAATTCAAGAAATGATGATGCCAAGGAGGACAGGGCAGCTGACATTGACTAATGCAAGTGTCTCACCTGAAGCCACAGGTGCTGAAGTAGACAGCAAAGGGCAGTGCCTGGAGCCACACTGCTCTGTGGGAACCATCCCAAGGTCACCTGCTCAGGCAGCAACAAGGAGAAAACCCAGCCTCTGTGGGAAGAGGCACTGAGGCCTGGGGAAGTGAAAGTCAAGTGAAATCCTTCCCCTCTTCCAGGTGTTCTCAGCCTTTCGGCTGCCAACTGTGGACTTTGCCCTTGAAATTCAACTCCCGGCCTAAAGAGATAATCTCCCAGGCATGTCCTGTGTAAATTTGGCTAATCAACAGAACACATTCTGTGCAGCCCCTGCTGGCTGTCCCTGAAACAGCCCTGCCAGCCAGTAGTAGTGCTGACTGGCGGGGGGAAGCTTTTCCTGGCAGAAATGCCACCAATCCTAATGAAATCAAGTGCCCAGGATGGGCATTTTCCAAAAATCAGACAAGCATCTGTTTAAAGACAGCACATACCTGGAAATCTCATCCAGAAGTGATACGGATTTGGTGAGAAGAGTCATTGAGAGCATGGACCTTTACCAGGCTTTGTTGATGTTTTAGAGTAAGCCACCTAAGAACATCTAAAGTAAAGCTTTGTAGACATGAAATTCTGGGTCAGTAAAAGAAAGCAAGCCAATTAACATCTGGCCCTCACACCCTTATTGGCATCTCAGCTGCCAAGCCTCTTAAGCAGTGGTTCTCAAAGTGGGGTTCCCAGCCAACAGTAGCAGCATCACTTCCGAACTTGTTAAAAATGCAAATTTTTACTAAAAAATTTCTACTAAATTGGTTAACAAGCTCTCCAGGTGAGTTTGGTGCACAGTCAAGTCTGAAAACCACTGCTCTACGGGCTCTAGAAAGCTCTGCAATCTGGAGTTCTGATCCCGCCCACCCTGAGATTTCCCTTACTTTCTGCTCTAAATGAATTTTGAGGGACTGGAATATCATCCTCCAGTTACAGCCAATAAAATAGGCGAGTTTCCTCCCACTCCATTTCCATCTTCTACATGGTCTCCTAGGTTTCTTTTCTACAAATCATATTCAATTGTGTTTCCTTCCTGCTTCCTGGGGAAAGTGATTCCCCGCTTTCTGGATGGTTCAATCCCTTAAAGATCTGACCTCAGCCAGTCTTTCCAGCCTCATCTTCTAACCCATCTGTGTGTCCCTGCTCATGGCAGATGACCATTTAATGTCTGCTCATTGTGAATCAGTGATGAAGACCATCTGAACAACACCCTGTAAAGGAACCTTTCCCAACTACATTATCTTTCCTTCAGAAGCAAGTCTGTTACTGAAACAGACTGGGAAGGGGAGACAGGAAAGCAGAATCCAGTGACTTACCAAAGAAATTCCTCTGTTTTCTAGCAATCTATGCTAAATCTGAAATTCAGTCTCACCCTGCTCTGCCCTTCACAAACTATTCCATCTAAGCAGGCTGATTGGGCTGACCACAGATCTCATGAACACCAAGGAATGAGAGTTTATAAACACTGCATACATTTTCATTTCAGAATCCCGGGCCTTCACTACTGATAGAATCCAAACAGGATCAAACCTTTAAAAAAAAAGAAGTATGGGCCGGACACAGTGGCTCACGCCTGTAATCCCAACACTTTGGGAGGCCAAGGTGGGCAGATCACCTGAGGTCAGGAGTTCAAGACCAGCCTGGCCAACATGGTGAAACCCTGTCTCTACAAAAATACAAAAATTAGCCAAGCACTGTGGCGCATGCCTGTAATCCCAGCTACATGGGAGACTGAGGCAGGAGAATGGCTTTAACCAGGGAGGCAACAGTTGCAGTGAGCCAAGACCATGCCACTGCACTCCAGCTTGGGTGACAGAGAATCCATCTCGAAAAAGAAAAAGAAGTATCAACCCATAGAAACTAGTCAATGTTCAATTTCCAAGAAGTGAAATTTGTGGCCTGATACATTTCTTTTCTCAAACATTTCCAACAAACTTGAAGACTCTAGAAGAGATCTGTACACTAGGAAATCAGGGTTTATTTACAAACACTAGTTTACTGACAAATTACTTACTTTTTCCAAAAGTAAATTCCATCTTCTTATACAATAGGGGGAATTGCAATCTAAGACATCTAACTACTTATGGAGCGTTGAGGAGAAAGGCCATTTTTTTCCTGCCCAGAGGAAGAGATGTAAGTCAGGTTAACTGCTTCCAAGTCTTGCCACAGCCCCACCCTCCCAGTTGTTTATATGGACTCGCATTCTCAGTATTTAACCAGGTACCCCTTTCAGAGAAAGCTAAAAAAAACTCATTCAATTCTGCAAACATTCAAAATGTGACCATAAATAACACATAGTGATACAAAGGAAAAAACTCATTAGATGTTCCAGATAACCAAAGAAGAGCTGCATTTGATATACCAACCAGAGTGGAAGTGTGGCAAGAACACATGCTTGGAATCAAACAGCCTTAGATTTAGATTTTAAGCACGTTAGCTACTCCACATCCCTGCAGATGTTACAACATCAACAAATTAACTCACAGATCATTGTAAGGATTTACTAAAACAATGAAATAAAAATGCCTAGTATAACACAATGCTTAGAACAGAGTAAACATTACACTAATGTCTTACCACTAACCTAAAATCTGCAGAAAATTTAAAAATACATAGTGCTTGATCCCAAGAAGTATGCAGACTATATTAATTCGACTTCCTTAGCTAAGCAGATATGTCTATGCCCACTTCAGATCCCTTTTGTTTCCTCATATTCTTATCCCCTTACCCCTTACCCCTTACCCCTTCTTCCCCCTTCTTCCTCCTTCTTCCCCTTTCTTCCCCTTCTTCCCTCTTCTTTCTTCCCCCTTCTTCCCACTTCCCTCTTCCCCCTTCCCCCTTTCCCCCTTTCCCCCTTTCCTCTTCTCTTCTCTTCTCTGAGACAGAGTCTTTCTCTGTCTCTTCTCTTCTATTCTTTTCTCTGAGACAAAGTCTTGCTCTGTTGCCCAGGCTGGAGTGCCATGATCATAGCTCACTGAAGCTTCAAACTCTTGGGTTCCAGCGATCCTCCCGCTTCAGCCTCCCAAAGTGTGGGGGTTACAGGCATGAGCCACCATGCCCAGCACCCTACTCTTTTTCCTGATTCTTCTCAATCAGATTCAATGTTCCTCTCTCTCCCTCTCAAATTTCCATACCTTATCCCAAGTTGTGCCACCATCCTCCACCCCGACACCCCCTTGCTCCCTACATTCTAACAATGATGACTTCCTAGGTGTCCTTTCTGCATGTCAAGCTCTTTCCTACCTCAGGAGCTTTGACAGCTGTTCCCTTTTCCAGAAAGGAACTTTCCCCAAATCTGTACATTAACGGCTTCTTCTCATCCTTGAGCTCGCAGTTCAAACGTCATTCTCAGAGGCCTTCTCTAACCTCTCAGGTCCCTGTTACTCTCTCTTTTACATCACCATTATTTCCTTCCTAGCTCACAGCACTATCTTGATCTCATCTATTGATTTGTTTAGTTGTTTACTGAAATGCTTCCCCACTCACTACACGTTAAGCTCCATGACAACAAGGACTTCAATGTCTTAGTTATCTCTACCTCCTCGGCATACAGAACAAAACCTAGAACAGAAGGAATGCTCCATAAATATTTATTGGATGAATAAATACATTCAGTTTCCGAAGCAAGAGCGGCAGAGTTAGATTCCCCCTCACTCCTTCGCTTTCTCTAACTGGTAACAGTAGAAGATGGAATCTCAGGGAAAGATTGTAAATTAAAAAGAGAACAGACTGAGGATTAACTTTTGGGGAACACCAAAAAATAAAAGCCATCCCAACCCCCCCAATGACAAAACATTAAGGGCTATCAGGGACCCAGGAGGATAGCCCAGGTGATGCAGTCTCCACCGCCTTTTTTTGTTTCTACAGCTTTCCAGAAGAAGCTCAGCTTCTTCCTGCAAGGCCATGTAGACATCTGGCCTTCGGTGTTTTTCAGATGAAAAGAAGTCTGGATATCACTACTTTGAAAACCCATCTGGGCACATAAGCAGAATAGGCACCTACATCTAAATGGAGGGAAAAAAAACCCACCTGGGTTTACCAAACAGTTATGGGTCCTGCAACTGGAGGGGGTAGGAAAGAAAATAAAAAGGCTTTTCTATTTCCACTTAATGAGATTTAAATAAAACAACAATTTCCGGTTGCTTTTTTTTTTTTTTTTTAGACAGAGTTTCACTCTTGTTGCCCAGGCTGGAGTGAAACAGCACAATCTCAGCTCACTGCAAACTCCGCCTCCCAGGTTCAAGTAATTCTCCTGCCTCAGCCTCCCAAGTAGCTGGGATTACAGGCACCGGCCACCACACCCGGCTAATTTTGTATTTAGAGACAAGGTTTCACCATGTTGGCCAGGCTGGTCTTGAACTCCTGACCTCAAGTAATCCACCCACTTCAGCCTCCTAAAGTGCTGGGATTACAGGCCTGAGCCATTGCACCCTGCCCTGGTTGCTTTCTTTTTAACCTGGATCCCTGCCACTTCCCCCTGGGTACTTATTAGAGTTCAGTTGACAAAACCAATAGCCCTTCTTACCTCCAATATCTTCACAACTGGCTCTCCCAGCACAGCCAAGCCAAGAGCAAACCCTGAGCATCAGTGATGACTCAAACGCAGAGAGGCAGGGACTCGGAAAGGACAGTGCTACCTGTTCCATTTATGTTTCAACCCAAAGGGATAAGTCAATCAGGAGGTTGGAGAGAGGCAGAGAACATAAAAAACTTCAGTATTTTCTTTCCTTTCTAGATTCAAAAGCCTCAATTCTCAGAACATAGCAGACAGAGTCAAAGCCACAGACTGCAAACCAAGGTCACTGCCATTGCCAAGCTTGTCTCACATGTCCTAGCTATTTTCTTCTCACGCTCATGTACCATCCTCCTTTTTCTTTTTTTTTTTTTTTTTTTTTAAGAGACAGTGTCTTGCTATGTTGCTCAGGCTGGAGTGCAGTGTGTATTCACAGGTGTGATCATTGCGCAGGACAGCCTCAAACTCATGGGCTCAAGCAGTCCTCCTACCTCAGCTTCCTAAGCAGATGGGACTACAGGTGCCCAAACCCAGAGCACACTCCTTTATAGTTGCTGGGGTCATTCAAGTTCCTTACTTTCCTTTCCCTACTGGCATTCCTTTTTGCCAAGGGGCAAAGTATATACGCACAAGTCAGACCTTTTTGTCCTAAGGTCTTTGCAAATGAGTACAAAGTTCCACGTGTAGTGTCTACAGTCCTCAGTCTTCACCATGTATTATTATTTATTATTATTATTATTATTATTATTATTTTTTTAGAGACAGGATCTTGCTCTACCACCCAGGCTAGAGTGCAGTGGCACAATCATAGCTCACTATAACCCTGAACTCCAGGGCTCAAGCAATCATTCCACCTCAGCCTCCCAAGTAGCTGGGACTACAGGCATGTGTTACCATGCTTGGTTAATTTCATTTATTTTGTAGAGATGGGGGTCTCATTATGTTGCCCAGGCTGGTTTCAAACTCCTGGCCTCAAGCAATCCTCCTGCCCTGGCCTCCCAAAGTGTTAGGATTATAAGTGTGAGCCACTGTGTCCGGCCTTTACCATCTTTTAATTACTCCATCAGAACACATATTAGGTCACAAATTGCTAATAAACTAAATGGGAGGGAGATTCCAGCATAACTCTGCAAGGAAACTTACCTCCACTAAGGAGTACGGGCCACAGTTTTGGGAGCTCTATGCACCATCGAAGCTAAGCTTCTCCTGGTTCTACAAGGAGCTACTGTCGAATCTGAGCCCCTGCCTGTGGAAGCCTGCAGAAGTAAAAAAGCTGAAGAATAGGATGTTTGACCATCACCTAGAGTTTGGTCTTCTAAAGCAAAAATAACCTTACATTGTAAACAGCCTCACTCAAAGAGAGAATTTGTGAAGCCTCTACTCTTAGGAACTCTCTATTCTGCCCTAGGCCTGTCTGGGCTCAGCAGGCCCATAAATTGGCACTGTTGATATGACCTTTCCAGGCTGTATTTCAACAAGAGATAACAACAAAGCTCAGGGCTTTGGTAGCACTCAAAGAAGATTTGAGGGACTTAAAACACATTGCTAAATTTGGCAGCAAAAGTTCCTGTTCCCTGAAGTTGCAAAAGAAAATCTCTTTATAATTTACACTTGTAGATAAGGAGCTACTCATTCTCTTTAGAAACAGATTAGAACCTCCTCATCCCAATCCACCACTCCTCTGAAAGAGGAGTGAGACTGCTGGGGCAAGTCTCACCTGGGGCTGGGATCAGGCTATCTCTTGGGAAGATGAAGTACCAGGAACTTACCTTGATGACTCTTACTGCCTTAGCCACAAATGCCCAGAGACATTTGCCACTCTTCACTATCTAGAGCCGTCTATCTCCCTCACCCTCCCATCAGCCTTCCCAATTCCCATTCTGCTCTTTGACACTGGGTCTGCCATGTCCCTATCCCTGTTGTTCATACAACACATATTACTCCTCAGAGAGGGGCCCGCTCAGCCTAGAGGCTCTTTTGATTCAGCCAGACTCCCCTTCTGGTTTATAATTTCTTTACAAAAGCAAGGTACAGGAACTCCGATCTATATGCTAACTGGGGGACGCTTATCACTGCTCTGCTGATACCGTCTGCCCAAGACACAGAAGAAGGGGATATGGCCTTGCATTTCTCAGCAGAACAAACCCAACAGACAAGCCACAAAGAAATAAACACAGCTGCCTGGCGTGGTGGCTCACGCCTATAATCCTAGCACTTTGGGAGGCCGAGGCAGATGGAATGCCTGAGCTCGGGAGTTCGAGACCAGCCTGAGTAACATGGTGAAACCCCGTCTCTACTAAAATACAAAAAATTAGCTGGGCATGGCAGCATGCACCTATAATCTCAGCTACTCGGTAGGCTGAGACAGGAGAATTACTTGAATCCGGAAGGTAGAGGTTGCAGTGAGCCGAGATCGTGCCATTGCACTCCAGCCTAGGTGACAGGGCAAGACTTTGTCTCAAAAAAAAAAAAAAAGAAAAGAAAGAAATAAAGAAACACTGCTGAGGCTGGGTGCAGTGGCTCACGCCTGTAATCCCAACACCTTGGAAAGCCGAGGTGGGCGGATCACTTGAGCTCAGTTCGAGACCAGCCTGGGCAACATGAAGAAACCCCATCTCTATAAAAAAAATTATAAAAATCAGCCAGGTGTGGTGCACATTTGTTACTCCAGAGGCTGAGGTGGGAGGATCGCTTGAGCCAGGGAGGCAGAAGTTGCAGTGAGCCAATATCGCACCACTGCACTCTAGCCTGTGTGACACAGTAAGGCCCTCTCTCGGAAAAAAAAAAAAAAAAAAAAGGCCGGGTGCAGTGGCTCACACCTGTAATCCCAGCACTTTGGGAGGCCTAGGCAGGTGTATCACCTGAGATCAGGAGTTCAAGACCAGCGTGGCTAATATGGCGAAACCCCATCGATACTAAAAATACAAAAATTAGCTGGGTGTGGTGGTACACACCTGTAGTCCCAGCTACTTGGAAGGCTGAGGCAGGGGAATCACTTGAACCCAGGAGATGGAAGTTGCAGTGAGCCGAGATCGTGCCACTGCACTCCAGCCTGGGCGACAGTGAGACTCTGTCTGGAAAAAAAAAAAAAAGGAAATAAACACTACTTGGTTTACAAGAGAATAATAAACAAAACAATAAATGCAAACATTTTGTTCAGCAAGGAGGCAGGAAGTACTATTCTAGGCACTTTACATTTAGCATTTAGGCTTTGTTACAGCCCCATGAGATAATGCTACCACTGCCTCAATTTTACGGAAGAGGAACCAGGGCAGGGACAAGTAACTTGTCCAAGGTTACAGAGCTATTAGGTGGCAGAGGCAGAATTTGAACCCAATCTGACCCCAGAGCCCAGGCTCTAAACATTACTCTCCTATTGGATGGCTCTTCCCCTAAGACACAGATTTGCGTCTGGGCACTAACTGGCTCACCCTAAACTCTAAAGGAGAGGGGATTGCTCAGAAAACACTGGCATTTTTCGCCACTGAGAAAAGGAAACAGTGATGGAAATATTTATTCAAAGACCTGGTCTAAGGCTACAGAGCCGAACCAATAAGTACCCCAAACATCTGTTAACCAGAATTTTCCCAGGGTACCAAGAGAAACCTACCTTCTTACTTACTAAAGGCTGAGGCCTCCTTGTACTGCCCTATGCATTGGAGAACAAGCTTCCAGCCTCCAAGTTCTGAGAACCAAGTCAAAATGCTTCCTAGAATCTGGCTGATGGGGTTAAAGAAAAGTTACTCAAATATTTTTTAAGCACCAACTATATATGTTAGCCATTTGGGGAAATAAAAAGTATAAAATATTATACTTGATTTCATACAACTTCAAGGAATCTAGTTGAAAACACAAGATATACACATTTGAAAAGTCAAGTCTCCCTCTCCCTCTCCCTCTCCCTCTCCCTCTCTCCACGGTCTCCCTCTGATGCCGAGCCGAGGCTGGACGGTACTGCTGCCATCTCAGCTCACTGCAACCTCCCTGCCTGATTCTCCTGCCTCAGCCTGCCGAGTGCCTGCGATTGCAGGCGCGCGCCGCCACGCCTGACTGGTTTTCGTATTTTTTTGGTGGAGACGGGGTTTTGCTGTGTCGGCCGGGCTGGTCTCCAGCTCCTAACCGCGAGTGATCTGCCAGCCTCGGCCTCCCGAGGTGCCGGGATTGCAGACGGAGTCTCGTTAACTCAGTGCTCAATGGCACCCAGGCTGGAGTGCAGTGGCGTGATCTCGGCTCGCTACAACCACCTCCCAGCCGCCTGCCTTGGCCTCCCAAAGAGCCGAGATTGCAGCCTCTGCCCGGCCGCCCCCCGTCTGGGAAGCGAGGAGCGTCTCCGCCTGGCCGCCCATCGTCTGGGATGTGAGGAGCCCCTCTGCCTGGCTGCCCAGTCTGGAAAGTGAGGAGCGTCTCTGCCTGGCCGCCATCCCATCTAGGAAGTGAGGAGCGCCTCTTCCCGGCTGCCATCACATCTGGGAAGTGAGGAGCGTCTCTGCCCGGCCGCCCATCGTCTGAGATGTGGGGAGCACCTCTGCCCTGCCGCCCCGTCCGGGATGTGAGGAGCGTCTCTGCCCAGCCGCCCCGTCTGAGAAGTGAGGAGACCCTCTGCCTGGCAACTGCCCCGTCTGAGAAGTGAGCAGCCCCTCCGCCCAGCAGCCACCCCGTCTGGGAAGTGAGGAGCGTCTCCGCCCCGCAGCCACCTCGTCCGGGAGGGAGGTGGGGGGATCAGCCCCCCGCCCGGCCAGCCGCCCCGTCCGGGAGGTGAGGGGCGCCTCTGCCCGGCTGCCCCTACTGGGAAGTGAGGCGCCCCTCTGCCCGGCCAGCCGCCCCGTCCGGGAGGGAGGTGGGGGGTCAGCCCCCCGCCCGGCCAGCTGCCCCGTCAGGGAGGGAGGTGGGGGGATCAGCCCCCCGCCCGGCCAGCCGCCCCGTCTGGGAGGGAGGTGGGGGGGTCGGCCCACCGCCCGGCCAGCCGCCCGGTCCGGGAGGGAGGTGGGGGGGTCAGCCCCCGCCCGGCCAGCCACCCCGTCCAGGAGGGAGGTGGGGGGGGTCAGCCCCCCACCCGGCCAGCCACCCCGTCCGGGAGGTGAGGGGCGCCCCTACTGGGAAGTGAGGAGCCTCTCTGCCCGGCCACCACCCCGTCTGGGAGGTGTACCCAACAGCTCATTGAGAACGGGCCATGAAGACAATGGCGGTTTTGTGGAATAGAAAGGGGAGAAAGGTGGGGAAAAGATTGGGAAATCGGATGGTTGCCCTGTCTGTGTAGAAAGAGGTAGACATGGGAGACTTCATTTTGTTCTGTACTAAGAAAAATTCTTCTGCCTTGGGATCCTGTTGATCTGTGACCTTACCCCCAACCCTGTGCTGCTCTCTGAAACATGTGCTGTATCCACTCAGGGTTGAATGGATTAAGGGCGGTGCAAGATGTGCTTTGTTAACCAGATGCTTGAAGGCAGCATGCTCGTTAAGAGTCATCACCACTCCCTAATCTCAAGTACCCAGGGACACAAACACTGCGGAGGGCCGCAAGGTCCTCTGCCTAGGAAAACCAGAGAACTTTCTTCACTTGTTTATCTGCTGACCTTCCCTTCACTATTGTCCTGTGACCCTGCCAAATCCCCCTCTGCAAGAAACACCCAAGAATGATCAATAAAAAATAAAAAAATAAAAATAAATAAATAAATAAATAAAATAAAAATAAATATGAATAAAGGAAAAAAAAAAGAAAAGTCAAGTCAGGGCCAGGTGTGGTGGCTCACATCTGTACTCCCAGCACTTTGGAAGGCCAAGGCAAGCAGATCACTTGAGGGCAGGAGTTGGCCACCAGCCTGGCCAACATGGTGAAACCCCGTCTCTACTAAAAATACAAAAATTAGCCGGGTGTGGTGGCGCACATCTGTAATCCCAGCTACTGGGGAGGCTGAGGCAGGAGAATCGCTGGAACCCGGGAGGTGGAGGCTGCAGTGAGCCAAGATCATGCCACTGCACTCCAGCCCGGGCGACCGAGCGAGACTCTGTCTCAAAAAAAATGTCAAGTCAGGATGTCAATGAGAACACTGAATCCATGCCTTCTACTTTCTGGAAGAGGAGACTGAACCCTAGAGAAGTCAAGTTACTTCCCCAAGATCACCCAGCAAATTAGAGACAGAGCTAGAACTAAAATTCAGACCTGCTGACTACCTGGCTGGGACTTTCTACCGCTATATGTAGGCAGAGAAATTCACAGGAAGGATGGATTATTAACAACAGCAGCAGCTAACATTTATTGAGAGCATATTTGTGTCTACAACTAAGTCGAGTGCCTTACATAAATTAACACATTGGAACCTTACAATAACCCTTTGAGGTGGGTAATATTATCACTCCCAACTTACAGATGAAAACAGAGGTTTACAGAGATGAACTCACCAGAGGTCCACAGATAGAGGAAAAACCAGACTATGGACCCTCAGAGCTGGCTGCAAAGCCTATTCTATGCTCTAAGCTGCATCTGGAAGGGTACAAGGGCAGTATTTGTGGAAGCAGGGGTAAGGAGGGCTGAGGCAGAGGCCGGGGTCTGGAGCACTGAGAGCAGCTTGTGAAGGGCCTCCAATACCACACTGAGAAAGACCTCAGGGGCTCCACCTAGGCTGGCCAGCAGGAAAGGGGCAGGCGAGAAGCAGTTCTGGATGGACGGGTCTCCCCTGTCTGTGAGGAGTGAGCATCCCACAGCAGGAGGAAAGAGCTGAACCTGTGAAGCTGGGTTGACAAGGACTACCTCAGACTCAGGACTTCTGGCCTCTCCAGTGTGGGCGGCTGCCGTGTCCTCAAAATCTCATTGGCCCCTACTCCTTCCTCTTAAAGGACACTCTCAAGTACCTTCCTAACGTGTAGGCCAGGTCTGAAAGGGCAGTCCTCCTTGGCTGCTGGTGACTTTCCAAAGCAATTGTCTTTCTCTCCCTACCTTGTCCATGGCCCCTGTGCCCTTTCTTTGATCATTCTGTCTGATGCAGCAGCCATAAGACATGGGGAGCTGTCTGTCAAGTGGCAGGAACTGAACACAAGCAGCTTTGAGAAGTGGGGAGGAAATCCTGTGTTATTAGGAAATCTTGTATTATTACACACCCAGGACCGCACAGACCCCAGACCAGACTACCTGGGGTCTTGACAGAAAGATGAACAAGATGCAAAATAGCAGCTACTTCTTTTTTTTGAGACGAAGTCTTGCTCTGTCGCCCAGGCTGGAGTGCAGTGGTGCGATCTCAGCTTACTGCAACCTCCGCCTCCCAGGTTCAAGCTGTTCTCCTACCTCAGCCTCCCGAGTAGCTGGGATTACTGATACACACCACTATGCCCGGCCAGTTTTTGTATTTTTAGTAGAGACAGGGTTTTACCATATTGGCCAGGCTAGTCTCAAACACCGACCTCAAGTGATCCACCCACCTCAGCCTCCCAAAGCGCTGGGATTACAGACGTGAGCCACTGCGCCCAACCAGCAGCTACTTCTAAAAGAAGAATCTGGTTTGTTCCCAGCGTAGTAACATCAACCTGTTTGAGAGACACCAGCCCACTCTCTTCAAAATGCTGCTGTAAGTTGATAATAATATACTGGAAAGCATTGGACATTTACTATGTACCAGGCACTGGCCTCTCTACAGGTATCATTTCATTTAATCCTTACCACAACTCTATCAAGTCAAGTACTATTACATCCATTCTACAGATGCCTCAAAGAAGGCTGATGCACAGAGAGATTAAATAACCTGCCCAAGATCACACAGCAAGGTCAGGTTCTAAAGCTAGGCCTCTAAGACCCCTGAGCTATAGCTGTTCATCACTGCAGTGCACTGTAATGCATGTCAGATACTCATATTAAATGCAAATGGTTCCATAAGAATTGCTCTAAGGCAGCACCACGCACTCACTGAGTACCTAAGAGCCACTGAGAGTTGAACAAACACACCACAGGCTAGTTCATTTTAAAACAATCTATAAAACTCAGTTGTCAGAACTCCATAAGGTAGCCTGTGTTCCAAGTCACAAGCACACCAAAAGTCAGTTCCTCGAACAAAACTAGAGTTTTAAAAATAGCTGACTTGATAGTTTTTTTCCAACTTTCCCATTTCCCCTTTCCTATGACTCCCTCCCACATACACCATCCTTTGACACTGTCAAGAGAAGCTTCAACACAGGCCTAGAATCCTCACCCTCCTACTTCCAGTCCTTCAGCTGGCTCTCTTCCTTCATTCGAATCGTGCTTGAAATCAGTCTGTTGGACCCTCCTCCTTTTTCCCAGCCTAAGAGCATGAGATGGTCATTAACCCTACCATCAAAACTCAGAACTGCAGCAGGTCTACGCTGCTTCTCTCTTAATCACACAGACAGATTGGGGGAGAGAGGGAAAGAAATAACTACAACACAACATCTATTATAATATGACATAGATGGGAGTAAGGCCCATACTTGATACTTCTGCGTTCCTTCCCAGCTCTTGGCCCAGACACTCCGTATTCACTGACTAAATGGGTGAACAGACCAACGCTGCATAGATGGGCACCAGAGACGCCTCTGAGCCAAGAACAAACAAACAGAGGTGTTAACCCCAATGCCAGCCACCCCTACCCCCTCCAAGTGCTTCTGAGGCCCTGCACGACACTGTCCCCCTGAGCTCCCTGGGGGCAGTCTGGCCTTCTGCTAAATTGTGTAGGCCTCCGAGGTCAGCCCTTCTCTCGAGTACCACCTGCTGCTCCTGAGAACTGCCTCCGCCCAGGGTCCCTTGCCCAGTGCCTCACTCCTGCTTCCTTCCAGTAGTCTTCCTCCTGCCTCAGATCTCGTCTCCCGTAACCCTCAGTTTATCTCATTTTTTCCCAGTTCCAAATAATCCTCCATCCACTATGTGATTTCCAACAGTCCATCTCCAGCTCACACACAACCCCTTTGGTGATGACAGGTCACACAGAGGAAGAGTCTGGAGCTTTGAGAAACTGTGGTGGTTTCGTGACAAGCCTGTAGGAATAGGTCTGCTTTGGTTAAGAAGGCTTCATACGCTAACTGCATATAATTCACTCTTTTATAAGGACAGTGAAATCTAACATTCAGGCAGTTTTAGATGAGAAGAGTATAGTGATAGTTTCAACAGCCTCCCCAACAACAGTACATTCATCACATCAGAGCCAAAAAAATAAGAGAAGGGGTCTTTGGAGAAATTCTTCAATAAGGTAGTCTAGACTCATTTAACACGCTCCTCTCCCTTCAAAACACACACACACACACACACAAACACACACACACACACACACACACACACACACACACCCAGGAGAGCTTTCTGGGGCCTATGGCTAGAAATAGAGAGCTCAGGTGTTTCTATCAGCACAATATTACGTGGCATATTCCTCTAAGACAGATGCACCCAGTAGTTCCTCCGACCCACCTACTGAGACAGACACACATAGCACCTCCCCTCCAGGATGAAACAAATGCCTAGCCTCCCCAGCCCCTGCCTCCCCAGGAGAAGGCACACACTAATGCAAGTTTTCCCACAGGCTTTAAAGACAAATCTCTGCAGACTACGCCAGATGGTCTTTTTTTTTTTTTTTTCTTTTTTCGCTCTATGCCCTCCTGGCCCCTTCTCCACTTTCCATGGTCCCTCCAACTCAAAGAACTCAATTATCTGCCTGCAGATTTCCCCTTCCCCTCCTCGCAGCCTGCCCTAAACACACCCTCCTCCCAAGCCCATGCAGAGGCACAGAAGGAAGGCCAAGCCAGGGCTCGGAAGGGCTGCTGCCAGGCCTCCTCCAGCCTCAACTATGTGTTCCCCGGGCTTGGCTGCCTCGGCCGACTCTCTTAGGCCCAACGGTGGAAATGGGGACGTTTCCAGGGCAATGACAGTTAACAGCTAAGAGGAGTGACAGGAAGGAAGATGTATTCTTCAATCCTTCAGTCCCACCTGCCCCACAGGGAGGTGCTTCAGAAGGCCCAGGCCTCAGAGCCTCCCATCTCCCTGAGGTGCCAGGTGGACCTCCCGTAATGCAGTTCTTAGAATCAGATGCGGTGGGGAATGGGGCACAGCCTCTCTTAGGTCTAGGCTACCAGTGGGGCCATGATACTTGGATTGCCCTCCTGAATCTGTACACCCCACCCTTCATTCCAGGGAAAGAGGCTGAACCAGCAGAACCAAGGGTGTCCTTGGCCTGTTCTCCAGTGTATTTCAAAGTTTCATCTTCCCTGGGTGACTGATATCTAATTTGAGAGAGAGAGAGCCCAAGGGGAGAAGGTACAGGAAGCAGAGTAGAAGGAGGAAAGAAGGAGTGAGAACAGGAATGTTACTTTTTAATCCTTAAGGAACATAGACAGATCCAATTTGTGACTCAGCTCTGGGAAGCCGGACTGATGGGAGTCGGGGAACAGCTGCAGCCCCAATCTAAGCTGTGGGCAGCTTCTCCTTCAGGCCTTAGAGGCTGTTGTGACATGACTCAACTAGAAGGGGAGCTGCTTGTTTTGTTTCATTTTTTTAATCTGCCTACTATGGGTCTGCTCAAGGGCTTCTTCCCAGACACCACTCCAGGATATGGCTGGCAGGTTTTCCCTATCCTACAGTAAAGCTGGGGCTGTGGGTGAGGCGCTCTAGTATGCCATACGCCCTTTCGACTCAATGAGGACAGACCTGGGACTCTCCTTGCCCGGTGTGTCCCTTCCCCTGCTCTTCCATTCCTTGGCACAGTCCCATGGCATATCAAGAATCTCTGCCCTTGGAATTCCCACTTCCTTGTTTCTTTTTCTTTCCCCATAAGCTGTGGCCTTATGAGTTCCTGAAAGACCTGCCCAGCCCCCAAGAAGCCTTTCGGAGCAATAGCACTTTCTCCCAGTTAGAACCCTGCCTTCTAAACCCAGAATGAAGGAGAAAGACCCCTTTGCCCACTGCAGAGTGTGCCCAGCAGGATCCAGCAGGGTGAGGGAACCAGGCCTGGCCTCTTTTCCAGCTGCTAAAGTTTATGGTGCCACAACTCTACAGGCAGCTGTGGGACACAGGAAAAGCGACGGGTCTTTTGGAATACCTCTCCTCTATACTATATATAAACACATGAGTCAGGTGACCAAGGAAAGCTTCCTCCCTGCAGGATCGTCTATGAGGCTCCAGTTCTATGGCAAACATCACTCTCATGAAATGACCCAACTCAAGGAAAGCAACATTTGTTTCCTTAAACATCCTGAAGAAGTCTTTTCAGATTTTTCTCATGTTTACTTATAAATGCAGAAAGGAAGAAGGCACTTTATAAAATGAGAGAACCAGAACAGAGAGGCAAAGTGACTTTCCAGAGAGAGTTGGGTCATTCCTCAAGCTTCAATTCACAACACGGTTCATTAGATAGGACGTGACTTGTTTCAAACTACTTTCATGGAAGTTATCCCGCTGGTTCCTCCCAACAGTCCTGTGAAGTTGTTCTTATTACCTCCATCTCACAGGTAAGAATCTGAAGCTCCTATTAGTTAAGATACTTGCCCGTGGCCGCCCTATGGGAACAGAATCTAGCCGTCGACTCAAGTCTAGCAACCCAAATCCATTATTCTTTCTGCTATACCAACAGAAGGAGCACCAGCTCCTGAAACTGGGTCTCTGCTAGCTCTCTTCACACATGTGGGGATGGTAAAATTGAAGAGCTCCAACTACACACACAAGTAGAAAAGAAGGCTGAGGTTCTGGATTTACACTGCCAACTGAAGGGGCCACTGGCTCAGTGTTATGCCACATCCCTCCAGCAAAATGTAGGTTTCAACTAAGCAAAGGATCCCTGGAGTGTAGCAAGAGGAATAACTTCAGAAGTGGACCATCTGAGGTCAAGGGCCATGGAGTTCACCCTTGTGGACCCTCAGGCCACAACCATGATATATACATGTACTCATTTTAGGGAGCCAGAACCGGGGACATGGCCAGTGCTTGCATTGGCAAGCTGACCCGAAGTTAATCAGAATGCCCCCTCATTGTTTGCCAGAATACAAAAGACATTCTGTTCAGAAAGTTCAAGAAGAAAAACTCAAGAACCAGGACAGCAGCTGTTCCCTCATCCCACAGAGAAACCAAAGGCATTTGCAAAGTTCCCTGAGGCCAAGAAGTGAATTTAAGACATAACATGGCTCAAGTGGAAGCACAACCCCTGATGGGTCTCCGTTGCAGGGAGTGTTTGCTGCATTCATCCTCCTCATAATATTACTGACAACCCCACTACCCTATCACCTATAAAACTGCCTTTCTGGGAGGGTCTCCTTTCCTAGGCCACACAGCTCACCATGTACCACTCCTCTAGGTCAGAACAAGTTTTACCAAAACTTAGGACAATCAGCGTAGGAGTGCACAGCGTGGACACTGCGTGCCCTGAGATTTGGTCAAAATGTAACCAAACGCATCCACCCGGCACAACTACAGTGCCTCATGTTCCCCAGCTCTTAGCAGCTGCTGCTGAGAGCTCACTCTGGGACATCTGGATGAGAAACCTGTTTGCAGGCCCCCCAACCCCAAGCCAGCCCCCTCCTCCGCCTCTTAGGAAAGTCTGTGATCGACCTTTTAATGTGGGAGGACAGCTTGATTTTTACCAAGCTGCCTGGAAGAGAGAGAGTGTAAAACCCCAGCTCACGCATCCCTGTGACAGTCCCTCTGTCCTAATAAATGCTCTAGAGGGACTTGGAACTCACCACAGGCTCCTGGCTGAGCTTAATTAGCCTTTTTTTTTTTTTTTTTTTTTTCCATTACAGGTCAGACATAGCAGCACCAAGAGACAAAACAGAGTGTTCACTAGGACGAACAAGCGGCTCAAAAGGCACTGGAGTTTCCCTGTAAGAACTACAAACACCACGGGAGTGATGTTAACTCAGATTTTTCCATATAAAAGATTCTTCCTGTAAAAATATCCTGTGCCTTTGTGCTAAATAAAAGTAAAATGATGCTTTTTAGAGTGAAGTCTAAACACCTCAGATTCAGCAAGAGTGAGATCAGCTAGATTTGCAAAGTCAAGAAAATTGGCTGTTTCCCTCCTCCTTAAGCTAATAGAATCCAACTGTTGGAGCATGACATCATTCCTGAGCCCCAAACCCCGAGCAGAGACTACAGACACTCGCCTGACTCCCAGAAAACAGCCGGAGAGAAGGGCCAGGAAAGGAGGCCAAATGATCCCAGCCCGGAGCTGCCCTTACCTGAAAGTCCCGCTGCTTTCCTGCCCACTCCATTCTCACACCGCAGCCGGCTAGGGAGCCCAGGGCCCCCAAATCCACTGGCTTAAGCTCCGATACCTGCTGCGAGCTTCCCACAGCTCCTTCCTCTGACCTTCCGTGGCGCTCCTCGCAGCCAAGTGAGCAGAGCACTGCTAGCCGGCCAGGCCAGTTGTCATGGAGACCCTGTCCTCGCTAGGCGGGCGCGCGCACAGCGGCGCGCTCTTGGCCTAGCGCGTGCACAAGGGCGCTCTCTTTTTCTTTCTTTCTCACTGTCTCTCTCTCTCTCTCTCTCTCAGTCCTGGGAGGCTTCCATGAAACAGCACTGTCTTTTGATCAGCTCGGTTTTTGCATGCATTCCACTCCTCCTACCTCCCTTCCAGTCCAACAGGGGCTCTGAACTGCTCCTGGGAACTTGCTTGAACAGCTCAGAGGGGAGAAGGGAGAAGACAGTGAGTGGACTTGTTTTCTTCCCCTCCAGTGTCTCATTTTTTATAACTTGGAAGAATCCGTGTCAGGGGGGAGGGAGCTAGCTGAAGCGCTTGAAGGGGAAGCCAGCCCTTCCTCTGGGTCCTGGAGCTCTGGTAGGAGGGACCCTGATGCACTGCCTTGACTTGTTTGTGCACTTGGGATTTTTCCGGGCAGCAGTTGGGGCGGAAATGCACTCACATCCCAGGAGCTCGCCTGGACTGGCCTCTCTGCTTACCTTGCTGCCTGTCCAGGTTGTGGCGATGGCTTTAACCAGTGCAGGGACTCATGGTACTAGTGGTGGCGCCTAAGCAGTCTCTCATCTTCCTGAAATGGAGAGCAAAGACACTCGGTCAGGACCAGGAAGAATCCTGGGCAAGTCGAGAGTCACAACCCAGACGACAAACCTGATATAAATACAGCCTTGTCTCTCTGCCCTGCTAAGGGTCTGCAGCTAAGGTGCAGGCTTCGTGGGAGCTGCTGTCACAGTCGGTAATAATATTGCTCCTGTCAGAAAATAAGCACAGTCCCTGGGACACGGCAGACCCCCTAAGTTTAGTCCCATCCCCATCCCCATCCTGTCCCTTCCTCTCCCCCCTACCCAGCATACATTTCTGCTTTGTAACATTCTTTTTACATGTATCATTTTGTTTGATCCTCATAACCTTTTGAAATACACTGCACAGATATTTTTATCACCATTTTTTCAAGTTTATTTATTATTCTTCTTAAATTTCTTTTAGTGACAGGATCTTGCTCCATTGCCCAAGCTGGAGTGCATTGGTGCAATCATAGCTCACTACATCATCAAACTCCTGGGCTCAAACAACCCTCCTGCCTCAGCTTCTGAAGTAGCTGGGACTGCAGGCATGCATCACCACGCCTGGCTACTTTTTTAATTTTTATTTTTATAGAGACAGGGTCTCACTATGTTGCCCAGGCTGGTTTTGAACTCCTGGCTTCACGCAATCCTCCTGCCTCAGCCTCCCAAAGTGCTGGGATTACAGGCGTGAGCCAGCATACTGGCCTTATGACCATTTTATAGATGGAAAAACTGAGACTCAGAGAGATTAAACATTTGATCTGCACTTATACAGTTAGGCAGTCAAAGAACTAAGAGATCAGCCAAGTTCGCCCTAGTCCAGCACACTTTCAACTAAAGTATATTGCCATCTGATTTCAAAAACTGTCAACTTTTTGATAACTGGTTATGAGATAACACTGGGCTCCCAAGGGAAGGTGGAGAATCCTTGTAAGTTGTGGCGAGATAGGCTGACTACCATCCTTTCAGCCTAAAGACCTTAAGACAGCATCTCTAAGATGTAAAACGTCCTGATGCACAGCTCGGAGAAAAAGCCCTACCCTACAGCTATATATGACCTTACACTTTTCTAAACGACTCTCAAAATCTTGGCTCGTCTGTTCAACATGACAGGTCTGAAAGTTAGGATTGGCATTATTATACTAATTTAACAGATTTTTTTTTTTTAATTCTACAACAGAAGTAAAATTACTTGCCCCAGGTCATGGAACCAGGAAATAAAATCTAGAAACAATCCCCAAGCCTTTCAAGTCTCTTGAGTACATTAAGCACAGTGGTTGCAACAGCACCAGGGGTCAGAAGACCTTGGCAGTGCCTGACTCCACCACTAACGGGCCATGTGCCATTGGGCAAGTCACGTGACTTCCCCCTTTCCACCCACAGAGCCTACTGACAGGGCTGGGGCTGAGCATCGGAAGAGATGCTGTCCGTGAAAGCACTCTCAAGTCAGGCACTGAACTAAGAACTTTACTCCTCTTGACAACTCCTCACCAAAAACAAAAAACACTGGGACAGTTAATACCCTCCCCAGGATGAGGACACTGAGGCTTAAGGAGGATATTTTCCAATGTTGCTCCCAAAAACAGTGCTAAAGGTCCTGATGTTATTTATTTATTTATTTATTGACACGAGGTCTTATTATGTTGCCCGGGCTGGTCTTGAACTCCTGAGCTCAAGCAATCCTCCCACCTCAGCCTCCTGAGTAGCTGGGATTATAGGTGTGTACTACCACACCCAGCCTGATAGAATCTTTAATGCAACATCCTATGCAGTATCTAGTGGGTTTTTTTCATTAATTTCCAGCATATCACAACATTCTCAAAACAAGATTCTGATTGACTTGAGTTTAAAAGGTAAATATATACCAGAAGTTAAGGTAGGAAAGTGTTATAAAATCCAACAGGAAATGACAGAATGGCACAAATCCTAAATTGGGGGCACTACTGCTTTAGTGAAGCAATCAGAGCTTCAAAGGGAGTGAACCTAATCACCCACTATAAATCCCCAACCTCACCCAAGCCCCAGCCGAAGAATCCCAAGTCTACAAAGAAAGACAAGACAGAAGGGCAAACGCAGTATCATCAAATCACTAAACTTCCACCTCTTCCTTGTCCAAAAGGCATCCCTCTGCTCTCCTCCTGATCCTCAAAATGCGCATTCCACTTGCCCAGTCTCCATCCTGAGAAAGAAGGGGTGATCCCACCCCTTTCTATAATAAGATAATATTAATAATACAGTAGTAACATCAATTAACACTTATTGAGCACCTACCATATGCCAGGCATTCTTTTAAGCAGTATGAGGGGCCAGGGGTCAGGACTGAGTACTAGAACTGATACAAGTCAGTTCCTGAAGTAATCCAAACTTAAGAAGCCCTCCAAACCAGACCCAGAATGCGGGCCATGCTCCCCCTAGTGGCATGCTGGAGTTATGGAGGTTCCTTAGGGCCTTGTCCTGGGGGAAGAAGGGACAAAGGAAGGGCCCCATTACTGAGAGAACTGGAATCCCTGCTTGGGTAATGCTACTGTGTACACACTCCTTGAACTGCGCAGAGTCAGGGACAGCTGAATCCCGCCACTGCCTCTGCAAGGCTGGATTTAGACCAATCCTACCTGACCTTTCTGAAGGATAAGGATTTGACAACCTTATATAAGATCTCTGCTGTCTGCTGAGAGGCCTGCAAGCATACACGTGCCAGAAACCTGGGAGACATCCTCGACTCTCCCTTCTTCTTTCTGCCCACATCCAACCCATTTCCCAACTGCAAACAATTCTACTTCCAAAATATATCTTTTATCTGTCCACTTTTCTCCACCTCTGATGCTACCCATCTCTCACCTTAATTATTGCAAAAACCTCCTAATTGCCCCAGCTTCCACTCTCCCCTCACAAAGTCATTAGAGCTGTCTGAATCACCTTTTTTTTTTTTTTTTTTTTTTTTTACACCAGATCAGGTCATTTCCTGCTTAACACACTTCATTGACTTCCCACTACACTTAAGATAAAATCTAACTTCTTACCAGGACCTACAAGGCCCAGCATGATTCTCCTCCTGCCTTGTTTCAGCACACTTCCTGCCCTTCCCTGTCTGTGCATCAGCCACATACAACTGCTTTTAGTTCCCCTGAGGTGTCATATTTTTTCCAGGTTGTTTCCCGTTGCTGGGACACTCCCCTACCAAGCAGTCTTTGCCTGGATAGCTCTTACTCACCTTGCCTCACCTTGACTCTCCTGTCTCTTGACTTTCACAATCCTCCAATCTAAATGAGGCTCCCCACACTTATCCTTCAGAGCACTCACCATGCTGTGTAATTATGCATTTGTACAGTTATCTGCTTAATCTCAGTCTTCCCTCACGAGTTCCTTAGGGTACGAACCTTGACTATTTTGCTAACCACCAATATTCCCTGCACTTCGTGCAGGGCCCAGCTCACAGCTGGCACTCAATAAATATCTGCTGAATGAAATGCATAAAACCCCATTTCTTCCTGTCCGACGGGAAGAAGAAACTTAGAGCAGCTATTTCATGTCACTCATTGCCTCTTTTCATAGACTTACAAACTATAATTACATTTCTTTTCCTCATGTGCCTTGCCTGTGGGCACAACCAAAAATTCCTGTAAAGCCTCCCTGTGGTTTGTTTCCCAGAACTTTCCTGGTAAGGTCACTCTCCTGGGGCTGCCCTCCAGGGTTTTACAGCTGCTCCCATTACCAGTCCCCACTCACAGGCCTCCACCACCACCGGGTCATTGCCAGACCACTGTGTAGGAATGGCCCAGCTCCCACGATGACAAGGTTCTCTCAGGCCAGCAGCTCCAAGGACAAAACACCTCCTCTCCCCTCCATGGTGCAAGCCACTGTGCTTGTAAAAAAATACATTTTTACTAAAAAAAAAGTCTTATGTTTTATAATTTGGAGATGGTTGTAAAAAGTTCAGAAAAAAAGGGTTCTATTACTAAAAAGAATTTTGAACACTACAGTCTGGAGGAAAAATGAAGGTCTAAGTAACACCAACAGCAGTGTGACTACATCCAGCGTTGCCTCTTCTGGCCTACGCTCCCACCCAAATCTGAAATCCTCTGGCTTCATCTCTTGCCCACACCTCCCCTGCTACCAACCACCCCATTACAGGCACAACCACAGTGCACTGCCTAGTTCTTTGAACACTGCCTGCATTTTCCTCTCCCTCCCTCTATGGCTCATGTTGTTACCTTTATCTGAATGCCTCTCCTTCCCCCACTAACAAAATCTTACTGCCTTCAAGGTCCAACTCATTTATCACCTCCTCTGTAAAATATTTTTCAATCTCCTGATAGAATCTGTTTGTCTCTTCTACAAATCAACAGCAGTTTAAAGATGCCTTTACTATAGCGTTGATATCACTTTATCACTGTTACTTGCACACCTGTCTCCCCCACAGACCTGAGCTCCTCGAGGTGTATCCACTTTAGTATTTCATTCAATGTATGCAATAAGTGTGTGTGAGATAAACGAATCATTGAAAAGACTCTCCAAACAAACAAACAGAAACAGCTATTTCCTCTCTAAGGTGAGGGAATTTGAGTGGATGGACCTACATTGTACAAGAAAATACATATATGTAAATCGGATTTTGGATTAGGTCACTAGAGGGGTTTATAGTACTTTCTTGTCTCTTTAAAGACAACCGAAATTCTGAACCTGAAAACACAGGAACAGAGTAAATCTTTTCAAGTCATTCCTTACTTTGGGATCAAAGAAATTCAAGTAAAATGGGCCGTTCTTTCAATATTATTGGTTGGATCTTAGAATGCCTAAGAAATGGCAGTCTAATTTCAAATGCCTCTGGGAAGCCTAGTTTCTAATGCCCATCAGACTGGGGTCCAGTAGTATTCCCACTGAAAACATCCAGTTCTACCAAATTAATGGGTGATCAGGTCAAGTGCAGTGGCTCACACCTGTAATCCCAGCACTTTGGGAGGCTGGGGTGGGAGAACTGCTTGAGCCCAGGAGTTCAAGACTAGCCTGGGCAACATAAGGAAACCCTATCTTTACAAATAATAATTTTAAAAAATTGGCTGGGCATAGTGGCACACGCTTGTGGTCTCAGTTACTCGGGAGGCTGAAATGGGAGGATCACTTGAGCCTGGGAGGTTAAGGCTGCAGAGAGACATCATAGCATCACTGCACTACAGCCTGGGTGACAGAGCAAAACTGGTCTCAAAAAAAAAAAAAAAAAGTGGAGGGAATCAAACATATTCCTCTCCACCAATTCTCCTACACTGGGTTCTAGCTGCCATTTATAGAAGAGCCCTTAAGGGCTTTACAATTTTCCTCTTCTGCCTGTGAATGGCAATGTGGTAAAGAGGGAAGCTTTTAAAATTCAAGAGGAGACAGCTAGCAGGCTGGAGCCCAGTCCTGGCTTCCAGCTTTCTGGAATGGTAAAATCCTAGGCAAGTCCCTGTCTCCCTTAGGGCCTTTGCTTTTTCCTCCACATGAGAGGGCTGGAGTAGCTGCTCAAGCATCCTTCGGCTTGACTGTCCTACTGCATCATTCTACTGCAGTCACCCAGTCCTACTGCTTTCTAAGTCCAAAGCAGCAGAAAGACTTCTTTCAGCAGAGCCCCGGGCTTGGGGCTTTGGGATCAGACAGAGGTCCATCACCAATGAAAAGTAGTCTTTTTTAGAAGAAAAAAAATGGGAGACCCAGGCTTCCTGCCTAAGGAGGGCTGGACAGAGAAGAAAGGTGCTAAATTACAGAATGGGGAAATTAGGAAATGGCCTGGAAGAGGACTAAGGCTCCTGCTGAGGTCCTTGCTCAGACTCACCCCTATCCATAAGTCTGAGACAAAGTTGCCTTTACAAAGCAGACACTGAACAGCTGACAATACCTAAGTTCTCTTGGAAGACAATCTGTCTACTGCAAATCAAGCATTCTCTACCTGGGTGCTATTAGGGCCTTCAGATCGACAAAACAAATGTCTTCCTCAAGATGGCAATCCTGGGCCCCCTCCACCTGGAAGCCACATCTGGCAGGACCTGCACAGTGTTGACCACTGCCACACAAACTTTGCTTGCACAGCCTTCCTAGGAAGGCAGAGAAATACCCATTCTGTGGTCAAGTCCTAGTGCTTTATGATAGGAAGTTTTCCCAGGTCCTTACTCCTGACCTAATTCCCCCTGCCTCTCCTACCACCAGCACCGCACCCCTGACCTTAAGGCTCTGAACTAGGGAAGTGTGGAATTCAGCCTATAATTCTTCTAGACCCCACAGCCCTGCAGTGAAGCAGCTACCACACACCTTCATGCTAGGTTGCGCCCTCTCTCCTTCAGTCTGCCAGTCATCCAGCCCTAGTTCACCTCCGCTCAGCTCACAACCCTCCGTACAAAGCTCAATGTCTAGATACTCACAACATAGGTACTCACAGCTTGCTTCAGTTTCTTGGAGTCTCTGTGATAACGTTAATATATAAGTCAATTTTCTGAAATCTCTCAAATCCACAGGCCCCTGACCATTGTCCCTCATTAAGTCGGAGCATGTTAACACTGGGCCACATAAACATAGGCTTCGGGCCAGGAAAGACTGGATCAAGGAAGCAATACCCTAGATCCCCATGAAAGCACCATTTTACCCTTCTAAAATAGGCTTTCTGGCCAGGCGTGGTGGCTCACACCTGTAATCCCAGCACTTTGGGAGGCCAAGGCTGGCAGATCACTTGAGGTCACGAGTTTGAGACCAGCCTGGCCAACATGGCAAAACTCCGTCTCTACTAAAAATACACAAACTAGCCAGGCGTGGTGGCGGGCGCCTGTAATCCCAGCTACTCAGGAGGCTAAGGTGGGAGAATCACTTGAAACCTGGGAGGTGGGGGTTGCAGTGAGCTGAGATCACACCACCGTACTCCAGCCTGGGCAACACAGTGAAACTCTGTCTCTAATAATAATAATAATAATAATAATAATAATAATAATAATAGGCTTTCCAAGCTTAGCTAGCTCAGAACTCTGAGTTCAACAATGACCTTAACCTACCATGATTAAAATCTTCAGGACTGGGGAGGCAAGGTGCAAAGTGGAGGAAAGGGAAGAGGTAGGGTATTAAGAGGAATGTGGACTCAAGCTGCTTTTCTATGATCTACCCAAGAAAATACCTTCAGCCTGGGAAAGAAGTACCCCTAAGAGTAAGATCTGGGCAAGGCTGTGGGAAGTGTGAGCCCAGACTGTGTCAACCTCCTCAATCCTAGCTCCCCTCATTCTCCCTGGCTAGACTGATTCTCTAGCCCTACCCCCCAGTACTCCTCAGAACAGGCTGCCACTCCAATGCCAGCCATGCCCCACTGCCTTGTGTGACTGCACCAAAGCTCATTCAGCTTAATTCTCCTGCTAGCTGTAATATTCTTTAGAGAAAGAACTACGTCTTAACTCTGAATTCTAGCTTAGGGCTGTGTACCACGTACAATTAATAAATTTTTAAATGAATGAACTAATAAAACCAACCAACTAATCAATCCAACTAAAAAGGGTATTAATAATGTCACCACAGAACCTAGACCATTTGATGCTTAACACCTCACAGTAGTCCAGAGTGTCCAAGATGGGGTGTGTATACAAGATGATTATAAGTGGTATATGGACAAACTTTTTTTAAGTTTTTAATACTTTTATATTACTTAATGTATAGAAGAACAAAGCCAGCTACTAACCTCATTATTACCAATCTCATTGATTAGATCAATACTAAAGAAGTTATGTTTTTTGTATGCTTTTAGTATTGTTTTATAGCAGGCAGAAGTTTAAGGAGAGGCGGGGCTTGGTGGCTCATGCCTGTAATTCCAACAATCTGAGAGGCCAAGACGGGAAGATCGCTTGAGCTCAGGAGTTTGAGACCAGCCTGGGCAACATGGCAAAACCCCCATCTCTACAAAAAATAAAAAACAGCCAGGCGTGGTGGCACACAGCTGTAGGCCTGGCTACTTTCGACGCTGAGGTGGGAAGCTCACTTGAGCCTAGCAGGAGGTCAAGGCTGCAGTGGGCCATGATCATGCCACTGCACGCCACAGCCTGGGTGACAGAGTGAGACCTTGTCTCAAAAAAAAAAAAAAGTTTAAGATAAAATGGGATATTTGTGTAACCTCAAAGTATCTCTCCCAGAATATTTATTAATTACAAAGGTAGAAATAACCTCGCGGTGGAGAAATTGACACATATCACCTTAATCAAGTGATCAACGTTAACACCACAGGCCATAAAGACATAATGACACCACGTACCCCAATACCATGTGCTGAGAAGGGCATTTCACCTCTGTGGTGCTCTTCCCAAATCCATGACCTTGATCTAATTATGAGAAAACATGAAGTAAACCCAGCCTAAGGGATATTCTACAAAATACCTGACCAGTACTCCTCAAAAGGGCCAGGGTCATGAAAGACAAGGACAGACTGAGGAATTGTCACAGATTAGAGGAGACTAAGGAGACGCAGCAACTAAATGCAACATGGGATCCTGGATTTGATCCTGGAATAGAAAAAGGAGTTTCGTAAGAAAAACTGGTGAAATCCCAGTAAGTCTATATCAATATCAATTTTAGTTTTGATCATTGTACTGTAGTTACATAAGATTAGGAGAATTTGTACTGCCATTGCAACTTTTCTCTAAGTCTAAAATTATTTAAAAGTAAAAAGTTTTTAAAAGCCAAATTTAAAGATAAGTAAATAAAAGTATATACAATACATGGTTACAGGAAAAAATCATAAAGGTAGGTAAGACTGACTCAAGTTTGGGAAGCACTAAAGTATTTACCCTACACCCAAGAAAAGTCGCCCCCAGAATGAGAATCACTGCTGTTGAAGAATATTTAGTAAAATAGGGAAATGTTCACTTTATATTACTTGGGGGTAAAATTAATAAATCATCCCTTTCTGTTAAAAAATATATATATCACATATATTACCCATAGAAAACAGTCTGTGTTAAAATAAAAATAACCTATGCTAACCAAAGCACAGATGACATTTATTAAATAGTAAATGGGACATGGCTTTTGGAAAGTAACTTATCAATTAAAATGCTCATAGACTTTGACTCAGTAGCCTCACTCAGGGAGAATATCCTAAGAGAAAATTCCTAAGTATGCAGAATAAATGTCTGTTTCCGGCATTATTTATAATAATTTTCAGAATTAGAAACAATCTCCATATCAGTCATTCCTAGATTAGTATTTTTTTAAACCGCAACCCAATAAAGAATGTTTTACATTGTAATCTAGCATATGCATGTGTGAGAGGGTGTGTGTGTATGTGCGTGTGTGTAAAAAACTGAACCAAAAAGGTTTCTCAAAACAACACTATCTTTACTGTATGTGATGCTCTCTGCTATTTTCAATCCTAATCTATGTTATTAAGAAATTAAGAAAACAAAGTACATAGAGCCCCACTAAACTGATTTCCTGACCCAATAATGGATTATGGCCCTTAGTCTGAAAAACTGCACTAGATGGTCTATTGTGCAGCCATTGTAAGAGATGACTATGGCTGGGTGCAGCGGCTCACATCTGTAATCCCAGCACTTTGGGAGGCCAAGGTAGGTGGATCGCTTGAGGTCAGGAGTTCGAGACCAGCCTGGCCAACATGGTGAAACCCCATCTATACCAAAAATACAAAAATTAGCCAGGCATGATGGCGCATGCCTTAATTCCAGCTACTTAGGAGGCTGAGGCATGAGAACTGCTTGAACCCAGGAGGCAGAGGTTGCAGTGAGCTGAGATCGTGTTACTGCATTCCAGGCTGGGCAACAGAGCGAGACTCTGCCTCAAAAAAAAAAAAAAATTAATTAATTTAATTTAATTGAAATTTAAAAAATTTAAAAGAAACTACTATAAACCACAAACTAGTAGCAGCAATTTGTTCTAAGGAGAAAAGAGTGTGGGAGGAAAACTTGCTTTTCACTGTATATCTTTTTGTACCTTTTGAATTTATAACACGTTTTTTATTTAAAAATTAACTAGCTGGCTCACACCAGTAATCCCAGCACTTTGGCAGGCCAAGGTGGGAGGATCTCTTGAGACCAGGAGTTCAAGACCAGCCTGGGCAACATAGAGACCTTGTCTCTACTAAAAATAAAAAAAAAAAAATTAGTACAAGCCTGTAGTCCCAGCTACACAGGAGGTTGAAGTAGGAGGATCACATTAGCCTAGGAGATAGAGGCTGCAGTGAACAGTGATCACGTCACTGCACTCTAGCCCAGGAGACAGAGAGAGATCCTGTCTCAAAAAAAAAGAACTAACTTTAAATGGCAATTACGAAGACTTTATTAGCATGGGAGACAACGCTAATTATGCATAATAAAGCTATAACTACATTAAAATGTAAAGACATATGCAAGTGAAAAAAATTTATACCAAGCAATAATCATGTTAGCAATTTTTTTCCTTTTTACTAAATTCTACATATTCTACACTGCTGCTATTGTAGATTTGTTTTGTTTTGTTTTGTTTTTGAAACAAGGTCTGGCTCTATCGCCCAGGCTGGAGTAGAGTGGCAAGATCTTGGCTCACTGCAACCTCTGCCTCCCAGGCTCAAGCAATTCTCCCACCTCAGCTTCCCGAGAAGCTGGGACTACAAGTGTGCACCACCACACCCTGCTAATTTTTTTATTTTTTGTAGAGAGGGGGTTTTGCCATGTTGCCCAGGCTGGTCTCAGATTTGTGAACTATTTTCTACCATTCAACATACATTCATTTTCTTAAATTAAATCAATTACTGGTAAGGACACAGGAGATTTTAAAGTTAATAGTAGCATTTTCTTTCTTAAGCTAGGTGGTGGGTCACTTAAACTATACATATAAAAATACATATTCTACATATTTTAAATAATTTCTCAATTTTTTCCAACTTTACTGAGTTATGATTGACAAAAGTTCTATATACTAAAGATGTACAGCATGATAATTAGATATACTAATACACTGTGAAACAATTATCACAATCAAATTAACACATTCATTACCATACAGTTACCATTTTGTGTATGTGGTGGGGAGAGGTGAGGACACTTAAGACTTACTCTCTTGGCAAATTTCAAGTAAACAATACAGTATTAACTATAGTCACTATGCTGTACATTAGATTCCCAGGATTTATCTTATAACTGAACGTTTAGCAACATTTTTTTAAAGAAAAGATTTCAAAAGTGGACTCTTTCCCGCAACCTTCCTTTTGACCTCAGACTCACGGAGCCACTCCAACAAGGTACTGAGATAGGATTTAAAACTGTCAGTCAACTGGATACTTTCCACCTCTGTGAAGAGAATCTAACGTGGACTGTACCATCCCCATGGCTTCTAAAGGTTTCCCTTTCGAACTCTGCAGGTGGGCTAGTTTCGGCGTTCCATTCACACTCAGGACTGTTCTTTTGTTTTTCCTCCTTTCCCTACCAAGCTATTGTTCATTCCCTTACATTTTTAATTACATATAATCTCTTCTGAGCATATTCATCTTTGAATTTCCAGCAGGCTGTAATGCAGTACTTTCTTTGTACATAGCAAGTGCTCAAAAAATATTTCTTAATCAATATCATAGGCAAAACTCCAGAAAAGAATATATAAAAAGTGGCAAGGACTCAGAGAAGGAAGTATTGATCCCTGGAGATTAAGTACAAATCGCATCAAGAGACATCATTACTTTTAGTTAATGAGGTTACTATATAATTATTGTAGAGAATAAAATAGATAATACATGTAAAACACTCAGCAATAGCTAGTAAGTGATCCATAAATAACAGATTGGGGACTTAAAAAGTAATATCCATACATATTTACACAATATATATTTGTATATAACATATATATCATAAATAAATACACACATATGCACATACATATGGCAAAGAATGTCAGGGACATAATTTATCTGGACTCCAGAAAAATCTCTCTTGATCTTTAAAGAAAAAAAAATCAAAGATACACCGGCAGCTGGATGGACTGGTAACTCAGGACAGCTGGGTCCAAACAGTGCTATGAAATGAATCGGCATCAACCAGGAAGAGGAGCTCTGGAACTCCTAGAAGTTTAGGCACATCCCATCTGTTTTTATCACATTTATTGATTTGCGTATGTTGAGCCATCTGATATGGTTTGGCTGTGTCACCACCCAAATCTCATCTTGAATTTTAGTTCCCATAATCCCCAGGTGTCATGGGAAGGATCCAATGGGAAGTGATTAGATCATGGGGGCCATTTCCCCCATGCTGTTTTCATGATAGTGAGTGAGGCTCATGAGATCTGATGGTTTTATAAGCTCCTGGCATTTCCCCTGCTTACACTCATTCTCTCTCCTGCCACCCTGTGAAGAGGTGCCTTCCACCATGATTGTAAGTTTCCTGAGGCCTCCCAGACATGTGGAACTGTGAGTCAATTAAACTTCTTTCTTATATAAATTACCCAGTCTCGGGCAGTTCTTTACAGCAGCATGAGAATGGACTAATACACAATCCTTGCATCCCAGGGATAAATCCCACTTGATCATGGTACATGAACCCTTTTTTTCCTTTTTTTGTGACTTGAGGCCACTGCTCATTCTTCTTTTTTTTTTTTTTTTTTTTTTTTTTTTTGAGATGGAGTCTTGCTTTGTCGCCCAGGCTGGAGTGAAGTGGCGTGATCTCAGCTCACTGCAACCTCCGCCTCCCGGGTTCAAGCGATTCTCCTGCTTCAGGCTCCCCAGTAGCTGGGACTACAGGTGCCTGCCACCACGCCCGGCTAATTTTTTGTATTTTCAGTAGAGGCGGGGTTTCACCGTGTTAGCCAGGATGGTCTCGATCTCCTGACCTTGTGATCTGCCCAACTAGGCCTCCCAAAGTGCTGGGATTACAGGCGTGAGCCACCATGCCCGGCCTCTTTTCTTTTTTTAAGTTCAGGGGTGCATATGCAGGTTTGTTATACAGGTAGACTTGTGTCATGGGGGCTTGTTGTACAGATTATTTCATCACCCAGGTATTAAGCCTAGTACTCATTAGTATTTTTCCTGATCCTCTCCCTCCTCCCACCCTTCACACTCAAGTAGGCCTTGGTGCCTGTTCTTCTCCTCCATGTGTCCATGTGTACTCAATGTTTAGCTCCCATTTATAAGTGAGAACATGCGGTATTTGGTTTTCTGCTCCTGCATTAGTTTGCTAAGGATAGTGGCCTCCAGCTCCATCCATGTTCCTGCAAAGGACATGATTTCATTCTTTTTTTATGGCTGCATAGTATTCCATGGTGTATATGTACATTTTCTTTAACCAGTCTACTGTGATGGGCATTTAGGTTGATTCCATGTCTTTGCTATTGTGAATAGTGTTGCAATGAACATACATGTGCTTGTATCTTTATAATCAAACAAAATTTTTTTTTTTTTTGGAGACAGAGTCTCACTCTGTCACCCAGTCTGGAATGCAGTGGCACAATCTCGGCTTGCTACAGCCACCACCTCTCAGATTCAAGCAATTCTCCTGCCTCAGCCTCCCGAGTAGCTAGGACTACAGGCGCACACCTCCACACCCAGCTATTTTTTTTTTTTTTGTATTTTTAGTAGAGACACGGTTTCGCCATGTTGGCCAGGCTGGTCTCGAACTCCTGACCTCAAGTGATCTGCCTGCCTCGGCCTCCCGAAGTGCTGGAATTACAGGCATGAGCCACTGCACCCAGCATCTTATAATCAAGTGATTTATATTTCTTTGGGTATATACCCAGTAATGGGATTGCTGGGTGGAATGGTATTTCTGTTTTTAGGTCTTTGAGGTATCGCAACACTGTCTTCCACAATGGTTGAACTAATTTACACTCCCACCAACACTACATAAACATTCCTTTTTCTCCACAACCTTACCAGCACCTATACTTTTTTGGCTTTTTAATAACAGCCATTCTGACTGGTGTGAGATGGTATCTCATTGTGGTTTTGATTTGCATTTCTCTAATGATCAGTGATGTTGAGCTTTTTTTCATATGCCTGTTGGCCACATGTATGTCTTCTTTTGAAAAGTGTCTGTTCATGTCCTTTGCCCACTTTTTAAAAATGGGGTTGTTTTTTTTCTTGTAAATTTGTTTAAGTTACTTATAGATGCTGGATACTGGACCTTTGTCTTATTAGACTCAGTGTGCTGTTGAATTCTATTTGCTAGTATTCTGTTAAGGATTTTTGCATCTATGTTCATCAGGGATGTTGCCCTGTAATATTCCTTTCTCTTCCCATTTATTCTAGATCTCATCATGGTTACCCTTTTTATCAATGACTTGGATAAGACACAATTATCAAATATGTTTATGATAAATTAATTGGGAGGGATAATGAATATACTAGATATAATCAGAGAGAAAAGCCTCCACAAACTGGAACCATAGGTTAAATATGGCAAGATGAAATTTTTAAAGGGTAAAATATGTAATTTTACACTGAAGCTTAGAAAAATACTGCAAGACAACAGGATAAAGATCGTTATTAGTGAAAAAGACCTGAGGAAAGGTTCAATATGAGTCAACTGATGAGCAAATGTGATTTTGAGTTTAGCTGACAAAACACAGGGCCCAGATCAAATGAGATTCATGTCCTACTCTGCTCCATTCTGGTTAGAACAAAAGTGTTTCCAGGGGACATATATTATATTTGCAGTCCCGGGGTAAATGGAGTCTTGAATAACATTTCAGACAAATATATTGAAAGAAAAAAAGGAAATCAAGTCTTTTGGAGCCCCTTAAACTGAGAAGATAACACGTCTGATTCATGAGGTTGTAAGTTCTCCTGCAGAACAAGAAGATAGAAAACTACCGCTTTTATCCCCACGGAGTCATCTCTGGGGAATAAAGAACGCTCACAGAAAGAAGAGACAGCTGGGCCCTGCCTGACCTGCCCTTTGTCCCTCCTGCTAGTCACATCAAAACCTCCCAGCTGGGGCTGTGACCATCCGAGCTTTATCAAGGATATAGAGCAGCTCAGGAATCCAAACAATTCTGACCCATCATCTCCCCAAACCATGGTTCACTACAAGCAGAATCACAGTGATATTTTTAACTATCAGAGTGAATTCTTGTGGATCTTTAACCTCCTATACTAAGCTGTCATCTGATAGCTGTTGTGAGCAAGGACTCAGGCTTAAATGCTGTAAATGAAACATTAGATGGTAGGAATGCAGCATTTCAGCTTCTTCAGGGATTGCTGGGATATAGACATACCAGCTTATCTCCTGTAAAGGAACCCTATGATGCTTCTTCTAAGGATCTGGGGAGAGAGAAGAGCAGTGGCCATTCAACATCCGGTTCTTATCCTAGGAACATGGAAGGCGGCCCTGATCTACAGATGAGTCATACTAAATAAACGTCAACATCCTACAGGAGAAGATGCCATTTTTTAAACTATCTTCTTTTTCCCCAAGGTTAAGAACTTAGAAGTTCCTAATCTATGCAATGATTAGCTCCTTTCCTAACAAGACATGCACTGGGCCCATCCTATGTTTCTGCGGAAGACAGCTAGTTTGCCTTTGTGTAAAAAGAGGTCCTTATGAATGTTCATTCACTTAGAGATCAACACTGAACAACCTGTGCGATAGAGAAATCAGTTAGACCCCACGATGCAAGGAAGGGAAGATGAGGGAGATGATGAAAGGAAAAGCAGAGGAATGTGGAGGGAGCGGGGAGAGTAGAAAGCAATTTAAGATCTTGAAGGACAGAAACAGGAGGAAGCTTGTTTGGAAGTCTGAGAGTGGCAAATTTGGGGGAATTCCTGAGCATTACTCCCAGGGATGTCAGGGAACATACTTGAGCACCACTTAGCCTTTTGAATTTGCAGGAAAGAAAGAATTCAGAAAGCTTTTATTCCCTCCCTGTCTGGGGCTCCTTACCCTGGGGTGATACATCTGCCTACACCCCACTTAGCTGGTTGGCTGAGCTGTGAACGACTGAGAGGAGGAAGGCAGAGTGAAAAGAACAAAGGGTCAAGGACTACTGTCCCCCGCACAGCTAGTGCCAGCAGAACACTCCCTTCTTACAAGGCCATGGGACTCCAGAGGCTAAAACTGGTAGATGCTAGCTCATCTCAAACCCGAGCAGATAAAGGAAGTCAACGATTTCACAGTTCTCCTGAAGGTGATGAAAGATTATAGCCACTCATCTCCAATGCAGACACCCTCTGCCATCAGTAATGCATGACACAGCTCTTCTAAGGTAAAGGCCCAGAGGAGATGAAGAAGGGGTGCATACTCTGGGAAAATTTGGCAAGATGAGGCTTGACTCTCTCTGCGTGCTCCCAAGACAGTTACCAAGTTACCACTGCTTTGTCACAGACGGTCCAAGACCCAGAGAGATGCGAGAGTTGTCAGAGGCTTAGAGACTTATGTGGTTGGGATTTGGGGGCTTGAAGTGTTTTTTGTTTTGTTGTTGTTTTAGTAAATAAGACTGTCTCAGCAAGCTTCTGAAGGGTGAACCCTGTACCTCTGTTTTATCCAAGATGGCTAGGAAGAGAGACAGCTCAACGACATCTGACTTCACCTTATGCTCTGAGGGTTGGGAGAGAATGGGATAGACTTTCCAAATAAAACAACAATTTGCCAGCCACAAACTTCCTTCCTCTACTATCCAGGTAATCCATTTCCTCCTTAAATCCCTATTGCACCAGACTGGAGGTGGGGAGGGGGAACGGGGGTGGACTGTGGCAATGTTGTGTGGAGGCGACAAGGACAAAAATGTGAGACATGGACCCAACTGCTGGCTATGGAACTTGGGATGGACCCCAAGGCCAAGGCAATTCAGACTAAACTAAGAGCACCATGAAGTTTACTACCTTGAGAACCTCTTGAGTTCTCAAGGAAGAGAGCTGTTCCTGCCTACAGTGGCTGGGGCAGAGATCTAAAGCAAGTAAAGGACCAGACAGACGCTGAGAACCTAGAAGGAGCACACAAAGCCTAATTCAGCCTCATGACCTTGACTTCCTCTTCCAGAAGTGCCTGGACACAGAGCAGTGCACCTTCAACAGCACAACTCGGCCATTAAGGCTGCACCAAAATTCATTCAGGAGCCCATCCCTGGGCAAAGCAAAGCCTCCTGCCCCCCAGGATGCAGCACTTCTCTGGTTTGTCTTCAGGGGCTCCAGTGCAGCTGTATCTGCGGGGAAGCTGGGGGTCAGGACGCAGACCACAAGAACCCACTCTGTGAGGGGTCACTGCTTTCAAGGACACCAAAGGGGACCCTCATCTCTGCGTTCCTTTCTTCCACCATGATCCCTCTCTGCTTCCTCTCCTGCCATGTGGGGTGGTGAGAATGGGGACAAGCAGGGCGGACCGAGCACTCTTTTAGTAGGAAACAAGGACTCGGAGGTGACCAGCTGCAGAGGTGAGCAAGGCTCCAGAAGCACTCCAGCTTCTGACCCGGATGGCTGAGTGCCACCACCATCTCAGGGAACACTGACCAAACAGAAGATTCCACGCTGCTTTGCTGCGGTCATGTCTGAGTTTACCCAAGAGGGGAAGCTGCTCCAACAGAGAAAGTTAATTAGACCAGACAAGAGCGGGGAGCAGAGATGGAAGACAGGGATGAGACAAAAAACAGTGGAGGACAAAAAGTAAGATGAAAGGAAGGAGGGAGGCAGGGAAGGGAGGAGAAAGTGTGTGTGTGTGGGGTGTGTGTGGGTGTGTGTGTGGTGTGCATGTGTGTGGTGTGTGTGTAGTATGTGTGGAGTGTGTTGTGCATGTGTGTGTATGGTGTGTTTGTGTGTGGTGTGTGTGGTGTGGTGTGTATGGTGTGTTTGTGTGTGTGGTGTGGTTATGTGGTGTGCTTTTGTGCATGTGGTGTGTGTGCGTATGTGTGGTGTGTGTGTGTTGTGTAGTATGTGTGGTGTGTGTGGTGTGTGTGTGCACATGCATGTGCAGCGTATGTTGTAAGAGGAGGTGGGAGAGGAGTGGGTGACACATCAGAGCCATCACTGCAATGCTGAGCCCCTGGCTGTGGTGATGACTGGCCACAGCGCAATTCAGCAGTGGTGTCCTTGCAGTCAGCTTCCATGGTCAGCACAAGGCAAAAATCATGTGGAGTCAAGTTATCTTGAAAATTCGCTTAGAAAGGCACCACACTGGAGACCCGCCAGTCTCCGGGGAGCCCCATTCAGTACTATTCATATACATTATTTTTGTGCACTCCTATGAATCTCAGAACTAGAAGGACCCAAGGAGTCCATCTTCCTTCTCTGTGGTTCTCAAAAACAATTCTGAGGAGCTGAACCATTGATATGGTCTGAATGCTTCTGAGTAAGTTTCTCTCAGCTCTCAGAGATTGGTTTATCACCTAATGTTATCCAGCCAGACGGACTTTCTGCCAAGCCCACACTCTCCTCCATGCTGCTGTTGTCTTAAAATTGTCTTAGGAGGGAGAGGCCTAGATCATGGGTCCCGCTCCACCACTAAATAGCTGTGTGTGCTGGGAACAGTCGCTTCCTCTTTCGTCCCCAATCTCCCCTTCTATAAAACAGAGCCAGACTAGATGAACTCTAAGAGCCCAGACAATGCTCTGCTGAACGAAGAAGTGCTTTGAAAAGTCCAAGTACTTCACAAACAGAACGTGTCAGTATTGGTTAGCTCTCACAGGTCAGAAACATTGGTGTCTTCCGTCTTTCCCCTCAAGTTCATCCTTCATGTCAGTCCTGCCTCATCTACTCTGGAATATTCTCTAGGACTCGCCCCCTTCCTCTCTCCTGTTGCTGACCTGCCATGTCCTTTAGCAGGCCTCCTCACTGCCTTTCTCTGGCCTCTCCAAAATTATCCTATTTTCATCGATCTACAGGAGAGATTTCCACAAAACTCCACCTTCACTGCATCACTTCACATCACCTATGTAATGGCAGGACTTCCAGAGCTCAGGTCCCTGGCTCTGCTCTGCCACACCTACCCCTCCAAGGCAGATCATCGCCGTGACACTGGAGTGAACATCTCTCCTTTCCTTATAAAGTTGACCCAACTTTAAAGACCAGAAAAATCCTGCCTCCTCCAAGGAAAGTTTTCTGTGGTTTTAAGATACAACTTTCTTGTTCTGAACTATAAATATATCCATGGTTCGTAAACCAACACAGTTAAGATCTTGGATATTCTCTACTTGTTTAACAAACACTGTCTCTCCCAATAGCTTATAAATTCCCTCAGGTCAGAAAATAAGCTTTATATAATATTTGCATCACAATGTCAGTGGAGCTGAAAATTCAGCGAGGGCTGCATTGCCTTACTGCCTGATGGTGGAAAGAAAGATCTTTGTTATCTCTCCAGCCCTTGACAACTCACAGGGAATGTTGGGGTACAGAGGAAGGAGAGAAGAGGTGTAATTAATACCCTCCCAACTCCTAAAGTATCTTCCCGCCTGTTCCTCCCTGCTTTCACCCACTCTGGTGGGGGAAAGAGCCCCCATCACAGGCTCCAATCCACCTATTCTCTGAGGCTGAGCCTGAGCCCATCAGAACAGCATGCAGACAGCTCTATTTAGCTCCAATCTTCATGTTCTGATCCGCCCGTGTGATAGCAACAGCTGCTCACAGTGCCTGACAGTAGTGGGAAGATAAAAGGAAGAAAGAGACACATAAGAAAGAAAAGCCAAGACCAGTAGTCATCTTCTAATATATATTTCATATCTGGGCCCTGGAGGGAAATCTGCTTCAAATTAAGCCCCATCTGTTCTCAAGCCCCCAAAGAGGCAGAGCACCCATGAGAAGGGCTCTATACCCTGCCAGGCCACAGACACCAGTGAAGATTGGCAGCTGCAAAGAAGGATGGCATCCCTGAGGAAGCCAACAAACTGGGAGGTGGAGCCTCTGGCTGACCAGCCCATTCTTAGACTCAGAGCCTCTGCCCCACAACACATGACCCCAAGACCTCCCTGATAGGTAAGAATCACATAAGTATGTAATGGGTGTAAAATGGGGAGGATTGTCAGGAGATCGGCCCAATTCCCAGAGGAAAGCATTCCTGGCCATCATACCCAAGGTACTCAGCAATGCAAGCATAACCTAGCATGCCTAAACCCACCTTCCCCACTACTCCTGGCTTCTGGCCACTTGGGAGCAAATACACCTCTGCAAAAGTCCCAGCTTTTGTGCTCCCCACAGCCAGCCCCCACCATCGTCTCTCCAGATCTTCTCCTGTTTATAAGATGCATTCACTCCTAATCTCCACTTCCAGACACACACACACACCCTTGGGTAGACACAGGGCAATAAGCCTACCTCTCAGGCTCAACTTCTGGGCTGCACACAGTGGGGTGGCTTGCTCCCATAATCCCAGCACGTTGGGAGGCTGAGGCAGGAGGACTGTTTGAGCCCAGGAGTTCAAGACCAGCCCGAGCAACACAGCAAGACCCTGTCTCCATAAAAAAAGATGGAAAAATTAAGTTCTGTAGGATTCACTCCCTAAATAATTAAAAATTTAAACTTAAATTTTAAAAAACCAGGCTTAACTTCTACCCAGTGTGTGTTCATGCTCCCTTGGGCCCTTTCTGCTTGCAGGAGCTGATGATGCTGGGTGCACTCTGAAAGATTTTAAACCTGGTAAGGATGGTAATGCCTTCAGGGGCCACGGGATGCCTTCACAAACCATTCAGAGTGTCAACAGAGCCAGACTGGGGAGACGTCCAGTTATACCAAGACCAAGAGGCAGATTCTCTCATCTGCCTCTAAGCTCCTTCCTCACAAAAGGTATCTGCCACACCCATCTCCAGTGCCAAAGATGGATCACAGCCGACTGAGCTGACTGTCTCTCCTCCTACCCCTCACCCCCACCTTCCAGAGTGACAGGGAGACAGGAAAGCAAGTTGGAAAATTTTTAAAAGAACCAACACCTCGGCCAGGCACAGTGGCTCACGCCTGTAATCCCAGCACTATTGGAAGCCGAGGTGGGCGGATCACAAGGTCAAGAGATCGAGACCATCCTGGCCAACACGGTGAAACCCCGTCTCTAGTACAAAATACAAAAATTAGCTGGGCATGGTGGTGCACACTTGTAGTCCCAGCTACTCGGGAGGTTGAGGCAGGAGAATTGCTTGGACCCGGGAGGCGGAGGTTGCTGTGGGCCGAGATTGTGCCATTGCACTCCAGCCTGGCAACAGAGTGAGACTCTGTCTCCAAAAAAAAAAAAAAAAAGAACCAACACCTCATCACAATCCATGAAAAGCTAGCTCCTGGCTCTAGGACTGCAAGAAAAGGGAATTCCACCTTCAAACTCCCGGTTACCTTCCATGGCTGGTCTCAGTGGAACTGCGCTAGCATTCCTCCTCACAGAGGCATGAGGCAGCCACACCCCCCACAGCCCCAGAGCCCAGAGGCAGAGTTGGGCAGAAAGGAATGCAGATAGTTTCCCAGAAGTGTCTGGCCGAGGAGGAAACCAAGAGCTTACCCACAGCTTCCTGGGCCCTGACTGGGAGGCACTGGGTTCTCAGAACAAGGATTCTGGCAACTCAGGGATGGTGAGGCCCTTGTATGTGAAACCCCACAGGAGGCGAGAACACAGTGGTGGGAAGAGGCCCTGACAGAACAAGCCTGGGCTGGCCCCAGACGGCTTCCAGTAAGCAGCGGCTGCACTTGAATGTGAGCAAGGGTCTTAGGGAGACCCGAAGCAATCCAGTCACAGGGGAGCCAAGGCAGGCACGCAGATATGAGGTCGGATCCTCTTAGCATAAGCTTTGGCGTCACCTGCTTTCCAGGAAGCAGGCTTCATTTTCTAACACATCTTGAGGGAGGAGGGCAGAACCGGAGGGGAAGCCCAACATCTGACAGGCCAGCAAAGCTGGTGAGCAGATGGGCTCCAATGCCTCCTAGCTTGATTCTCTCAGTCACGCTTCAGAGGTCATACGGCTTTTTTCAGTCCTACTGTTAGTACCACAGCTCCCAGAAGCCTGTGCTTCCTCCAAATTATGACCCTGTAAGGCTCTGTTCTAGGATAAGCACAGGAGAAGGAGCAGAACACAGAAAGAGTTATTAAAGATGCCTTCCTGTTATATACTAAGTGTCCACGTGAAGGATATCAAAATAAAATAATAAAATAATTTTAATTTAAAAGTGGATTACATCATTAACTGTTTCCTTTGCAAGGAAAGGGCAATTCCTAATACAGATTCCATAAAATCCAGATGACACTTCCCCTTCTCATATACGACCTGGACTCTGAAAACCTTAATCAGTTGCTAGCATTAATACAAAATACACACAGAGACACATATAGACACACGTCTGTTCTTCAAAGCTTTGTTCGGGAAGCCAAAGATACAAGAACCCTTCCAACTTCATGTCCCTATGGGGATAACAGGAGGCACAGAGTTAAATACGGTTTTTCCCAAGCAAAGACCTTGGCTGCGAATAGGATTAAGGGTGGCTCTGGACACCCCCACATGCAGGAAGAAGGCTAAGCACCTGGAATCTCCCCTTCCTCCACAGCACCAGTAAATGAACTGATGTCATCTCTCTGGTAGCCAAACATGTCTGTCTCCCAGCCCCTAGGATTTCACCCATCCTTACCTCAAAATTGCATAATAAGGGTCTGCAGCTGGTTAGTTCAGTTACTCACAGCCTGGTGCCAGTGAAGCAAAGGTAAAAAGTTGGCTACTTAGAGCCATTAGTTTCACCTTACCCTGTGGCCACAGATTTTAACTGTTTAAACCTAGATCAAAATGCATGCTGCTTTTTTCAGAGAGGCAAGACCAAAGATGAACTCAAAAAGAGCATCCCTGGGCACCACAGAAAGAAGGAGAAAGATAAAATCAGCTGTGACTGTACTTCTTTGGAACGGGATGACACACGCTGATCCCCAAGCAAGAACATCTGGATAAGCTTTCCCACCCTCACAGGAAATTTTCAGTCACCTGGAACCTAGTACAGTTTGGAAAGTCATTCTATTTTCCTGAACTGTTCATTCCACAAGGAGATGCTGCAGTTTACACACAGTGCACTGGGACATCTTCAGTTTTCATAGATTAGCAGCATATGCGTCCTACAGGAAAGGTCTGTAGCTTTAAATTAGACGCTTTCCATCCTAAGACCTGATACAGCATTGCAACAAGAATGTATTATTTCCTTGTCAAAAATCAGATGAGATAACTCCACTAACCCCACTAAACAGTAAGTTTAAAGAATGTGATCCTGTCATAATTACATCATGATTTTCAAAGTGGGAGAATTTCATTGGGTTTTAAGCTCAAGTTTTTCCCAGTGTGACACACAGTGCGAAAAAGAAAAGAGCTTAGGCAAAGTTAGGCATGGCACATTCCAACTCCTCTAGCCGAGACTGAAGAAAACAGACCTAGCTTTCCTGACCTGCTCCCGGAAGCCCTTGGAAGCACTTTTCTTCCTCTTCATGCAATGGGAACAGAGTCAGTCTCTTCTAGAGCAACTTCACCAGCAGGGGCCAGAGGGTGAACAGACTGTGTTTTCACTAAAAGCTCCTTTTTCAGGCAGTCACCCTTTATAGGTTGAAGACAGTTTTCCACAGAAACAACACGAGACATAGTAGCCAGATGCGCAGACAAGCTCATTAATGAACAACATGGCTGAAATACTGTTTATACATAATAAAGACACAAAACAATACCTCTGTAAATACTAGCAATAAAACAAAACGTAAGAGGAATAAAATTATATCATTTTTGACCAGGCACGGTGGCTCACACCTGTAATCTCATCACTTTGGGAGGCCAAGGTGGGCGGATCAATTGAGCCCAGGAATTCAAGACCAGACTGAGCAACATGGCAAAACCTATCTCTACAAAAATACAAAAATCAGCCGGGCATGGCGGTGTGTGCCTGTGGTCCCAGCTACTCGGGAGGCTGAGGTGGGAGAATTGCTTGAGCCCAGAGGGTGGAGGCTGCAGCGAGCCGAGATCGCGCCACCACACTCTAGCCTGGGCAACACAGCAAGACTCTGTCTCCAAAAAAACAAATAAATAATAATTTTTACGTATTTCAAATTGTGGTCCTGGAAGAAGGGCAGGTTAATTAAAAGATGGATATCTGGGGGGAATCTTTAAAAGCATTCTCAAGAACAATAGTGATGGCACTGATACTTCAAACCGTCTACTTTCATTCCCAAATGTCTGACTGTCCTTTCAGAAGTATTCTTGGTTTCACACTTTACCAGCTATGATCAAAGCTAGCTTTTATCCCACAGGCAAAAAGGAAAGGGGATAAGGAGGGTTTTTTGGGAGGCAATTAAGCAAAATCATAAGGACAGAAAGAGAAGGAAAGATGGGGATTAAAGAGGATGTGAGTAGGATCTGAAGAACACTTACCTGAGGGAGACCTCAATTACCTGTGATTGGTGAGAGATACAGAAGCCAGCTGGTTCATGACTACTGAGAATCGGAGTGCCAGGGAGGACGCACTGGATATTATGTGACAGATACCAGTTGGGTCACCTGCCTAGGACAACTTAAGATCAAAGAATGGGGGAAAATACCAAATGCCAGACACAGGCTCACAACTCTTATCCAGCCCCAGATCAAACTATTACTTCAACCAGACATCGTTGGCATTCACAAGGAACACGTCTACAGAGCCTACAGGGAATGCTCACTGCCTGTTCTCCTGAGCTGGCTGGCTGAGTACCGATCTATCTAAAGAAAATAAACTACCCCAGAGTTCTATGTTACCTAGCTCTAACAGTCTCAGGAAAGTAGGAGGCATCCTCATCGGGGATGTAGGTCACAGTGCAGTTAGGGCTTATGGAATACATAAAAACATGGTGAATATAGGGCCGGGGACGGTGACTCATGCCTGTAATCCCAGTACTTTGGGAGGCCGAGGTTGGTGGATCAGGAGGTCAGAATTTGGAGACGAGCCTGGCTAACACAGTGAAACCCCGTCTCTACTAAAAATACAAAAAAAAAAAAAATTGCAAAATAACAGAGAAGTCCTACTTGAAAGTATACAGAATCAACTATGGAGCTCTTCTGCCCAGAAATATTCACTTAGCTCCACAACTTTCTCTAGCAAGTTTCAGCAGCCTGAGAGCCTCCCAGGGTTGGGCACAGCAACAGTGAGCATGGGTCCTCATGCTCTAACTCTCATCACTAACCCTGCAAAGACAAGCATCCTTCTGTACTTCTTTTTTTTTTTTTTTTTTTTCTGAGACGGAGTCTTGCTCTGTCGCCCAGGCTGGAGTGCAGTGGTGCAATCTCAGCTGACTGCAACCTCCGCCTCCCAGGTTCAAACGATTCTCCTATCTCAGCCTCCCAAGTAGCTGGGATTACAGGCATGCGCCACCATACCCGGCTAATTTTTGTATTTTTAGTAGAGATGAAGTTTCACCATGTTGGCCAGCCTGGTCTCAAACTCCTGACCTCATGATCCACCCGCCTGAGCCTCCCAAAGTGCTGGATTATAGGTGTGACCCACCGCGCCCGGCTACTTTGTTGTTTTTGAGACAGGGTCTCACTCTGCCACCCAGGCTGGAGTGCAGTGGCACGATCTCAGCTCACTGCAGTCTCGACCTCCCTGGGCTCAGGTGGTCCTCCCACTTCAGCCTCCCGAGTGGATGGGACTACAGGCACACACCACCACACCTGGCTAATTTTCGTATTTCTTATAGAGCTGGGGTTTCACCATGTTGCCCAGACTGGTCTGGAACTCCTGGGATCAAGTGATCTGTCTGTCTTAGCCTCCCGAAGTGCTGGGATTACAGGCGTGGGCCACCATGCCCGGCCCTCAGTACTTCTTTAGGAGAATTTCTGCCCGACAAAGGACCACAGAACAGCAAAATACTTTGGAGATTGTCTTTGTCCAACTCATTCTGTACTGGAAGAAGCCAATGCAAATCTTTAACTGGAACAAAAAAAAAAGTCTAAACTATGCAAGATCTGATTAAATCTCAGTCATTTCAGAAGGGTACAGGGATAAGGAAGAAATGTAGCTCTGTCTGAGTAAGTGTATTTGGGGAGGAGGGATGGGGATTACATAGGCAGAAGTTAAACCATTTTGTTTCTTCTTCAAAGGCCTGCCTCTCAGGAACACCAAGAGGACACCTACTCAGTTGTTTCCGTTTATTTTTCTTTTTGAGATGGAGTCTCGCTCTGTTGTCCAGGCTGGAGTGCAGTGGCATGATCTGGGCTCACCACAACCTCCACCTCCCAGGTTCAAGTGATTTTCCTGCCTCAGCCTCCTGAGTAGCTGGGACTACAGGCGCCCGTCACCATGCCCGGCTAATTTTTGTATTTTTAGTAGAGATGGGGTGTCATTCTGTTGGCCAGGCTGGTCTCGAACTCCTGACCTTGTGATCTGCCCACCTCAGCCTCCGAAAGTGCTGGGATTACAGGCGTGAGTCACCGCATCCAGCCGTTTCCCTTTATTTCTTAGTTCTTGATGATAGGGTCCCCCAAATACCCTCCCCTTCCTTGCTGGAACCAAATCATACCACCCTCAGGGTACAAGAATTTGAACATAGCCATGAACAGAACCAACAATCAATGAATGTAGAGCTTGGACATGTTAGCAAACATCGAAGGTCTCTGGAAGCTACAACTTCCAAGGACCAATCTCCGCATGATGGAGAAATCAAAGCCAGGTGAAGATCTGGGCTGAGTTTCAAATATTCCTGAGTTTATGAAGGAGGTGGAAGGCGGGAAGAAGAATTCTGGAACTGAAACCGCAGAAGGCCAAGCCTCCCACATCCCAAGGGTGACAGCAAACAGGTGTGGACCCGCAGCAAGCCGAGGCATGGACAGGCAGTTATCTCCTTAAGTGATCCTCGTCAGAGAATTTCCATCAGTTTTTCTTACCACGTTTTATACTTTTTCAAAGTGACTACATATATTACTTTTATCTGTTTGGAGTCATCTGAGTTCCCTTCCAGTTCCACTAAGGATGCTCACACTAATGGTTCTCTGCCTCTTGCCTGTCTAGTCTTTCCTGGATCTCCCAGGCTTACTCTTTAGATTCCTATCTCATACCCACAGAGTCCCGTCTTCTTCACCATGAAATAAGTTCCCCTCTAACAAAAGGAAATTCAGACATATAAATGTGCCTTGCGCAAGATCCCACCACAAACTAGTAACACTGCAGGGATTAGAATCCAATTCTCCGAACTCACGTCCACCACTCCTTCCAACTGACCACAACACCTCCGTTATAGGAGAAACATCTGCCCTACAGCACCACGACCAAGAATCAAAACAGTTTACTGCATGTCTTTTTAAGCAAAACAACACAGCCAGAATGTTTGGCAGGGACTAACTAAATATTTCCTCTGTGACCTATGCCAGAGAGGAAAACTGTGGGAGTTGGGTAGGCACAGCACAGAGGGAAATCGAAGAGACCACTGCAAAGGCCAGCAGATGGGTGACAAAAGAGGAAAAATGCAGTCCTAAACTGAGGACAAGCTGGGAACAAAGGAATCCGAGTTTTAAAAGTGGTTGAGATCTAAAGATAGGATTGTAGGTCTAAATGGGAATGTCATCTGAGAGGGAAAGCATTTACGGAAAACTTAGGAGGACTATCTTCATGACCTTGGGGCGGGAAAGGAATTCTTAAAGGACACAAAAAGTGCTCACCAACACAAAGCTTGATCAAAAGGATATGGAGCTAAAATCTCACAGCAACATAGAAGCAATGACCATTCTTAGGCCTACAACACAGATGTATGCTGAAGCAACATAACACAGGAATCCAAGCCTACTCCCAGCACCAAGGTCTGAACTGAAACCTGGCTTAGAAAAAAAGCCCAAAGGCAAAATATTAACTTTCCAGTGAAGAAAAAAGGAGGAAGAGAGAAAGAGAATGGATACTAATTTGGCCTAACAGAAGCTAGAATAAAGCTTGCAACATGATAAGGTAGACAGGAATCTATGAGAATGAGATGGACGCCCTGGGAAACCAGGAGCATCATCAGTGGAATCAGAAGGAAATTCAAGGGACCCGAACAAGGATCTTTGCCGGGGGAACTGAAGAAGTCACTGTACGGAACTAGATCCACTGATTTAAAAAACAAAATGTAAAAACCTACCTGAATTATCCAAGAAAGAAACTCTCCAAAGGGTGTGAAATCTGTGAAAAGAGTGGAAAGGTTGTTACCACCAAGTAAAATTCACTTACACTTTCCAGTAACCTTTAAGAAAGGGCTTCAAATAGGATCCCTTAATTGTATTAGAGGCTCTGATATTGAGACTGTTCAACTGAACAAGAAAAGGTGGGCGGGGGTTTCCACAGAAGAGCAAAGAGGTCTGAGGCCAGCTTTCTACCCATGCTCAGGGCAACAGGCTTTCCCTCACTTCTGAGGTGACCACACCAGCAAACTGGGCCACCAGTGGTCCCCCTCCCCAGTGACCCCTCCTGTCCTCTCACAAGCATTACATACAGAGTGGGGAAGAGGGAAGGAAAAAACCTGGAGCTCTTAACCTCAAAGGGTTTCCATTCTACTCAAAGTGCCAGGACACACATTCCTAAGGTCCAGAACCCTTGCATCAACACCTCAGCTCAAGAAGCGCCCGGGAGCAGACCAGACTCTGGGTTGGGAACACTTCATTTTGTTAGGAAGGAGTGCTGATAACTACAGCAGAGACAGGAGAATGAGAAAAGGACTAAGAGAACCCAGGGGAAGGGAATTTCAGGAGACAGATGAATTGCTTCCTGATTATGAACTGATCCACTTACTGGACAGTGTATGAGACAAGAAGTTAAGCTAAGGGGAGTTTTGGGTTTTTTTTTCAAGGCAGCTCTTCCCCAGGTGGAAAAATTGAGAGCACAGACAAAAGGAAGGAGTGACCTCCCTGGAAGCAGGGAAATCCCCCGCCCAGTGCCTCATTTGTAATCAAGGGCAGCGAGAATGAGACTAATGTAAACAGGCCAGGGAAGCTAGCATGCCCTTCTCCAGAGAGGCCAACACACACACTTCCCCCAGCACAGCCCCTGGAAAGGCAGAAGTAGGTATTCTCTTGGACAAAAGAGAGGGGACTTGGGGAGTTCCCAAGGTGCTTTCAGGCTTTTCTGTTCCCAGGCACTCAGCATTCACCAAAATTCCAGGGCACCAAGACCACAAAAAAGGTGAAGTTAAGATTCTGCTGCTTGCAGGAAAATGCAGTTTGCAAAAAGACCCCACAAGAAAGGCTCAGAAGAAAATAATAGGGCTGAACGGCAGGACCACTCCCACATCTGAGCACCTAGGCCTGAGTCGGGCAAGCTTCCCACACCCCTCCCAGCACCAACGCAATGAACAGCTGCCCTGGAGAAAACAATGGGGCCTTTGTCTGTGCCTTCTCCTGTAGATCTCTTTTTGGAGAACCAAACAGGATAATTCCTTTACAAGAGGGGCTCTCCTAAATATCAGTCCAGGCCAAGATGAAAGTTTTTACCATCCACAGCATCCCTCTCAAATAAGACTCCTACCCGTTCCATATTGGGCAGGAAGGGTGCTGTGCAGCATCCAGCCCCACCCCACATAGGAAGCACTGGCAGAGAGGTCCTTGCAGCCCCTTCCTGCAGCCCTCACCAGTCACACACAGGAGCTGCTACTCCTGCTTTCTTCCTGGCCTGGCCACGGAACTGAAAGCCTAAGAACTGTTCTCACTCCCCTTCTTGCCATCCACCAGAATATTCCATATTGAGTGAAATTACAATGCTCGTTGATACTGTTTTCATCAAAATCTGTTAAAATGGACTCCCAACAGTAACTGTGATTTTAAAAGAAAAAGGCATGAAACAAGCTGGACAGTCAAACTTCTCTTAATGTTGCACTACTAAATAAAAATTCCCAAACTGACAAATATCAAGAAACTTACGCTGTCATTTTCCATGATTCAAACATCTTAAATCTAACCTAACTATATAATAGACAAGTGGAAGGTTCTTTCTTTGCTGTCTTATTAGCCCATTTTCTTGACTTGTTTTTAATTTATTTATTATTTTGATTTGCAAATGTCTCTTCTTATATGTTGTGAAGATGATAATAGATTTGAGGTTTTTGTTTTTAGTCCCTTTGCCTAAAAAAAAAATTTAAAATTTTTCCTATGTTGGTCCAAATTAAGAAACAAACAAACAAACAAAACGTGTGTTTTGTGAAGCCAGGTGCCTCATGCCTGTAATCCCAGCATTTTGGGAGACCAAGCTTGGAGGATCGCTTGAGCTCGGGAGTTCGAGACCGGCCTGAGCAGCATAGTGGGACCTCATCTCTACAAAAAAAATCTAAATATTTAAAAAACTATCCAGGCATGGTGGCACACACCTGTATTCCCAGCTACTCAGGAGGCTGAGGCAGGAGGATTGCTTGAGCCTGGGCGGTCGAGGCTGCAGTGAGTTATGACTGTACCACTGCACTCCAGCCTAGGTGACAGAGTAAGGCCATGTCTCAAAATAAAAGAAAAACGTGTTTTGTAAAATCCCATATGCCACATTTCTCCCATTTTCCTTCATTGGGTAACTGGTAGCAGATGAATTCAGGACCCACTTCTTCCAAACCACCACCATGGACTACATGCCATGGCACAACCCTTTCCATGAAACGGAAACAGTCTGAGCAACTCCTGGTGTCTCTCTCCTCGATTCCTCTATTCTAACCATCATTCTTCCTCTCCCCAAACACCTCCAGATCAAGGGTACTTGGGTTTTCAGGCCAGTTAGCTGGGTACCATGAGTTCCCCAGTTCAATCCGGAGTATCCCCCGTTCTCCACGATTTCAGCACAAGGCGGCATCGCAAAGTAGTAGAAAGAAATCTGGAATCAAATGAACCAAAGTTCAAATCCTGGATCTTCAGTGATTTACATAATTTCTCTGAGTCATGATTTCCTCCTCTCTGAGACAATCCGTTCACGAAAGTATCAAGTTGTGAACGGCACATAGTAGGTCCCCGGTGCTGACTCATTACTTCCTTGACAGGTTTCTCTCCTGTCCTCCCAAAAAAATAGGCTTTTTAGAGACTTTTTTAAAAACAGGGAGCTGGAAATGCTGATATCAATAAGACATTGTTCCACAAGGAATCAAAGTCGTGCAGTGTCCCTTACCTTGCTGTGCTGGTCACATTCCGATGACTGCCCTCAATTCCTTTCCAGCCTCTCTTAGGAAAGGCCCAGAACATCTATTTAATGGTATAAACCTCCATTTCTCCCTCTCAAGAGTCTGGAGTTATGAATTATTAGGTGGCTCAGGGTTCTCTAAGGGTAAGGCTTTCAGTGTCATCCTGGAAAATATTAAAATGTGGAAAAACCGCTCATCCCACCACCTCGTGTTTCTGTGTGGTATCGACTCAACCCTTTATGGTTTCCTTTTGGAGTGCATTCAATCTGCCCTGCTCAAACACCACATCAGGTCTCTATCACTGTGCTAAACAAATGTTCCAAATGGGAAAAAAATTGCCATAAATATTTTTTGGGACTGCTCACAGTCTTATTTCACTGCACTTATTTCAAGTCTTTCACTTATTTAAAGTCTTATTTCATTTATTTCATGATGGAGACATCATGAAAGCCAAAGAATTCCCTGTAATTCCCTGTACCAGAAAAGTGTCACACGTGCTACCTTTCCTGAGACCAAAGAGTTTATACAGTTAAATTCTTTACAGTAAGGGTGATTTAGTAAATGCATACATTCAGTTTGATTTAATGTTTAGGACTCTGTAAAGGCTTCTCATGTAAGCAAATTCAAAAATCAGGACAAAAATCCTGTACTGGCCTAAGGATCTCAAATTTCGGCTCCAAAATTAGAGTAGCTCTTCTTTTCTCTCTCTCTTTTTTTTTTTTGAAATGCAGTCTCACTCTGTCACCCAGGCTGGAGTGCAGTGGCGCGATCTCGGCTCACTGCAACCTCCGCCTCCCGGGTTCAAGCAATTCTCCTGCCTCAGCCTCCTGAGTGGCTGGGATTACAGGCAAGTGCCACCACGCCTGGCTAATTTTTGTATTTTTTGTAGAGACGGGGTTTCACCATGTTGGTCTCGAACTCCTGACCTCAGGTGATTCGCCCACCTCGGCCTCTCAAAGTGCAGGGATTACAGGCGTGAGCCACCGTGCCCGGCCGGAGTCACTCGTCTTAATAACAAGCTAAGGGCCCTAATCGAGCATGTGGCCAATGTGGAACCTTAGGCTGCAGCACTAAGCCCAATCAGCCCATTGCTACTAAGTACAAAACCTGCAAGAGGAACAGACTCTCAGTGGGCCTCAATTTCTTCCTCTAGCAGAATGTAAATAAGAATCTCTGCATTTCTAAAAATGTCCAGAAGATTACTAAGATGGAAAACAGTCACTGGGAAGCAAGCACCCCTTCAAGGGTCATTCTTGGCCTCACTTGCTCATGCCTGGCCCTTGGCAACAGCTACCTCCACAGATCTCCAGCCCCACCACCGCCTCTCCTTTCCAAGCCCTCCTCTCATATGGAATACACAAATCCTGTCACAAATAATACGCTGTCTGGCTGCCGTAAATCACCATCCTGCTCATGCCACACCTGTGCTTTCCCCCAAGGTTGATCCTGATATTCTCTACCTCCAGACCCTTTGCACACACCACTCCCTCTTCCCAGAATGGCTTCCCTCCTCTGTTTGCTAAGCCAACTCCAACAGTCCCTCAAGATGCCGCTCCCACGGCACCTCCTTTGGTTGCTTTCTCTGGCCATGGGCTTCCCTTGCATCTTCTCCTCAACATTTTTTGCTTTCCTCTGATCAAACATCTGTATCATACTCCATTGTAAATGTCTGTTTATCTTATGTGCCCTAAAAGAATGTTATATTACCCTCCTTACATTTAATATTTAAATTTTTGCATCACAACCAGTAGTGAAGACGTACTTTCTGCCATATTCTAAATATTGGCATTTTATAAATATTTACAGGCCTGGCACAGTGGTGCATGCCTGTAATCCCAGCACTTGAGGAGGCTGAGGTGGGAGAATGGCTTGAGCTCAGGAGTTCAAGACCAGCCTAGGCAACATAGTGAAACCTCAGCTCCACAAAAAATCGAAAAGTTAGCCAAGTGTGGTGGTGCATGCCTACAGTCCCAGCTACTTGGGAGGCTAGGTGGGAGGATGGCTTGAGCCCGGGAGATCGAGGCTGCAGTGAGCCATAATTGCACCACTGTATTCCAGCCTGGGTGACAGAGCAGAACTCTGTCTCGACAAAAATGTTTTATTAAAAATAAATAAATATTTACATTTTTAAATTAAATACAACATTACTCTCTTAAATGAATCTAAATGATCCAATGGACTCTAAATGCCATAGTGGATCATCTATTTAAAGAACGTACATTTTATACTATGCCTTTTTGTTAACTCTTACTTCCTTTTATTTCGTTTTCAGAATTTTATCCTAATATTTATGCTTCAAAATCTTTTACTGATCAACCTATACTTCTCTGCAATATATATATTAATATTATACATATATACATATAAATGCATAAATTTTTAAATTCTGCTATGATTATAACCTCAATTTTTTATTCTATTTATTTTATTTTTTTTTAGAGACAGGGTCTTGCTGTATCACCCAAGCTGGAGTGCAGTGGCATAATCATAGCTCACTGCAGCCTCAAACTCCTGAGCTCAAGCAATCCTCCTGCCTCAGCCTCCCAAGCAGCTAGAACTACAGATGCCCACCACATTGCTCAGCGAATTCTTTCTATTTTTTATTTTTGTAGGAACAGAGTCTTGCTTTGTTGCCCAGGCTGGTTTCGAATTACTGGCCTCAAGTGATCCTCCTGCCTCGGCTTTCCAAAGTGTTGAGATTACAGGTGTGAGCCACCACATCCAGGCTATAACCCATAAATGTTAAAAAAAAAATTCTTCTTCTGGATTGGGTTTTCATTATCTTTATTGTTTGAATATGCAAATGATCAAAACATAATTGGTTTAGAAATTGGTACTATTATTAAACATAAAAAGTAAAATTTTATTCAAAATGCATTAATTTTTCATTTTTATAGTGGTAAGCACCAAGAAACCTTGTTCACATAAATAACTAAACAGAAGTGAGAGTCTACAGCCATACTACCCTGAATGTGCCATCTCGTCTGATCTCAAAAGCTAAGCAGGGTCAGGCCTCATTAGTACTTGAATGGGAGAAGTAAAATAAATTTTGCTATAGCAATATCAGTATCTTTAGAATCACAAGTCAAAATCATGTCATGACCTATAATCAAAAATTATTTTTAATTATCTATCAACTGACAATGCCTTCAATTTTGTTGAAAGCAAGAATTGGAAACCATCTGACTTAGAAAAGGATTTGCTACTCACAGTCATTCACTTTCCTAATAATAGTCCTAATTGTTCCTTTGCTTGTTAATCTGGAGGCTTTCACACATCAGGCACACAAACAGCAAGACTCCAGATTAATAATGACTATGTCTTCCTTTTGTAAAGTGGGAGAAGAGTGATTGAGAAAGGAAACACCTTGAGTGCAACTGAATTCTCAGACAGATCAGCCTTTGGAAAGGGGATATAGAAAGTCAAGGATCTAGAAAATATCCCCTGTCTGAAGACTACTAGCTTATCTGCCTCTCCCACCAAAACAGTGGCATTATCAAAATTAACATTAAATTATGTTTATTTGTGGATAATTACTGTTACATTTTAACAGAAAGAGACTGAAGACAGCCTAAATGTGCTCAGTAAAGGTCTGACTAAATAAATTACAGAGTGTCTAGAAACCAAAAATACACGGTTTCTCTTCAGGACTGAATCAAGTCCCTTCAGAATCAGGGCCCACACTTCATTCCCACAGCCTCAGCTCCTACAAGCCCTTCGAAGGTCCTCATGTGCATCATTCCCCACTGCAAGTAATGGTTTCTAGATGGGAAACCATGGTCCACAGAGCAACACAGACAGGGACGTGCCAGAGGACATAAGGACAGTAAGACCTAAAGTGTACTGCTGAGGCTTGTTATGAACACTCATGGAATTGCAACCCGGAAGCCTATGTCTGGGGAAAGGGAGAGGGGACAGTGTCTATGCTAAGAGAACAAGTAGCAAGGAGCCAGAAGAAGGCTGAGTGTGGTATGAAGGAATAAATACTCAAGAAGCTGGTAAGGCTGGTGACATTGGAAGGAAGATCCCCCCACAGGTTGCTGGCCCTAGAGGTCAGGGCGCTATCTATCCTTGGAAGAAGGCAAGTGGAGGACAGTATCATCCGGACCAAAGCAGCGCCCAGGCTGAAGGGCCCACCGGGCAGACAGTCCAAGAGAAGGCTCATGGTCATCACAATGGGGAGGAGGGGAAAAGAGGAGTGAGCCAAGACGCGGCTGCTTGCGGACGGGGCAGAACCTACAGATGGGAACAAATGAACCTGGTTTCATAAAACAGCTTCCCTCCTCTGTGCCCCAGAGTAGTCCTCCCAGTTAAAGTCCCCTTTCTAGTTCTCTTCACCAAGTCAAATCCTGCCAACCTGCAAAGGGCCAAGATGATGCCCCTTGTTCTCCATGCAGCCTCCTCAAACACTTCTGCTTATAGTCAGTTCTTCTACCTCTAAACCCTCATCATTCTCTGTTTATACCAGAGGCGGCCTGCAATATTTCTAAACCGCTCCATGATCCATTTGTATTTTGATATTAATCCTTAGCTCTTTGCTGTAGGTGTTTGATGCCTCTCTGAAGATAAGGCTGTGACTTAGACATGTTCCTGTCCCACAGGGTGACCCCTCAATGCTTTACTGTGCGGGACACCTACTTGCTTACAGTTCCAATGGACACACTGTCTCCTGCCACTCATCCAAATGTCTATCTCTTTCACAAAATTAAAGGTTCATTATATACACGTGGATTCTGAATTCTTGGGTCTTTCATAGTCTTTGGCTTAGGGCTTCACACTTGCTAACCACTCAGTGAAACTTCTCCGGAGTCAGTCATTCAGCTGCTGCTCTACCTGAGGCTGTAGCACCAATGAGCCAGCTCTCCAGAGACACGCCCACATGGTACAAACCACGTCCTAGTGGAGAGCATTCTCCCATCATGGGAGGCTCTCCCTTCAAGCTAATCTTAACAAGAATGAAATGGGAATTTGGAATTTTGTTTCCCTTATACAAAGTCACTTCCTAAAATGGGGGGATTATAACTAGGTGATCATTAATTACACTCGCCATTACAAAATTCAAAATACCTCAATTCCTTTACCTTTTATAACGAACATAAAGTGGGATCTCAATAGTATATTTAAAAGAATTTCTCACAAATCTCAGTAAATACAATACAAATAAAATAGTTTGAAACTATGAAAGAAAGATCAGTAAACAGAGAAGAATGAATATATAGGAAAAGGGTATAAGCAGTCAAAGAAAACAAAGCTTAACGATAGAAAAGAAAAGAAAAGCTAATCCCTGTAATGGAATGCCTTCCTCACAGTAAGCTCTCAATATTTGTCATCAAATTTACAGAATGGCTGATATTGATTCTCAAGGCAATGAAACAGACTACGCAAGTGCTGGCTGCAAAAGAAACAGAAACGTAAGGTCCATACTAAATGAATTGATGAATGCAATAAAAACAGAAGTGATGCTACAGAAAAAACTTATCAGAAAAAGATATAAAATACAAAAATATATTTTTCAATAAAAGATTCAAAGCATGCACAAGATGACAAGCACAAGAAGGAATGCAGCTCAGAGAACTATCCCGCAAATGATCAAAGTCTTTGAACAAATGGCCTCAAATCTATAAAGTTTAATAGAAAAAAATGCTATCTAAAAACAATAGAAGGATTTGCTCTGAATACAAAAGATGTACAAAATCATCAACCAGAGACTACCATTATGACATTCTCATATTTTTAAGCATAAGAAAAAGAAAAAACTCAGCAGGCAGAGAAGACCCAAATCCAAATTTCTTCCAATTTTGCAAAGGATACAATTAAAGTCCAGAGATGCATATAAAACTCTCAGAGAAAGTATTTTTACCTCCAGTGTAACAAGGTGAGTAGACTCTTTGAGCAAGTGAAAAAGAAATATCTCTTAGAGCTTTGATCATACCTGAAGAAATTTACCCATCACACACTTCACTTTAAATTATGTCCAAGAACAACTTTAAATGAGACTTAAATGTTTTAAGTTTTACAAATAAGACCAAAGAACCCAAATCAACAACTTCCCATTAAAAATAATAATAAAATGTTAAATAGGGAAAGAGCAATTGTCAAAAAGACATTATTAATAAAATAGGACTGCAGGCACGTGCCACCATGCCCAGCATTTAAATACCAGACAACATTGAGACAACTGAGGACATTTAAATACGGCCTGAATAACAGATGATATTAAGGAATTATTGTTAGTTTGGTTAAATGTGAGAAAGTGGTTATAGATTTTTAAAGTTCTTATCAAATATGCTTCCTGAAATATTATTGGGTAAATGACATAATGTCCAGGAATGGAGGAGAAAGATAAAATTGGCAAAATGTTAATAACATTTGAAGCAGATAAAGAATATATCGAGTTCATTATACAGATGGGAACAATGGCTATCATTATTCATAATAGCCAAGATAACTGAATCAGTTCTCCTGACTTTTGTGCATATTTTGAAATAAGAAGTTTTTTAAATTAATATTTATTGGGTATCTACTGAGTACCAGGTATTGCTTAGGTATTTGACACAAAAATAAAATGGCCTCAAGAAAAAAAAAACAGTAAAGCAGATTCTTAACCCAGGGTTTATCCAGGGAAATATCCATGATTTCTATGGGTGACTAAATCACAGGTACTGCCATTACTCCTGTTTTATTGCCTATATTCATAATAAAAAAGAAATACTAAATTTCAATCGGGGTGGATGAAAATGATGTAATTTTTTTTTCCTATCCAAGTTGCAGACCCTTCAAATTCTACCCATGGACCCCCAAGGGTTGCACCATTCTGCAAATATTCACTGAACACTTAAAATAAGACAGTCACTGCTAGGCACTAGGGATACAAAGGTGAAGAGAATACTACAGGCAGGGCACGTTGGCTCACACCTGTAATCCCAGCACTTTGGGAGGCCGAGGTGGGTGGATAACCTGAGGTCAGGAGTTCAACACCAGCCTGACCAACGTGGTGAAACCCCGTCTCTACTAAAAACACAAAAATTTGTCAGGTGTGGTGGCAGATGGCTGTAATCCCAGCTACTCAGGAGGCTGAGGCATGAGAATCACTTGAACCTGGGAGGTGGAGGTTGCCGTGAGCCGAGATCACACCATTGCATTCCAGCCTGGGCGACAGAGCTAGACTGTCTCAAAAAAAAAAAAAAAAAAAAAAAAAAAAAACAAAAAAAAAAGAGAGACTGAAGAGACTGATAAGGCCAGGCATGGTGGCTGATGTCTGTAATCCCAGCACTTTGGGAGGCCAAGGTGGGCAGATCACTTGAGGTCAGGAGTTCGAAACCAGTCTGGCCACATGGTGAAACCCCATCACTACTAAAGATACAAAAATTAGCCAGGTGTGGTGGCAGGCACCTGTAATCCCAGCTACTCAGGCGGCTGAGGCAGGAGAATTGCTTGAATCCAAGAGGCAGAGGTTGCAGTGAGCTGAGATCGCCCCACTGTACTCCAGCCTGGGTGACAGAGAGAGACTCCATCTCAAAAAAAAAAAAAAAAAAAAGAAAAGAAAAGACCAATAAGGCTGGGTGCTGTGGTTCATGCCTGTAATTCCAACACTTTGGGAGGCCAAGGCAGGTGGATCACTTGAGCCCAGGAGTTCAAGACCAGCCTGGGCAACAAGGTGAAACCCCGTCTCTAGAAAAAATACAAAAATTAGCCAGGTGTGGTGGCACGTGCCCATAGTCCCAGCTACTCAGGAGGCTGAGGTGGGAGGATCACTTGAGCCCAGGAGGTCAAGGCTGCAGTGAGCTGTGATCGTGCCACCTCACTCTGGCTTGGAGGACAGAGGGATACCCAGTCACACACACACACAAAAAAACTGATAAATTTCACATTAAACTACTAAAAATTTTTGTATGTGGAAAACAAAGTTAAAAGACAAACTGTGAAAAACATATGTAGTATATATGAGTTGTTCTTAATATTTTAAAAGTTGGTAAAATGCATTAAATAAAATATAAAACTGCTTGATCTGATAAGGGGTTAATACCCAAAATATATAAGGAATCAACTCAATAGTAAGAAAACAACTTATTTAAAAATGGGCAAAGGACCTGAACAGACGTTTTTCAGAAGAAGATATACAAATGGCCAACAGGTATATGAAAAAATGTTCAACATCACTAATCATCAGGGAAATGCAAATTAAAACTACACCGAGATAACACCTCACACCTATTAGAATGGCTACCACCAAAACGACAAAAGATAACAAGTGTTGGAGAGGATGTGGAGGTTGACGGGAATATAAAGTGGTACAGCCATTCTGGAAAACAGCATGGAGATTTCTCAACAAATTAAAAATAGAACTATCATATGATCCAGCAATCTCACTACTGAGCATATATCCAAAAGATATGAAATCAGTATGTCAAAGAGCTATCTGCACTTCCATGTTCATTGCAGCATTATTCATAATGGCCAAGATATGGAGTCAACCTGAGTGTCTATCAACAGATGAATAAAAAAAGAAAATGTGGTTTATATACACACAATGGAATACTATTCAGCTATAAAAAAAGAAGGAAATCTTGTCACTTCCTACAACATGGATGAACCTGAGGACACTATGTTAAATGAAATAAGCCAGGCACAGAAAGAGAAACACCACATGATCTCATTTATATGCCGAATCTAGAAAAGTTGAACTCATAGAAACAGAGGGTAAAATAACCATTTTACCAGAGGCTAGGGGATGAAGGGATTGGGGTGATGTTGGTCAAAGAACACAAAATTTCAGAGAGATAGGGGGAATAAATAAGTTCAAGAGATCTACTGCACATCATGGCAACTATAGTTAATAACAATACATCACATACTTGAAAATTACTAATAGTGTAGATTTTAACTGTTCTCACCCTCAAAAAAACATAGGTATGTAAGGTAATGTATGTTAATGAGCATGACTTAGTCATTCTAAATATATATATATAAATCAAAACAGCACATTGTACATCATAAATATATACAATTATTTGTCAATTTAAAAATAAAATAAATAACAAAAACATGTAAATCATAAAAGAAATAGAAATTAAACGGCCATTAAATATATGAGAAAATATTCAAGCTCCATAGCAATCCAAGAAATGGAAGTTAAAAAAGAAATGCAATGCCATTTTTATCTTATCAGATTTGCAAATACCGATTATCTTCATTCTTTTTAGTTTGGCAAGAAAGGCTGGAAACAGGCACTCTCGCTCACGCTAGTAGAAGTGTACAGTGTACACAGGTTAAAGACTTTCTGGAGGGCAATTTGGCTAAGCACATCAAAAGTCCTTAAAAATGTTCATCCCTTTTACTTCTAGGAATCCCCAAAATAATCAAGGAACTGCAATAAAATATGGGTATAAGGATATTCACCATAGCATTTCTGTAATAGTTTAAATACATAGAGGGGACAAACTAAACAATAACAGGAGATTAAAGTAGATCAAATATTTAGTATTTTGTGAATATTTTTTAATTTGTTTTAAAGTATTCATATATATTTTGGTATATATATAAACACTAATTATCTCTGTGTAGTAGGATTGTGGGTGATTTTTTTCCTATTTTCCAATTTTTCTAGAAAGACCATGAATTACTCGTATGAAATTCAACTAACTAATTAGGGGGGAAATGCCCCATCATCCCTGGGCTCCTGAAAGCCCAAAGCCACCAGCAGAGGAGAAAAACGTTATAGGTATAAAAGCAACTCCCTATAACAGTTGTTGCTTCTGGAGAGCAGAGAAGGCCTTGATTCTGCCTGGAGCTGAGTTTTGAAGGATGAATTTGCCAAAGAATAAAGTGAGGAGGGCAAGAGAATATCAAGTGCAAAAAATGTAAGCGCCTACTATGTTGACAAGCTACATGCAATTTCGGCGTGGCAGAAGGGCAGGGTGCAAGTGGAGGACTGAAGTAAAAGCCAGATCACAAAGACTTCTGAATGTCACGTTAAAGGGTGGAATTATCTTGCCAAAGAAGAATCAATAAAGAGCTTTCGTGGTTCATTAATATGAGGATCAAAAAAAGGTAAAACAGGCCAGGTTCAGTGGCCTATAATCCCAACACTTTGGGAGGCCAAGGCACAGGAAGATGGCTTGAGACCAAGAGATTGAGACCAGCCTGGGAAACATAGCAAGACTTTGTCTTTACAAAAATAGTAAATCAACAAGTAAATAAGAGAAAAGAAAAAACAAATGATAACAGAAGAGTAATTGGGATAGGAATGTGGATACTGTCTGGGAAGAGGCATCAGGTGACCTTCTGAGATGCCAGAAATGTTCCACATCTTGATCGGAGTGGTGGTTATAACAATGTATGCAAATGTTGAAATCCATTAAGCTATACATTTAAAATTTGTGTACTTTACTGTGTTACTCCTCAATAAGAAAGCAAAGAGCTTTTAGCAAAGAAGTATCATAATTAAACTATTCTAGAACGCTCATTTGTTCAGCAGCCTAGAAGACTGAACACCCTGAGGCAGCACTCTGAGAAATGAAAGCTGCATTCTGGCAAAAGAGGGTCAAGACTTTGGCTGGATTGGAGGCAGCAAGACAGTAAGGAGAAGGACGATTCATGACACATTTGGGAGGTGGGCCTGATAAGCTTTTATGAGTGTGACTGCTAATTAAACTTCATGATTAAAATTCATGTGAAAATCTAACCCCAAGGTGATGGTATTAAGAGGTGGGGCCTTTGGGAGGTGATTAGATCACCAGGGCTCTGTCCTCATAAGCAAGATTGCTGTCTTTATGAAAGAAGCTTTGGCCAGGCGCGGTGGCTCACGCCTGTAATCCCAGCACTTAGGGAGGATGAGGCGGGTGGATCACCTGAAGTCAGAAGTTCGAGACCGGCCTGGCCAACATGGTAAACCCCGTCCCTACTAAAAATACAAAAATTAGCCGGGCGTGGTGGCACCCACCTGTAATCCCAGCTACTCGGGAGGCTGAGGCAGGAGAATCTCTTGAACTCGGGAGGTGGAGGTGGCAGTGAGCTGAGATCGCACCATTGCACTACAGCCTGGGCGACAAGAGCACAAAACTCCGTCTCAAAAAACAAAAAGAAAAGAAAAGAAAGACACTTGAGCGAGCCTGTTAGCCTCCGCTGCCAAGTGAGGACACAGCCAGAAGGTCCTACCTATGAAGAGCAGGCCCTCTCCAAACACCAAATCTTGGGCTTTCCAGCTTCCAGAACTGTGAGCAATACATTTTTGTTGTTCACAAATTACCTGGCCTAAAGTATTTTGTTATAGCATCCTGAATGGACTAAGACTATGGGGAAATCTGAATATGGTCTGAGTATTAGTTAAAATAAAAAGTTACTGAATTAGAAAAGTGAACGTAATTGAAAAATAAGATAGAATAAAAAACAGTATATATAGTATAATCTTACTTTGGTAGAAAAAGAATATAAATATGTACATCTGTATGCGTAGAGAAAGACCTAGAAAGGAGAGGACTAAGATTTTTCTCTGGGTGTTGGGAAAGTGAGGTTTTTATTTTTTTAGAATGTACTGCAAAGCAAACACTATATTTTTAATTTTTTTTTTAGAGACAAGGTCTCACTCTGTCTCTCAGGCTCAAGTGCAATGGCACAATCACAGCTCACTGCAGCCTTGAACTCCTGGGCTCAAGCAATCCTCCCCCCTCAGCCTCCCAAAGTGCTGGGATTACAGGTGAATGCCACCATGCCCAGTTAATTTTTTTTTTTTTTTTTTTTTTTGTAGAGACAGGATCTCACTTTGTTGCCTAGGCTGGTATTGAAGTCCTGGCCTCAAGCAATCCTCCTGCCTTGGCCTCCCAAAGTGCTGAGATTACAGGTGTGAACCACCATGCCTGGCCATATATTACATTTTTAAAAGAACCTATTTATTTATGTATTTATTTATTTATTTGAGACAGGGTCTCGCTCTGTTACCCAGGCTAGAGTGCAACAGCACAATCTCAGCTCACTGCAACCTCCACCTCCCGGGTTCAAGCAATTCTCCTGCCTCAGCCTCCCAAGTAGCTGAGATTACAGGCATGCACCACCACGACCTGCTAATTTTTGTATTTTCACTAAAGACAGGGTTTCACCATGTTGGCCAGGCTGATCTCAAACTCCTGACCTCAAGTGATCCACCTGCGTCGGCCTCCCAAAGTGTTGAGATTACAGACGTGAGCCACAGTGCCTGGCCTAAAAGAACCAATTTAAAGATGAAAGTTGGAAATAATTTCTATTCTGTAGTTTTCTATTAAAGGAGCTCACAGACACAAAAAAAGTAGCAGCCACTGGGTATGATGGCTCATGCCTGTAATTCCAACACTTTGAGAGGCCAAGGTGGGAGGATCACTTGAGCCCAGGAGTTCAAGACCAGCCTGGGTAACATTACAAGACTCTATCTCTATAAATTATTTTTCTTTTTCCAGACAGAGTCTCACTCTGCCACCCAGGCTGGAGTGCAAAGGCATGATCTCGACTCACTGCAACCTCTGCCACCCAGGTTCAACCGATTCTCATGCCTTAGCCTCCTGGGTAGCTGGGATTACAGGCCTGTGCCACCACGCCCAGCTAATTTTTGTATTTTTAGTAGAGATGGGTTTTGCCATGTTGGCCAGACTAGTCTCAAACTCCTGGCCTCAAGTGATCCGCCTGCCTCAGCTTCTCTACAAAAAAATTTTTTTAAAAAATTAGCCAGGCATAGTGGCCCACATAGTGGTCCTAGCTATTCAAGAGGCTGAGGTGGAAAGATCACGTGAGCCCAGAAGGTCAAGGCTACAGTGAGCTGTGTTCACACCACTGCATTCCAGCCTGGGCAACAGAGGGAGACTCTGTCTCAAAAGAAGAAAAAGAAAGAAAAGAAAAAAGAAAAGAAAAGGGAAGGGAGGGGGAGGGAAGAGAAGAGAAGAGAGAAAAGAAAAGAAGAGAACAGCAAACCTCAAACGTGTAGTATACAAGCTGGCTCCAGATGCCAAGCAAGGAGGGGAGACTATCTCGCTCAGGCTGGCAATCTAAAGGCTCAGTAAAGCACTCCTCTTGGGCACCCATCTTATGTTCCTCTCTTTTGTTCTGAGCAGCAGCCTCTCTAGATGACGGGAAAATTTAGCCTGATGGATCATGATGGATCATGCTACATTTTCCCATCATCTAGAGAGGCTGCTCATCTGCATCATTCATTCTAAGAAAACAAGACACCATGCCCCTGCCAGCATCCCCACAGTGAGCCAACGGAGCAGGCGGATGCAAAGAGCCCGAGAAATACCAAGTGCTGTGCACCCTGTATCCACACAGTAGGCAAAAGCAACTTTCATTGGAAGGAGGAAACAGCACGCCGAGAAGGCTCTTCTTTGGGATTACATGGCAACAGAGATTCTCCTGGAAGGGTTTCAAACTTTAGGGCATCATCAGGGAAGTGCTGTCCTGATGGAGCTGCCCAAACTTAATACAAAGGAGCTAATTTTCATTTGTCTCAAATTTAAAGACAGGGATTAGGGAGAAGGTGTAAAGGGCAAAGGGAAGGGCCCAATCCAAACAGAATAAGGAAAGGGGATACATTGCTGCTGACTATACTCTCCTCTGGGAGGAATCCCAGGAAACCAGACAGCTGCCAGATCTACCTGGTAAATTCCAGTCAACCAGCTAGAGAATTGGAGAACTCTCTCCAATTCTTGTTCATCTTCAAAACTGTCTGAGCACCCAACATATGTTGCCTGTTACACATAAACATTCAACAACTGAACACAAACATAAGTGAACAGGCTGAACCAACTGAAGGTTTATGGACCAAGCTGTATAACCTTTGGGGCTAAAAGAGCTTAACATGAAATAGAATCAAATGTTAATGTTCCATTAATAACATTTGATGCAATATGATCAAAAGACTGAAGCTCTAGTACCCAGCACAGTATCTGGTGTTTAAGAAGTGCTCCTCAATAAATATCCATTGAATGTTAAATGATCCAGAATTTTTTTCTTGCATCCAAAACTTTCAGATCCAGTAGAAGATATTATTTAAAAGTCTGTGTTCTCACTTTTATGCTGACTTTCAAAGTTTTTTGTTAGAGATGGAAAAAGATTTCTGGGTATGGAAAATTTTTTAAAGTATCATACACTGCCAATTCACTGGCCTGGTACAGGCTGTATCAATCTATTCTCATCAGCTCTGGTTGAAAACATATGTGGACTACCTGAATGGGCCTAGGCTTGAGCACAACTTACCCGTCCAAAGCATTTGTGGGCCCAGGAGACAGGTTTTACTTCCACTGGTCACACGTGTCCAAAAAAAATGTGCAAGGTTGGTTGGAAGTCCCTGGATGCCTGACTCCCCAACCACTATATTGGGCAGCTCCCCTGACGGAAAGGCAGGCCCAGGCCCTCTCTGGGCAGCTGCTCCCATTCATTTCCGTCTGTTCCTTCAGTCTCTCCTCACTCTATCACTATTTTCTTTTTTTTTTTTTTTCTTTCTTCAGACAGGTCTCGACTGTCACCCAGGCTAGAGTGCAGTGGTGCAATAATGGCTCCCTGCAGCCTTGAACTCCTGGCCTCAAGCAATCCTCCCACCTCAGCCTCCCAAGTAGCTAGGACTACAGATGTGTGCCACACATGCCCAGCTAATTTTTTACTTTTTGCAGAGACAGGGTCTCACCATGTCACCCAGGCTGGTCTAGAACTCCTGGGCTCAAGCAATTATCCTGCCTCAGTCTGCCAAAGCACTGGGATTACAGGTGTGAGCCACTGCACTTAGCCCCATCACTATTTTCACACCACTATAATGTTATCTTCTGTCCCTCCTGTCCTAACCTGGCCCAGGTTTCTTAGAAGAATTATCATCTGGATACTAAAATGTCATTTATAGCCGCATACAGAATTAAGGCAAAATACCAGGTCTCCTCCTTCTTATCCCCAAACTCTATTAGAAAGCTGAGTATACACATATTGCCTGATAATTTTATGTCATCTTCTCCAAAAACCACCACAAATCTCTAAAAACAGAAACAGAAATAACTAAAATGATACTAGGCCCTTAGCAATAATACCTGGATTGTTAAAAGGGCCTCCTAACTCCTCTTAGCTTCTAGTTTCCTCCTCAATTCCAATCCATTTTCTATACTATCCATTCTGTCACCATCCCTGTAGAGAAAGACAGAACAACAGTCAAAGCATTTTCACATGCCTCCCACTCATTCCAAACTCAAAGTCTTCAAGATGACATTCAAGATCCCAGAGGATCTGATTCAGCCTGGTCTGTCTCCGATGGGCTCCTTTATAAACCTGCTGATTCCAATAGGACCACCTATTTCCAGCCCATACAAGCCAACATCTTTTCTGCCTCTGGGCCTTTGCTCATGCTGCCCCTGGTTACTCCCCAACCCCCAGAGTCCTCCTGGATTCTGAAGGCAGCACTGTGTAGAAGAAAGGGAACCAAATTAGGAGTCAAAACACCTGGATGCCAGACGTGGTTCTGACATCAACCGGTTGTGTGCCTTTGGGCAGGTCCTACACCTCTCTGGGCTCAGTTTCCTGTCTATAAACAGAAAGATTGGACTAGTTCACCCTATAGCCCTTCCACCTTTAAAAAAAAGTATTCTTCGATTCCTATATGCTCGACCAAATCCAATCTCTCCTTCAAAGTCTGCAGGTCCTCCAAGAAATTTCTCTGAGCACTTCAGCCCACACTATTCTGTCCCCTCTGTGTGGAATCCAGAACAAATTACACAGTGCATTCATTCAACCAAGATTTCTGAGCATTTTCTTGGCCATGTTATGATAGCAAAGCCTTGGTAATAAACATAAAACCAGTTAGGACCCAGCCTGTAGTTATCACCTGTACCTCCCTTTCCTCTCCACTATTTTTACCCAAGTGAAGCCATGAACAGCAAATGAATGCAAAAGATACCATTTAGTCATTTATTTAACAAATATTTAAACAAAACCTTCCATGTCCTATTCTAAAAAATAAAGATATTAGTAAACAAATGGATCAAGTCCCTAACTTCATGGAGTTTATTTATTTGGGAAAGCAGACAGGAAAAACACAGAAATATGTAATATAATTTTAGGAAGAAAAAGAAAGGAGGGGATTAAAGAGTGACTCGGAGCAGTTTTACATAGGATGGGCAGAGAAGGCCTCCCTGAGGTGGCACACTCGAGCCCACACTCAAATGAACTGGGTGACAAACCAGCAATATTCAAGGAGAAGAGCATCCTAGGAGCAGGCAAAGGCCATGAGACAGAAGAGATGGGAGGAAGGCAGGAGCAGATGGGAGAGCTGGGGCTTAGACCACACAAGAACTTGGTAGTAAATGTGCATTCTACTTCTAAGTGTGATAGCATTCCATATGAGGGTAAAAAATATATATACTCTCATTGCTATGTGGAGAAGAGACTGCAAAGACAGGAGCAGAGGAGCCAGGACCAGCTGAGGATGGCTATTCTGAACCAGCTGAGGGCTTGGCTGGTCACCCAAACTAGGTCATTTCCTGGCTCTCCAGCTTATAAGCTGTGTGAGCTCAAGAAAGTCCATCTCTTGCCTCAGTTTCTACACCTTTAAGCAAGGATAATAAAAGTACCTATATTATAAGGTTGTCTGGAAGGCTAGATTAGTGCACATAAAACCCTTACAACAGCCTCTGGCAGACAGTAAACATTCCATAAATGCTAGTACTTCAAAGCCAGGGAATCACCTAAGAAAAGTGAAGACAGAGACAAGAAACAGGCTGAAGACTGAGCCCTTGGGCGCTCCAAAAGCTCCAAAGGCCTCCATTTGGCCCAAGATTTGCCATTAAGCCTGCACGTCCTAAACCTTGTCTGGGGCTCCAAACCCCCTGTATGTATCAATAACTCAAAATTTAGAGCTTGATGATGTACTGCTTTATATCATTCTTTAGGTAACAATTATATGTTCTAAGTTCAGGTTATCACTTTCCCTCAGTTGTACTGTATATCTACTACCAGGCTTGGCATAGGGTTAGATAAACACTAACGTTTTTTTTTGTTTGTTTGTTTGTTTTTTTGAGACTGAGTCTCCCTCTATCGCCCAGGCTGGAGTGCAGTGACGCGATCTCGGCTCACTGCAAGCTCCGCCTCCCAGGTTCACGCCATTCTCCTGCCTCAGCCTCCCGAGTAGCTGGGACTACAGGCGCCCGCCATCGCGCCCGGCTAATTTTTTGTATTTTTTAGTAGAGACGGGGTTTCACCGTTTTAGCCAGGATGGTCTCAATCTCCTGACCTCGTGATCCACCCGCCTCGGCCTCCCAAAGTGCTGGGATTACAGGCGTGAGCCACCGCGCCCGGCCACGTGTTTTGCAAATACTCATTCATGGATTATATTATGTATATTTCAAAGAAATCAATGTAAGGCACTATACTTCCTTTCAAAAAAAAAGAATCATCTTCTCTTCAAGGAATAATGTGAATTATAAGTTATATCCTCAGCACTGCCCCACTACCCCCACTACCCTATCAGTCCCATCTTGGCAGAGACAGGCATGCTGACCAAAGAAGTTACACCATCTGCCATGCCATTTTCCCACCTGACTTCCTGTCCACATGCTTTGTGAACAAAGTTTTCTGTCTCTTCTTTCCTGGAAATTTCTCAAGCTGTAAAAACCTCCCATACCTAGCAACATGTCACACCTGCCCCTGTCCCCAGAATTCCCCATGGCCCTTAAAAAAGCCTAAACAATGAAGCCAAAATATTCCCAGAAAAACAGGAGCATCAAAACTTAGGAAGAAAAGAGGGAAAGAAAATGGGCATAACCCAAATAAACACCTAGAGAATCATCCAGCAGGGTTCTTCCCGCCAAGGTACAGGAGTCTCAGTGCCTTCAACTAGTTGCTATGAATATTTATAAAATGACCTTAGGAAGTCCTAGCCAGAACAATCAAGCAAGAGAAAGAAATAAAGGGCATCCAAATTGGAAAACAGGAAGTCAAACTATCTCTGTTTGCTAATGATATGATTGTACACTTAGAAAACCCTAAAAGATGCCTAGATCCTCCAAAAGACTGCTAGATTTGATAAATGAATTCAGTAAAGTCTCAGGTTACAAAATCAACGTACACAAATCAGTAGCACTGCTATATACCAACAACAACCAAGATGAGAATCAAATCAATAACTCAATCCTTTTTAATACCTTCAAAAACAAATAAAATACCTAGGAATATACTTAACTAAGAAGGTGAAAGAGCACTACAAGGAGAACTACAAAACGCTGCTGAAAGAAACCACAGGTGACACAAACAAATAGAAATACACCCCATGCTCATGAAATCAAACAATCAATATCATGAAAATGAGCATACTACCCAAAGCAATCTACAGATTCAATGCAATTCCTATCCAAATACCAACATCATTTTCGAAAATATTAGAAAAAACAATTCTAAAATTCATATGGAACCAAAAAGGAGCCCATATAGCCAAAGCAATCCTGAGCAAAAAGAAGAAATCTGGAGACATCACGTTACCTGACTTACACTGCAAGGCTATAGTAACAAAACAGCAATGGTACTGGTATAAATGTAGATACACAGACCAGTGAAACAGAATAGAGAACCCAGAAATAAGCCAAATACTTACAACCAACTAATCTTCAACAAAGCAAACAAAAACATAAACTGGGAAAAGATACCCTATTCAATAAATGGTGCTGGGAAAACTGGCTAGCCACACGCAGAAGAATGAAACTGGATCCCTACCACTCACCGTATACAAAAATTAAGATGGATCAAAGATTTAGATCTAAGACATGAAACCATAAAAATTCTAAAAGAAAACTTTGGAAAAACTCTTCTGGACATTGGGTGAGACAAAGAATCTATGACTAAGACCCCAAAAGCGAATGTAACAACAAAAATAAATAAATAAATGGGAACTAATTAAACTAAAAGGCTTCTGCACAGCAAAAGAAATAACCATTAAACAGACAACCCACAGAATGGGAGAAAATATTTGCAAATTATGCATCTGACAAACAACAAATACCTAGAATCTGCAAGGAACTCAAATAATTCAGCAAGAAAAAAACAATCCCATCAAAAACCGAGCAAATGATATGAATAAACATTTCTGAAAACAAGATATACAAATAGCCACGAAATATATGAAAAAAATGCTCAACATAACGAATCATCAGGGAGATGCAAATTAAAACCACAATGAAATACTCTACCTTACTCCAGCCAGACTAGAATTACTAAAAAGTCAAAAAACAATAGATCTTGACATGGATGTGGTGAAAAGCAAACGCTTATACACTGCTGGTGGGAATATAAATTAGTACAACCTCTATGGAAAACAGTATGGAGATTTCTCAAATAACTAAAAATAGATCTACCATTCAATCCAGCAATTGCACTGCTGGGTATCCACTCAAAGGATGAGTCATTATATCAAAAAGATACTTGCACACATATGTTTATCGCAGCACAATTCACAACAGTAAAGATACGGAACCAACCTAAGTGCCCATCAACCAATGAGTGATTAAAAAATGTGGTATGTATACACCATGGAATACTACTCAGCCATAAAAAAAGAATGAAATAATGTCTTTTGCAGCAACTTGGATGGAGCTGGAGGCCATTATTCTAAGTGAAGTAACACAGGAATGCAAAACCAAATACTGTATGTTCTCACTTATAGGTGGGAGCTAAGCTATGGGTATGCAAAGGCATATCGAGTGGTATAATGGATTATGGAGACACAGAAGGGGGACGAAGGGAGGGAGGGAGGGGAGATGAAGGGTTACAAAGACTACATATTGGGTACCATGTACACTACTCAGGTGACTGGTGCACTAAAATTTCAGACACAATTCATCCATATAATCAAAAACCACTTGTACCACAAAAGCTATTGAAATAAAAAATACATATTTTTAAAATATAATAATAATGAAACATTTAAAAATAAATACATAAATAAAATGACTTCAAGTGATAAGGGTTTCCAACAGAACAAAGGTCCAAGTCAGTGAGGGGAAAAAGATTAACTTTTTCACTCTTTTTTTTTTTTTTTTTTTTTGAGACAGGGTCTCACTCTGTCATCCAGGCTGGAGGTCAGTGCCACAGTCTCGACTCACTGCAATCTCAACCTCAGGTGATCCTCCCATCTCAGCCTCCTGAGTAGCTAGGACCACAGGTGTGTGCCACTGCGCCTGGCTAATTTTTCTAATTTTTGTAGAGATAGGGGTTTACCATGTTGCCCAGGCTGGTCTCAAACCCCTGAGCTCAAGAGATCCACCTGCCATGGGCTCCCAGAGTGCTGGGATTACAGGCGAGTGCCACAGTGCCTGGCCAACTTTTTCACTTATTTATTCAGTTTCCACAGAACTATCTGGTCTTCTGTTTTTCTTCCCTGTCCTACCCACCCATGCTCCCACACGCCTAGCCTGGGTGATAAGCCGCAGAAAATAACGCTGACCCACCAGGACCACAGCTCTTGATGTGGCTTCAACCAAGTCTGAGCCTCATATCCTGAGATCTACCCCAGCCCTCCAGGGACCAGAAATAGTGACAAATACATGGGAACTATGTAGGCGACTCAAATGTAGACAGAGCTGGGCACATCATACTGCTCCCAAATTGGCTTTCTTGCACAAATCTAACCTGAAACAGACAAAGGCTGCTAGATGTTATTTTGCCAATACCTTTTGGCAGAGCTATTTCTAGCTAATTCTGATCACTGAGCTACTCGTGGAGGTTTTAAAAGTGGTCCATCTTTAATCCTACCATTTTGGGAGGCAAAAGTGGGGGGATTGCTTGAGCCTGGGAGTTCGAGACCCACCTGGGCAACATAGGGGGAACCCGTCTCTAAAAATAAGTAAGTAAATTAATTAACTAATTAAAAAAAGTTTTAAATGGCCCTCTGAAACAAGATATAAAGTGGCCTCTACCCACGCCCCATGACTCTTATGCCACTTTCTTTTTTTTTTTTTTTTTGAGACCGAGTCTTGCTCTGTCACCCAGGCTGGAGTGCAGTGGCACGATCTCGGCTCACTGCAAGCTCCACCTCCCAGGTTCACACCATTCTCCTGCCTCAGCCTCCCCAGCAGCTGGGACTACAGGCACACGCTGCCACCCCTAGCTAATTTTTTTGTATTTTTAGTAGAGAAGGGGTTTCACCATATTAGCCAGGATGGTCTCTAACTCCTGACCTTGAGATCCGCTCGCCTCAGCCTCCTAAAGTGCTGGGATTACAGGCGTCAGCCACCGCGCCCTACCTGCCTCTTACGCCACTTCCTATGCAAACACTGTGGTCCTGAGTGCTATTCTAATTCAAAAGAGTGACCTGTCAATACACAAATGGGGGAAAAATAGCAAAACGGAATCCTCACAACTGATATTGCTGATTAACTGGACATGAAGGATTCAATTAATACACTTTGACCTTAAGTGCCATTTTTCCATGTTAACCCACAGCACCAAATACTCATTTGCAAGTTGGGTTTTCTTTATCTCCAGGTATCTATGTACAGATTCGAGTGACTACTGAAAAGTACAAAGCTTTGATTCCCCTCCCATACAATTATACTATTTTCAAGAGAATTTCCATTCCCCTGGGACTTGGACCCAGTAGAAGAAGCCTTTTGGGTCTAAGTACTTAGAATGCACCCATCCCTGGCTCAAGAGGCAAGACCAGACTTTCAAGAAAAGCTTCTCCAGGCAGTCCTGGAGAAAGACAGCTATTGAGTGGCACTTCCTAATTCAAGAGGATATTATGCTAACTAGAGTTCCCGGCAACAGTAAATGTAATCCAACATGACTAATAGAAAAAATAATTGACTAGGCCCTGTTTACTCACTAGAAAACATATCCCCACATGTTGAGCCTTAACAGAGGTCATCTCAGCTTCCAGAGACCAGAGTGTTGTAAAAACAGTTGCTTCCCAACAGCAATATTTGGATCAGGAGGTACCCAACACTCATATCCAAAACTAATTTCCCATCCAATTTCTTTTGTTGTTGTTATTTTCAGACAGGGGCTCGCTCTGTTGCTCAGGCTGGAGCGCAGTGACACAATCTCGGCTCCCTGCAGCCTTGACCTCCCAGGATCAAGCAATCCTCCCATCTCAGCCCACCGTTTAGCTGGGACCATAGACACGCACCGCCACACTCGGCTAATTTTTGTATTTTTTTCGTAGAGACAGAGTCTCACTGTGTTGCCCAGGCAGGTCTCAAACTCCTGGCTTCAAGCAATCCTCCCAATTTGGCCTCCCAAAGTGCTGGGATTACAGGTGTTAGCCACCAGGCCTGGCCTCCATCTAGTTTCTTAACTTCATCCACTCATTGATTCATCAAACCCCTAACATTAAGCATATTCACTGAAGAAAGGTAATAAGAGAATAAACAGATGCCCATACACACCCCAGTGCTTTTTCCGCAGGAGATATTCAAAAACTGTAGGACACAAGAAAGGAGAAGTATATAAATGATAGTGATACAGAGCACTTCCCAGAGACCAGTGTCTGACAGTCTCAGGACACTGACTCTGATTAAAGGCACTTTTTACCCCACTCTAGTTAGCCGCCTCCAAAAGGAAGAATGGAACAAGACGGAAAAAATTTAAAAAATCTAGATTCAAACTTGTCCTTAGCTAAATTTACATCCAAGATCCCAACTTCACATCAAAGAAAGAAAAAAGCCACCCAAAGTGACCCTTGCCTACTCAAAGGAGTTTCCAAAACATTAACAAACAAGGACAAATTCCCAGCATATTCTAATTACTATGACCTTTTATCATTAAGAGTCCCATAAAAAGGGGCTTATTTCTAATGCTACTAACAAAGGGTTAAGCAGATTATTTCTATCATATTTGCATGGAGATCCTAAATTCCAGTTTAAACAAATGATTCCCAGACTTCTAGATAGGCCTTAATTGGGCTAATCTGTTACTTTTAGTGCAATCTCGCAAAGGCTGGATTCTTCTTAAGCCCTTAAAGGACTTGAGTAAAATTCTTTTGATGGTAATTTTTTTAAAAGATCATCTCCAGAGTTTACATATATTCCACAATTATTTATGCTGATAGAAAAAAATATATATATTTTACTCCAAAAGGCTCCTTCCAGTTTGAAAGCTCTAATTGCCAACATATCTGATATGAACTTCCTGCATAAAACAAAACACAAAGCAACAAGTATAATCATAGGTCTAAAAAGAGAGACTTGTTAAGGAAAACAGAGAAAGCTCAGCTTGTTTAGCCAGAGGTAAGGGAAGGAAAGGATGGGTACAGATGGGACAGTCTGTACATTTGGTAGCTGCCTTTGGAGTCCAGGAAAGACAATTTGTTCACTCTGTGAACATCTGTGCATTGAAGAGGGATAGGAAAACAGTAAAAGTAGGAAACATTAAAAGAAAACTTAAGCTAACTACAAGGAGATAATCTGTGATCATCAATCTGGAAACCTTCCTTAGAAAGTGTTTCCCAGGGAAACTGAGATCTCTTTAAGAGAGATTAAATCTCTTCAGAAAGATTTAAGGATATTTGGAGGTGGAGGAGGTCAAAACAGTCAAAGTTCTACCATACTAGGAGATTACATCTGAGTATCAAAGGGATATTCCAGTCCTGGGGAATTGTCCAAATGCCATCCCCACTAAAAAATAATTTAGACTATTTTTAAAGAGGATATTGCAGCCCTATTTTTCTTTTTCTTTTTTTTTTCTTTTATTTTGAGATGGAGTCTTGCTCTGTCGCCCAGGCTGGAGTGCAGTGGTGCAATCTCGGCTCACTGCAACCTCCGCCTCCCGGGTTCACGCCATTCTCCTGCCTCAGCCTCCCCAGCAGCTGGGACTACAGGTGCCCGCCACCACGCCCAGCTAATTTTTTGTATTTTTAGTAGAGACGGGGTTTCACTGTGTTAGCCAGGATGGTCTCGACCTCCTGACCTTGTGATCCGCCCGCCTCGGCCTCCCAAAGTGCTGGGATTACAGGTGTGAGCCACCGCACCCGACCTGCAGTGCTATTTTTCTAAGCTCTTAGCTATCTTAGAAAACCTAAATCACCTGTTTAATAAATTATTAAAATGACAAGTACCAAATATAAAAACATTAACTATGTAAGCAATGCATCAAAAATGCAACCAAACATTTCTGACATTTAAATAAGGGCATTGCCAAAGTCTCTTCTTGAGGCCCCAACTCTCAAAACTAGGTTCAAGAGCATTCTCCCAGGAAGACATACCAAATGATCCCCAACCAACAATGAGCTTTGCCATTCTCTGGAGGAATGACCACATAACCTATAACCAGAGGCTACAGAGAAAATAAAATGACTTTCAGGTGACACAAAATACAAACTGGGAGAAGGAACCAAGGTGCTAATCAGGGTGTGACCACCTCTATCTGGCCCTAAGGGATTACCCTGATCTAGAAGAACTAGGAAAACTGAGCTCAGAGATCTCTCAAACATCAAATTCCAGGAACTTCTGAATAAATGGCAAAGCTGGAACTTTAACCCAGGTTTTTGTACTCCAAATCCCCTACACTAAGAGGGGTCACATTCCTCAGAGGTCCAAAACCCAAGCTGAGTCATATCCTGACCCATGTAGAGGTCCTGGTGATAATTTCACCTATCAAAACCCCATTCAGTAAGGCAAGCTCTCCAAGGTGTGAGAGGCTCTTAAAGGTAAAAATGGGTGTGGAGAACTGAGATCATATTTTGATTTCACATTTTTTATTTGACAAAAAACCATGGGTGATTCTAACATTAATTAAAAGAAAACTTCTTTAGTTGACAAACGTCACTTTTCTGCCTGTCAAGCTGCCCCTCCTTAGAGAGCCCTCCTGCTAGGGGATATTCCTTGGCCAAACAACCAAGTCTCCAGAGCACTACCAAGTTCAGAGCAAACGGAGTACAGGTTGCACAAGAAATAGCAAGAAATCCAGATTGTATTCAAAGCGGCAGACTAATTCTAGTAAAATGTCTCCACCCACTGCTGCCCTTCCTGAGCCCGTTATCTGCCGAGAATCAAAGGGCCTGGCTATAAATGTGGGTGTCCAATGTCCTTATAAGCTCCATAAGCTGTATACATGAACAATACAATCAACTGATAAGAAATGTGGAGGGGTAGGAAGACCTTTGCACGTCTCTAAATCCTGGCTTTCCTATCCCTTCTAAATCCCCACGCAGGAACTCTACAAAGGCCTCCTGTTTTTCCTCCATAACACAAAGTGAAATAAATGTACATTTTATGTTAATCTTTCTCATAATTAAGAAAGATAATCTAAATTCACTTTTACCTTACTAGTACCAAGTTTTAAAATTCAGCTTTTTTTTTTTTTTTTTTTGAGACAGGGTCTCACTATGTCACTCAGGCTGCAGTGCAGTGGCATGATCATGGCTTACTGCAGCCTCAACCTCCTGGGCTCAAGTGATCGATCCTCCCACCTTAGCTTCCTGAATAGTTGGGACCACAGGCACATGCCACCATGCATGATTAATTTTTGTATTTTTTGTAGAGACAGGGTTTCACCATGTTGCCCAGGCTGGTCTCCAACTCCTAAGCTCAAGCAATCTGCCTGCCTCTGCCTCCCAAAATGCTGGGATTACAGGTGTGAGCCACAGCACCTGGCCAAAATTCAGCATTTTTAAGAAATAAGAGAATATGAGAGGAAAAGGCACATGAACTTACATAAGATGTTTAGGGCGAGGAAAAGCTTTTAAACAAATTACAACATTATCTACCTCTCAGGGTAGTCATGAAAGAAAAAAACCAAAGCATTGCGAAACATGGGGGAACACAAGGGACAAACCAGCAGTGGCATTGATCCACATACACATTCCATTTCAGCGTATGCCTGGTAAGATTCAGCTCTTTTCTGATCCAGAGCGGCCCCGCGGTCACTGCAACTAGCTCTTTACCCAGTGAACCAAGCTACTCGCTGCAGGGTACAGTAAGTGAGACAGGAATTGAAACACCCAGATATCCTGGCTACATTTCCTTTTTGAACCTCCTCATTAGGAATTATGACTTGCACATGACTTGTGATGAGCATGTCACATTCCTGTACATAGATGTCACCTTAATCTTCTAAAATCACTGCTTTACCCATAGCTCCTTTTCTCAAAAATCTTTAAAACCTAAACAATGTCTACAGGATAAAGTTCCAGCCCTTGAGCCAGAATTCAACCTGACCACAGTTTGGCTTCCACTGGACCTCCCACTGCTCTTTGGAGAAGGCAGCTGTGAAAGCACCCATGTTAGTCTGAGAGCCAGGCATTGGAATTCCAGCTCTGCCACTTTACCACTTGTGTCATCCCAAGCCGGTTACCTATCTTTTTGATCTTGTCTTTTTAAAAACAAGAATTCCCTCATCTTTAAAACAAGAGCAACAATACCTATGTCACAACACTGAAGGATGAAAGAGAGAGCTGGCAGGTGGCATAGAGCAGATGCTATTACTTTTCTCTCTAGGTCCAGTCCAAATGGTCTGCTCTCCATTCTCTTGAAAGCTTTCCCCAGCAACTCTCCACCAGTTTCAGAAGCATACTTTGCTTCAAGGCTCTCCCCTCTTCTATGAAACCGCCCTGCCTCAGAATCATTTTCTCCTTGAGCTTTATAATTCTTAGATTCTAAGCCAAGTTTGTCCAACCTGCGGCCCATGGGCCACCCAGGACAGCTTTGAGTGTGGCCCAACACAAATTCGTAAACTTTTAAAAATATTATGATTTTTTATGCGATTTATTTTAAGCTCATCAGCTATCCTTAGAGTTAGTGTATTTTACATGCGGCCCCAGACGATTCTTCTTCCAGTGTGACCCCGGGAAGCCAAAAGATTGGACATTCCTGTACTAAGCCAATTGATCTGAAATTATCCTTCACTCAAATGTCACTTCTCTTTCCCCAAGGAGTCCACAAACTCAAGACCAAGGATTTCCCTAATTACCAAGCCAATCCAATCTAAGCGTTCAGTAAAAAAATACTTTTAAGGTAAGAGTTGCCTTGGAGTTGTCTACCAAAATGGGTGCCCTTCTGGCCCAATTAGGGGGTAACATTTCCCATACATACACTTGAACAATTTTTCTTCCCCCATATCTTGGGGAGTTTTTCCAAAGGTAATATTTGCCAGATAGCCTGGGCCCAGTGGCTCACGCCTGTAATTCCAGCACTTTGGGAGGCCCAGGCGGGTGGATCACCTCAAATCAGGACTTTGAGACCAGCCTGGCCAACATGGGGAACCCCATCTCTGCTAAAAATACAAAAATTAGCCAGACGTAGTGGCAGGCGCCTATAATCCCAGCTACTCGGGAGGCTGAGGCAGGAGAATTGCTTGAACCCAGGAGGCGGGGGTTGCAGTGAGCCCAGATTGCGCCACTGCACTCCAGGGACAGAGAGAGACTCCGTCTCAAAAAAAAAAAAAAAAGAAAAAAGAAATTTTTAAATAAAAAATATATGCCAGATAAATAAAAAGGAGGGTTACATCTATGTTAGTCACCTAGGAACTCTCTGCCAGACCAGCAGAATTTAAGAAGCCTTCACTTCATGCATTCAACAGACTTGAGTTCTGGCCTTGTGCGGTCCTTAATTCAGCAAGGGAGATAGGCTGTGAACAACTCAGTCTCTATCTTGGATTAGCTTTCTGGAACCCAGATTACATCTAACCCTTTAGAAACCCCTAATTCTGGCAAAAAAAAAAATCAATTAAGGGATTCACCTTCTGAAAAATATTAAAACAAAACAACGCAGCCCTTTGGGTTTTAACCCTGTGGCCCCATCCCAAAATGGCCAGTTGCAGTGTGTGCAGCTAAGAGGTAGCTGAAAACAGTCTTGCAGATGGGATAATGACCTCTTTGCCATTCCCAAGACCCTGCTATCCAAACAGCAGAAACACCTGGTTGGTAATAAAAGCAAGAGCTGGACTAAGGCTGTACTAAGGCAAATTTTCTCACTTAATGAGGAAGTTATTTTATTCATATTAATCATCAACTACCTTCATATAAAGATCCCACGAAAATGCAATAAGCCCTCTTTAGAAACACTTGAAAACATTGTCTCTTGAACTCTACTCAGTTACTAAATTATTGGATAAGGTGCCATAAACGTTGACTAGAGTGTGGACCCTTTAATACTTAGTGCATGTCTGCACAAGGGCAAAAAGTGAACCATCCACAAATAAACATAGTTTAACTTGTTGCAGTAATAGCATGCAAAGTTAATTTTCCTTTGTTTGAGTTCCGTGTGTGTGTCTGTGTGTGTGTGTTGTGCGTGTGTATGTGTGTGTGTGTGCGCGCGCGCGCGTTCTTCAAGGAGCCTGCATACAAGCTGCAACAGCTCCAGGTAGGAGCTCGAATGCCGCCACCGAGAGGCAAGGCGGTGCGCAGAGCCAGCTCCCAGGACGTCCCGAGATCGGGTCTCCGCTCGGCACCAGGCAGCTCTTCACCGCCGGACTCTGGCCGCGAGGTTCCCCACCCCCAACCGCGCGGCCCCCGCCTGGCCGGAAAGCAGAGCCGGCGGCTACTGACCGCCCGGGAGGGCGGACCCCACCAGCCCCGCTCCTCTGCGCCTGCGGCGGCCCCCACGCGCGTACTCACGGAGCTGGACACCGCCGCCGGGGCCGGGAGTCGGGAGCAGAGGGATTTAAAGGGCTGGGAGGGCAGGGGCGGGACCGGGCGCGGCACGCGGGAACCGGGGCCACCCGGCCCGGAGGCGCTTACCTCTGCGCTCCCCAGCCGGGCCGGGCGAGGCGCCTGGATGGGGTCTCGCCGGGAGCCGCGCGGCCCGGAGGAGGAGCCGCTCCTGCAGAGAGGGCGGGCGGCGGGCAGGCATCCGCGCCCCGGGCTGCGGCCGGACTGCAGGGAGAGAGAGGGGAGGGAGCGCAGATTTGAGTGGAGGGGGCGTGGAGGATGTGCGCCTCCACCCAAGACAGAGAGGGTGGGCTGCTGGAGCCCGGCGGAGGGGAGCGCTCGGAGGCGCCGGAGGCAGCGAGAAAGCCGCGCCGAGAGTGTGCGAGGGAGGGTAGGGGACAGGGGTGAGGGAGGCGGGGGCCGGGGGCAGCAGGGACGAGAAGTTGGCCCCCAAACTGGACGGCCCTCACCTCCGCACCATCCGACCAAGAGTGGTCTGGGTGTGGAGCAAAGCACAACGGGGTCTGAAACTTTATGTCATTTTCTCATACACACGTGACCCCCCTGGAGTCCAGATGGTTTCAATCACTGGAGGAAAAAAGCGGCTCTTCTGGTATGCGTGAAAAGCCGGAGCTGGGAGAGTCTGGGAAAAGCTGCCTGCACCGCCCGCCGGCCTTCAAACAAACCGATGAGCTCTTTCCCTTCTCCCAGTTCTCGGGCCTCGGGGGAGCCCTACAAAACCCAAAAGAAATTCAAAGAAGCTACTTTTGGTACTGCAGCAGTAGCAGAACTCCCAAAGCACTAGGGTTCCAAGGAGCCTGGTCTCAACCGAAAGCTCCAAAAGGGATTCTGAAATTTTACTTTAAATACTCCACTGGTTTGCAAAACCAAAAACTAGAAAAGGGTGCCATTTAATAATAAAGCAATGGAATACCAGCACTGAGAATCTGTGATTTATTAGTGGAATTTGAAGGAAATCATTAGCCCAGTATAACAATCAACTTGGAAAAGAAAAATGTAAATTACTTAAGATCCAAACCCATACTTCGTGAGATGTTAGAAAATCGTGTAATCCATTTTTTACTCACGTAAATCACTGTAAATAAAATTTGATATAGAAATGCACAACAGCAGCAATGAAAATTGACTTTTGAAGTTTCAGTTTTACATTGACTTTACAAATTTACATTTCTAAGGAACCAGTGTGTATGAACATAAGCAGGCTCTAAGGCCAGGACATGTTCCAAAATCCAAGCCAGTTCAATTGTCACATATCCTAAAGAGGTATTTACTCAGCTGCAGGGCAAGCATCAAAAATAATGAGTTTAAGATACATCCTGAGGCCGGGCGCGGTGGCTCAGGCCTGTAATCCCAGCACTTTGGAGGCCAAGGTGGGCGGATCACTTCAGGTCAAAAGTTCAAGACCAGCCTGGCCAACATGGTGAAACCCCATCTCTACTAAAAATACGAAAGTTAGCCGGGAGTGGTGGCAGGCGCCTGTAATCTCAGCTACTAGGGAGCCTTGAGGCAGGAGAATCCCTTGAACCCAGGAGGCAGAGATTGCAGTAAGCCAAGATCACATCACTGCATTCCAGCCTGGGCAACAGAGTGAGACTCCGTCTAAAAATAAAAAAGAAAGAAAAAAAAAAGATACATCCTGGAAATAATTTAACTTGGTCAAGATCGAACACAAGTAATGGCAAGAACCAAACTGATAAAGTCTACTGTTCCTTTGCCAAAAAAGGATATTACACAGGAATTACTAGTATTAACTCTTTGTCTCCAAAATACTGAGGCCAAAGGACAGTTTGGCCTTTCTAGCAGAAGGCCTTATATGCAGTGTGATGCAGTCTGCGCATGAAAAATAAATCAATTCCTCGTTGAGTTGGTTCTACATTAGGAAAGCCCAAGATTTCAGCTGTTGTTGAGGCACATTGAAAACACAAAGGCCAAAAATCAGAACAGGTTTTACTCCAAAAATCAGAACAGTTTTACTTTAATCAGAACAAGTTTTTCTCCAAACTCACAATCTAAGTGAGTTTCTACTCTAGTTCACTGAAGTGCTTGAACACTTCAGGAGACCTGGGCCATATTTGGATGAACTTAGCCCTCTCCAGTCTTTTCCAATCTCTCCAATCTCAAATTAGGATGGTTCTGCCCCAAACGTGGAACAAGAGAACTCATGAATGTAAAGGCAAGCCACAGAATATAGCCAGTCTCCAGGTAAATTCTACCTGCAGCTCTCTGAGCTCTGTAAGGAGGTTCTTAAGTCTCCCGCTTTCAAAACTATTGGAACCTCTACTACTAAAGTCCCGTTTTTCTTGTAACATCTCTAAGGAAAGACAACTCAACAGACAGCATCAAGATTTTCTCTAATCAGACCCAGGACAATAATTATTTTCATCATTGGCAGCTGCTGCTGCTGCCTCTTATATGTGCTGAAGCAATGTCAGAGGGCAATAATTAGATATAAATACTTATTCTTTTTGTTGGCCAATTCCATTGTAAGTTATGCATGGAACTGTTTTAATTCTTAGGAAAAAAACTTCATTAGATCTGCTCTCTCAGAAAGAAAAGTAACATCCCTTAAATTGTCTAAATATAGTCTAAATATAGCCTTGAGTCTAAACTTCACATATGTGACTATTAGTTCATCTTAATACTGGCCAAATATTTATTAGAGACACTGACATCAGAAATGGTGTTAATGCTATATTTTAAATAGTAGTAATTTATTAATTTGCATTAACATAATGTTCACATCACTTGACAAACAAGGTCAACTATGTATAAGAGATGGCAAGCTCTTTGAGGACAGCAACCTAGCCTGTCTTGCTAATAATTACATCCTATCTGCCTAGCACCGTGCCCAGCATGAAATAAGCGCACAGTAAATATATGCTGTCTGAATAAATGAAAGATAAATAAAAACACTCCTCATAAGGTTACAATCCTGTTGTAGAGACATGACTTATAAACAACAGAATGAAATAGCCGTGGAAGGATACTAGCAACAAAAAAGAGGAAGGGATCATTAGCATTAGCCAGCTTTGGACTTTAATCACAGCATATATTCAGAAATGTGCAGAGACTGCTGAAAATAGGAAGCGCTTGTAGGAGGAATTTGGTAAATTTACTGCCTAATTTAGGGGTCTGAGATATACTTTCCCATGTTCTATTATTCAGTCCCATCAACACAGAGCCAAGACAAGATTTGAGCATAAACATCCTGGCTCTAATTTGGATAGTTATGAATACTGTTCCTTTCATCCTCTCTCATACGTCTCCTCCACCCCCAAGCCATTTCCTCTGTACGGTCTTCTGTCAGTCTAATGAAAGTTTCCTAATCTTTAGAAGCAGTAGCTTTGGTTCTCTTTGTGCAGAGAAGTACAATATGCCCTGATTACATGGTTATATTCCATACAGATGCCTGGCAACACATCTTATAGCTAAGGGTCTGTTTAATATTTTAACCTTGAGAGCCTTATAATTTAACTACTTTGTTATATACCAAAATAGAACTTGACATCACAAAGATGAGCTTTACTTCCTTTTGCTATTTTAAATCCTGCACTTAAGCATGGTGAGTTGTCTGGGTTTTCTGGTTCATGGATTTTGCTTTGGCATGTTTTGTTTTTTCCTTTGAAGGACAGAAGGGTTAAGATTTTCTAGGAAGATTTTCAGGTTTGCAGGTCTAGAACTCATGAAACAATGATTTCTTCCTAGGTACTCTGCCTGTAATATTATATGTATTCATTAAAGGGGCAGTGAGGGTTGGGTTCAGTGGCTCATTCCTATAATGCCATTATTTTGGGAAGTCAAGGCAGGAGGACCTCTTGAGCTCACGAGTTTGAGACCAGCCTGAGCAACATAGTGAGACCCCAGTCTTTAAAAAAAAAAAAAAAAAAAAAAATTAGCCGAGCATGGTGGTTTATGTACACCTCTAGTCCCAGCTACTCAAGACATTGAGGTGGGAGGATTGCTTGAGCCCAGGAGGTCGTGGCTCCAGTGAATTATGATTGCACCACTGCACTTCAGCCTGGGCGGCAAAGTGAGACCCTGTCTCAAAGAAAAGGTATTGGGGCTGTGGGGCCTTATTTATGCTTCATGATCCAAACAACCAGTTTTCTCTAAAGCAGACAACTGGGAAAGGTGGTTGGCCTAGATGACTTTAAGTGTTCTAGGCCGGGCGCCGTGGCTCATGCCTGTAATCCCAGCACTTTGGGAGGCCGAGGAGGGCAGATCACAAGGTCAGGAGATGGAGACCATCCTGGCTAAGACGGTGAAACCTCGTCTCTACTAAAAATACAAAAAATTAGCCAGGCGTGGTGGTGGGCACCTGTAGTCCCAGCTACTTGGGAGGCTGAGGCAGGAGAATGGCGTGAATCCAGGAGGCGGAGCTTGCAGTGAGCCCAGATCGTGCCACTGCACTCCAGCCTGGGCTACAGAATGAGACTCAGTCTCAAAGAAAAAAAAAAAAACTACTTAATTTTCTAAATTGCACTGAGTAGGAAGCCCAGAAACCAAAATTTGCATGCAAAAATTTTTGACACTGTGATTTGTTTTTTTTAATTTTACTATTCTTATTTTTTTGAGAAAGAGTCTCTGTTGCCCAGGCTGGAGTGTAGTGGCACAATCAGAGCTCACTGCAGCCTCCCGCCTTAGCCTCCCCAGTGGCTGGGACTACAAGCACATGCCACAACACATGGCTAATTTTTTAAAATGGAGATTTTTTAAAATCTCTATTCTATAGAGATAGGAGTCTCACTGTGTTGCCCAGGCTGGTCTCAAACTCCTGGCTTCAAGTGATCCTCCCACTTCAGCCTCCCAAAGTGCTGGGATTATAGGCATAAGCCACCACACCTGGCTGACATTTTGACCTAAAAAAAATTTTTTATATGTAGGTAAGATATACACCAGGTAAAAACTTCAGAAACAGTTTAAAAGAATATATAAATGATCCCCAATATATGGTGGTTCAACTTACAATCTTTTGACTTTACCATGGTGCAAAACCAATATTCCTTCAGTAGAAAGCATACTTTGAGTCCCCATACAGCATTCTGTTTTTCAGTTTCGGTACAGTATTCAATAAATTACATGAGATATTCAACACTTTATTATTTTATTTAGATCTACACAGAATTAAAGGAGAAAAATAAATGTAGTACTCCTGGTTAATATCATTAACATAAGTTACAGGGTTATTAATCAAGATCTTAAGAGAAGAATTAAGATATACTATAGGCCGGGCATGGCGGCTCATACCTGTAATCCTAGCACTTTGATAGGCCGAGACAGGAGGATCGTTTGAGCCCAAGAGTTCAAGACCAGCCTGGGCAACATAGCAAGACCCTATCTCTATATTATATTAAAGTACATATATATACTTTAATCTTGGCAAGCTGGTAAATCTCATTTGGATTTCAAGTATTACTGAGGTTTTAATATAAAATTAAAAATAAATTATTCATTTTCTTAAAATATATAAGGAATAAATAAACTGAATTGTGTTACTTATATCTTTTTTATAGTAGATTATATTTCCTGCCTTGGATACCATGCAGTGCCTTTTGTTCCCTCCCTACTAAGTGTACAGAAGACAGGATACATCCAATCAAAGTTCTCTTTCTATATCAGCTCACAAAAAGGTTCACTCCAATCCATTGATTTGATTTTATCCTGCTATGTTGTTTGGGGTTTTGTTCCAGATAGCAAGCTGTCTAATACTCATTTAAATAAAGTGCAGTGGCTCACGCCTGTAATCCCAGCACTTTGGGAGGCCAAGGTGGGCGGATCACCTGAGGTCAGGAGTTCAAGACCAGCCTGGCCAACATGGTGAAACCCCGTCTCTTCTAAAAAATACAAAAATTAGCCAAGCATGGTAGCGAGCACCTGTAATCCCAGCTACTCGGGAAGCTAAGACAGGGAGAACTGCTTGAACTCCGGAGGCAGAGGTTGCAGTGAGCCAAGATTGTGCCACTGCACATCAGCCTGGGCAACAGGGCAAGATTCCGTCTCAAAAAAAAAAAAAGAAAAGAAAAGAAAAGAAAGTAATAAGGCAGCTTGACTGCTGATGCTGGGCAGGCTGGATCTGAGAGTAAATGAGATGAGATGCCAGGTGGCCTTTAGACGGACAGGAGACAAGCTCAGAAAGGCTCATCCAACCTGGATGGTCCCCTCACTCCTCTGTCTTGCTAAGTCATCCTTCTTCCTTCTCTCATGGGCTTGAAGATACTTTTTTTTTTTTTTTTTTTGAGACGGACTCTCACTCTGTTGCCCAGGCTGGAGTGCAGTGGTGCGATCTCGGCTCACTGCAAGCTCCACCTCCCGGGTTCATGCCATTCTCCTGCCTTAGCCTCCCGAGTAGCTGGGACTACAGGTGCTCGCCACCATGCCGGGCTAATTTTTTTTGTATTTTTAGTAGAAACAGGGTTTCACCATGTTAGCCAGGATGGTCTCAATCTCCTGACCTTGTGATCCACCCGCCTTGGCCTCCCAAAGTGCTGGGATTACAGGCGTGAGCCACCGCGCCCGGCCTTTTTTTTTTTTTTTTTAAACACTAGTCAAATGAAGCAGTGGGAGCAGAGAAGGAACAAAGAAATCTGTAACTGGTTGTCATCAATTAGTTGTAAACATCACTGCACTTGAACCAGCCTGAAGATAATTTTTTATTGGAAGAAATTAAAGTCTAAAAATTTACTCATTTGAAACACTAGTTACCAATCTTTGTTCTAATGGTATCAGTCTTAGATTTAATGAATTATCTCCAGATAAAATAATGACCTATATTTGTCACTGAATTCACTGAATTTTACCCAACATGCATCCCTGAAACCAGACTTGTGAAATGTAATATCATTTTGTCATTCTCCATCTTACTGGCAAAACAGAAATCCATAGTTCCCCCCCAAAAAAATCACGATCGTATCTGTAGCTCCTTATTCGTTTGTTTATTCATTCAATAAGCATTTATTAAACATCTTCACAAAACTGTTTTTGACACTGGGGGGAATAAAAGTAATAAGTTGTATAAGCAAATTTAAAATCTAGTGATACAGGCATTAATAAACAACTACTCAAAAATAATAGCATACAAGAGATAAAGAGGAGGAAATATGGGAATTTGCAGAACTAGTAGAGATTCTTACTAGAATTTAGAGAAAGAGGGTTGGAACTGAACCTTCAATGATTGTCAGAATTTCTATTTCAATCATTAGAAAAGAAGGGGAGAAAATTTTAAGCCAGAGGAATTGCCTAAGCCATGAAAATGAGAAACCAGCTGTAAGAACAGTGACTGGTCCTCATTTGACTGAAGTAGGAAGTTAAAAAGGTAAATTAAGTGGGAATCAGTTTGGTGGTTCCTCAAAAAGTTAAACATAGAATTACCATGTGACCAGCAATTCCACTCCTGGGTATATACCCAAAAGAACTGAAAACAGTTGTTCAAATACTTGTACACAAAAGTTCATAGCAGCACTATATACAGGACCAAAAAGTAGAAATAATCATGTCCATCAACAATTGAATGAATTTTTTTTTTTTTTTTTGGAGACAGAGTCTCGCTCAGTCGTCCAGGCTGGAGTGCAATGGCGCAATCTCAGCTCACTGCAACCTCCACCTCCTGGGTTCAAGCACTTCTCCTGTCTCAGCCTCCCAAATAGCTGGGATTATAGGCACCTGCCATCATGACCAGCTAATTTTTGTATTTTTGTAGAGATGGGGTTTCACCATGTTGGCCAAGCTGGTCTTGAAATCCTGACCTCAGGTGGCCTCAGCCTCCCAAAGTGCTGGGATTACAGGTGTGAGCCACCGTGCCCAGCCATGAATGGATTTTTTAAATGTGGTGTATCTATACAGTGGAATATTATTTGACCATAAAAAGGAATAACATTCTGATACATGCAATGTGAGTGAGACTTGAAAACATTATGCTAAGTGAAAGAAGCCAGACACAGAAAGTCACATATTGTATGATTCCATCAATCCATAGAGACAGAAGATAAATGGTTGCCAGGGCTCCGGGGGAGAAAGAAATGGGAGGTAACTGCTTAGTGGGTATGGGAGCTCCTTGAGAGTGGTGAACATGTTTTGGAACTAGAAGTGATGATTGCACAATATTGTGACTATAATTAATGTCACTGAATTATACACTTTAAAATGGTTTTATGTTGTGTAAATTTCACCTCAAACATTTTTTAAAAAGGTAGACTCACTAATGCTCACTGTTATACTTCCCAGTCCACAGAAGTCTACCATTCCAGTCACTGTGCAGTTAGGCAGGGCCATGTGACTGTCCAACCCTTGTCTAGCCAACAGGCTGTGAGCAGAAGTGACACATGTCACTTCCAGGCCAAAGCATTGAAGAAGGGGTAAGAGATGTCCATGCCTCTCTTCTCTGCCACATAAACCCAAAGCCATGTGAGACTGTAGCGGACTGGATCCCTGAATAAACCAATACCTCCCTACTGATCCATGCTGGCCATGCTGGATATGTATGAAATATCCTCATTGTCTTAAGCCACTGAAATGTGAGAAGCTGTTATTGCAGCATAAGCTTAGCTCCTCCTGACTGATACAGGATCAGATCTAGGAAGGATATGAAGGCAATATGAAGGAATTTGAATTTGATTCTGAAGGATGTGGAGAGACAATATTTTTGAGAAGAGTGACATGATGTGCATTTGAGGAAAATAACTCTAGAAACAAAAGTAGCTCTTAACCTTTGGTGCATGTCAAAAATCACCCAAAGAGAACTGTAGTCATCTTCCAATTCCTTTATAAATTCTTTAAAGAATAAAATATTTGTCCTCTGGAGAAAAAAAAATCACCCGAGAAGCTTTTCAAAATGCAATGCTCTGGTCCAAGACATCTCCAGATATCCTGAATCAGAGTCTCTATGCTAGGTACATATGATTGAAAAAAAAATCATGGGAAATTCTAGACTAGAGGTTAGAGGCAAGGAGGAGATACCAAGTTCAGTCAGAGATGACCAAATTCATATGCTTAGTGAATTCAAATAAGCATTCTAATAAAATAATGGAACGATAAATGCTTAGGGAGTTTCGATTGAAATAGTAAGTTATGAAAAGGTTAGTCACATTAACATTTGTACAGTCAGAGTTATTACTTTGAACATTTAGGTACCAATAGAATGGCGGTGGTAGTTTTCATGCATCTACTCTATTGCTAACTAAGCAGCAGCCTACCCCAACATTTCCATTATGCTGGGGATCATGGTTGACATACCACAGACAAAGGACAGAGCCATCTTCAGTCTCCTAGAAGGTCAAACTCTTACATCTCCTTTCCTTCTTTGCTTCCTTTTTCCTTTTCTTTTAGGATAATTGGCATTCTATGCTCTTCTTAATTCCTTCCTCCTAGGTACTCATCAGTCAACTTTCAACTAATGAAGACTTGAAGAGCCAAAATATTTAAGAGCTCAAAAAGCCTAGGTTACAGATGCACTGGAAGCTGTCACTTTGAACTGTGTGTGTGTGTGTGTGTGTGTGTGTGTGTGTGTAGTTTTTACTACCAAATGTGATTTATTATATGTAATTGCTAAGAGCCTCAGCTTTCCAGAATAGAGATTTCAATACTGTGAAGAAATAAATCATTTTCTGACAATAATTCAGTTTGTGTTGCAAAATGCATCTTCAGAGCATCTCAAGATAAAGTGATCTCCAATAAACAGCACTAAAGCTGCCTGACAGAAAAACTATCTTCATTTCTAAAATTGACAAGCCTTGAAGCAGGAGGATAGCTTGAAGCTAGGAGTTCGAGGTCACAGTGGCTATGGTCACGCGTGTTATCTCCTAGAGGTAGCAAGACTTCATCTCTAAAAAATAATAAATAAAACTGACAGGCTTCACTACAAACCTCCTCCTAATACTGAATACTGCTCAACAATCCTTTTATTCCTAGTGATTTCGATCCTCTTCTTGTTCCCCACAGCAACTGTCCCAAGCCTGTCTGTTCCCAAAACTTCCAACTACTCACTCTCAGGAGGTAACCTTGCCTTCACCACTGAGAAAGGAGAAATGTAAATTCCCTCAACTTTCCCCTACCATGTCCAAATGTATCTACATTCCCCCATCTCCTGTCTCAGAAGCATGCTTACTCTACTTATTTTGAAGAACGACCCTTACCCATGTTGAATCTCCTGTTTCCTTCATCTCATGTCTTCCTGTTTCCTGTTCTTCCCCTTCATTTTTGTGAGTATCTCCTCCAGTGGTTTTCTGTGAAAGGCTGCAGAGGAGGTAAATTTTTTTTTACCAGCTGGGAAATATAATGTATATATTTTTATGTCTTTGGAAGCTTGTAGGATATTTTCCTGAAAATTCATAGTGATGTGCCTTAGTATGGGTACTTATTCAAACATCGTTCTAAGGCACTTGGTGGGCCTTTTTAATCTGGAGGCTCATGTTCTATAGGTCCAGTAAATGTTCCTGTACTGTTCCTTTAATAATTTCATCCCATATATTTTCTCAAATTTCTCTTTCTACAACTCCTGTGACTTCTATGTTGGACCTCTTTGGTTGATCTCCTAATTGTCCATCTTACTGTCTTTTTGTTCTACTGTATGGGAAATTTTGTAAATTTTTTCTTCTAATTCTTCTATCAATTTTTAAAATTTCAACTATGATATTTTTAATTTCCAAATGCTCTGTCTTGCTCTTTTTGTTTGTTTGTTTTTGAGACAGAATCTCACTCTGTCACCCAGGCTGGAGTGTAGTGGCATGATCTCGGCCCACTGCAACCTCTGCCTCCTGGGTTCAAGTGATTCTTGTGCCTCAGCCTCCTGAGTAGCTGGGATTAACAGGCGCCTGCCACCACAGTTGGCTACTTTTTGTATTTTTAGTAGAGACAGGATTTCACCACGTTGGCCAGGCTGGTCTTGAACTTCTGACCTCAAGTGACCGATCCACCCACCTCCGCCTCCCAAAGCTCTGGGATTACAGGCGTGAGCCAGCATGCCCGGCCAGTCTTGTTCTTGTTGTTCCTTTTCTCTAGAGCATCTTGAGCTTCTTACTTAACTTCTCTATTCTCTTAATATCTCTATCAACTCCTGTCTCTATGACCACTCTTTTTCACTGGCCTTCATTTACTATCTCCTTCTCTGTGTACTCTTTAATTGGATGTTTTTTTTCTTGGCTCTCTTCTACACAGCCCATCCTGGACATCTTATCTACTTGCATGGTTTCAATTAAATTTAGCTGATATTGCCAAACTATTATCTCCAGCTCCGACTTCTCTCTTTTAATTTCTAGACCTGAACTTCCAACTACCTTGTGGATATCTGCACCTAGATGTTCCACAGACACCTCAAACTTTACATTACATTGCTGGCTTCTGGCATCCTATGCTCCAATCTCATAAACAACTTGTTATTTCCCAGAAAATATTATGAAAGGTAACATCTCTGATGGGCCCAACTCAAATGTCACCTTTTTAATAAAGCCTTCTCCGACTTCTTCCTACTCCTTGGGAGAATGGATTACTCTCTCCCTTGGCACCCAAGGCTCACTTCATAGCCCATAACCATTGTTCATAAGTATTGCTCACCATGAGCCAATCTGCTGACTGCCAGATTGTGAGCCTCTTGAAAGCATGGGTTATTTATCTATCAGTATAAGTTCCATCTTTAACCTCTAGCAAATGGCTGTTACTCAATAAATAGCTGTTGAATTACAATAATTTCAGGTGAACATACAGTATAAATATTTGACTATGTAATCATTAATTAATCATAGAATGTAACCAGAAACCTAACCCACTAGAAAAATATTATGTAAGTTTCAAAATGCATCTATGGTTATTTTTAATTTTAAAAGATTATCATTTTTTGGTTGGGCACTGTGGTTCATGCCTGTGATCCCAGCACTTTGGGAGGCCAAGGTGAGTGGACTGCTTGAGCCCAGGAGTTGGAGATCAGCCTAGGCAACACAGCAGGGCCCTGTCTCTAGAAAAAATACAAAAATTAGCCAGGAATAGTGGTGCATGCCTGTGATCCCAGCTACTTGGGAGGCTGAGGTGGGAGGATCTCTTGAGCCTAGAAGGTTGAGACTGTAGTAAGCTGTGATTGCACCACTGCACTCCAGCCTGGACGACAGAGTGAGAGTCTGTCTCAATCAATCAAACAATTTTTAAAGATTATTTTTAAAATAAACATTCCCAAGCTTATACAAAGGCGCATTCTTCATAGTAACTTGCACAGAATTACTTGCACAGAATTCAAAAAGCTAATTCAGTTTTAAATCATCTGCTCACCCAGATGGGTACCTGAACAGCTCTTAGAATACAGAACACATTTTGTTGTTGTTTTCATTTGGGATAACTACAAATAAAACCAAAGAAAAGGCAAAAAGAGATCTCTTTAGAATATATGACCCATATAAAAATATTAATAGTGGTTAGCCAACAAGCATTCTGATAAATTTCTTTTCCAAAAATGTCAAGTGATTAAAGAGTGAAGAAAAGAAAGACACTTCTGAACCCTTAACTAGAGCACTGCTACTGAGGGCATTATGAAGCTGAATGAAGAATGTTCATTCCTATGCAGGGATTAAGTGTCATTAGGGGCTTTTTGTTTACTTTAGTTTGGTTTGATTTTCTTTTTCAAACTAAGCCCTAATGCCAAATCTTACATTTTTTTTTCTTTTTCTTGTTGAACCGATGCTATGTTAAGATATAAGCACAAACATCTCATAAGTGTTTTAAAAACCATCCAATTGTTTGAGAAGGCATACGTGCTGGGCCTATGAAGCCAAAACATTAGAGCTAGGAAATTTGATGAAGATAATAATTGCTTACAGACCAGCTTGTTTTAACTTGCTGAACAAAGAATACAATTTTATACCACATTTTCATCAGAGGCTTTTTCTCTACATAATCACTACTGTAATGAGCACTTTAAAAAGGGAGATTATCTACAGGTTAAGGAGTAAGGAAGTTATCAATTAGATTCCATCGTCTTCAAAATTTCACTTACTCAAACTTTAATAGAAAAACATTTTTGGCTGACTTAAGTGATGTTTTGAATCTTTACAAACCATTTGTTTAGTGTGCACAGCATAACATCTAGGAATGAAGACACCCTATTCTTTCCAGTACTGCCCTCAATGGTTCTATAGCCTTGGCTAGGTCAGTAATTTCTTTGTATCTTAGTTGACTTCTTAGATTTTCCTCTATAGAGATACAGTTCCATCTCTCTCACATCTTCAAAATGCATTCAGGCTCTATGCCTGTGTCAGAAGTTGCTCTCTCACTCCTTTCATTCAGTTACTTTGATCACTTGCAGACCCTCTAATTCACGATTCAACCAACATTTATTAAGGGCTTTCTCCATGACAGGCAATTCAGTGAAGGTGGGGATGGGGTCAGTCCCTAAAAGGATACTAATACTAGTTTACTAACAGAAAAAAAAAAAATCCTCTTTGGACTTCCTTTGTTTTTTTTTGTTTTTTTGAGAAAGGATCTGTCATCCAAGCTGGAGTTCAGTGGTGCAAGCATAGCTCACTGCAGCCTCAAACTCCTGGGCTCAAGCAATCTTCCCACCTCTGCCTCCCAAGTAGCTGAGAGTGTAGGCACGAGCCACCACATCTGATTTAGATTTCCTATTCTTTATTTCCTCTAGTATATTCAGCTAGAAATTCTAAGAATTAAGTTGTGGTAGGTTTACAGGATTGGGTTAAGGCAGTCATTCAGTGATCGATGGTTACAGGACCAGGCAGTCTAGTTAATATGGTTTCAAAACAGAGATAAGTCACAGAATGGTGCAAAGTCACCAATTTCACAAGATGAAGATAACTCTTCATGCATGGTACCAATGATGACCCTTGGTTTGCTGAATCCTTTGGCTTTATAACTCTACCCTTTAAGGCAGAACTCTCTAGACCTACTCTGCAAGCTATGTTGACTTCTGATTCTCTTAAACAGGCAGCCATTCATCTCAGCCCATAAGTCTTCAATATCAGTGTGTTAAAGCCAGAGTCATGTCTTCCAACTAAGTATGAAACCTTGTAAAGAGAGGAAAAGAAGATAGGAAGAGATCTATGTTGTCCAGAAGTACTAAGGGGCCATTTTCTAACGGCAGAACTTAACTTTGAGACTCCCAACTCTGGATATTTGCTCATTCTTCCCCATCTACCAATCCCATTGGTACCTGTGTGACAACCTCCTCCGCTTTGTCTCTGACCTGTTGCTTGCCATGATCCTTGCCATTCAGAGGCCATTTGGCTCTGACCCATGGCCTTGTTGTAATTTTGGGTCACAGATATGCTACCAATCTGAAATGCTTATCTGGTTCCTGACCCCCAGCCTAGGCCTGATCACAAACTAAATTATTCTCTTGCCACCTGTCCCATGCCATGCATATCAGTCTCATCACAGTTTCTTGTCCTGCTTCCCCACCCACGGCTGCCTATAGTTCTAGTGCTGGCCAAAATTATAGAATCTTTTTTAATTCATTCTGGAAGGACAAAGTAATTAAGAGATGATTAGTTTATGTGACAACAATATGCAGAAAAGATATAAATTTGCTCACAATTAACTGTAGCATGTGCGTTGTTATTATATCTTTCCACACCTCAAGCTTTCAATCTCTAAATTAATACATTTGCCACCACATTCTCTCAAAGATATATTTATGCATACTTAATTAACATGTACCCTGGGAATGCAATAAAGCTATAATACATTCCTGCATTTCTAACTACATAATGAGTATTTAAAACATTTAGAAACAAATTGGCTCCCAATAAGGAATAAAAATGTTGAGTAACTTATTTTTCAAATATAATGTCTATGCCACTTAACTGAATATTTCTGAAATGTTATATAAAAAGAAAAATATTATAATTGAATCAAGAAAAGCATACTATTCTGAAGAAATTCAGTGGTGGGTTCTTTTTCATAGTAAAGAAGGATTTTGGAAATGTTGACAACTATCCCATAATTAATAAGTTTTGTATGTTCAGCTATAATTACATTGAATTTTCTGAAAGAGAGACTAATGTGAACAATATTCTAGGAAAGGAATATTCTTTTTTTTTCTAACTTTTTTTGGGGGGCAGAACAGAGTTTCAGCTCTGTCACCCAGGCTGGAGTGCAGTGGTACAATCATGGTTCATTGCAGCCTCGACCTCCCAGGTTCAAGTGATCCTCCTGCCTCAGCCTCCCATGTAGCTAAGACTACAGGTCCACATCAGGCTAATTTTTAAAATTTTTTTGTAGAGACAAGGTCTCACCATGTTGTCCAGGCTGGTGTCAAACTCCTGGGGTCAAGCAATCCTCCCACCTCAGCCTCCCAAAGTGCTGGGATTACAGGCGTGAGCTACCACGCTCATCCTAGAAATATTCTTCTGAGTACACCTTATTAGGTTAACTCGCTTTAAGGCTTTGCCTTTTCTACTAGTGAAGCACTAAAACATATCCATTTTCCTTTTAATTTAAAGACACAAAGATTTTCATTGCTCTTACATGAAGGGCATTCTAAAGTGTTAGAATAAAGTATACTTCTAAAATGTAAAAAAGTTAAAGGAGATTCCTCACCTCAATTCTTAGGAGACGCTGTATCTGGAAAGGGTAAACAGAAGCAAACAGTTTCCTGAAATTGTGCCAAGGCTACATGTCAACTGCCTGGCAGGAAATGCTTTGGAGAACCTAGATAAACAGACTATCATCTTTCTCTGGCTTTTTATAAAGCAAATGTACTGAGTTAAACTAGCATCATAGACACAATAAGCAGAAAAGGGCACCGAGAAATTTTAGATGATAGTACCTGTAGGATTTATGACAATTAAATAAGTGGTCTGTCCGTCACTTTTAACATACATGAACATCACTGCTCAACAAACATGTACTCAATACATGTCTGTTGGATTTTTGCAGTAAATTAAATCTTATCGTTCCATTAATTTTCATCATGATTTTGGTGAAGATTTATCTTTTTTTTTGGCAGGGGTGGAGACAGAGTTTCACTCTTGTTGCCCAGGCTGGAGTGCAATGGCGCAATCTTGGCTCACTGCAACCTCCACCTACCGGGTTCAAGCGATTCTCCTGCCTCAGCCTCCCAAGTAGCTGGGACTACAGGCATGTGCCACCACGCCCGGCTAATTTTGTATTTTTAGTAGAGATGGGGTTTCTCCATGTTGGTCAGGCTGGTTTTGAACTCCCAACCTCAGGTGATCCATCTACCTCGGCCTCCCAAAGTGCTGGGATTACAGCACGGTGAGCCACCGTGCCCGGCCTGTGAAGATTTATCTTACAATAAATTTTCATTTTGCAGCAGCTCTTAATATTTTGGCATTATAGAATGATAAAGCTTTCTTACATTTATATAGCAAATAATTTTTCAAAATATCTTGCATTATCTTCATTTTCTTCTAACATCTCATTTCACAAGTGCTAGCAATAATGCTTAGGCAGGTTAAACAATTTGGTTGTAGTCAAAAATTAAGTTAGTCAGAGAACCAGGTTTAGAATCAATTTGCCTGAAACATTTGCTAGTATTTTCCCTCTGTCCCCACTGTATAACAGAAAATGGATTTGAAAATCCCTCTACTATCTTTACTAAAATAATCCTCCTACCTCACCTTATTTTACTTTACTTAACTGCAAAAAGGATGATAATATATGTGTTAAGTGATAATATCTACTGTCAACCCAATAAATCTGTCTTGCATAAAGTCTACTCAGCCCTTCCATACCTTTTCTCTCTCCACCAGCCACATGTTCTATTCAGCTCCAATCCTAACCACGCATCTTCTCTTTCTTCTTTCTCATACTAGAAGGATCCTCTGCCCCACATACCTTATGCCCAGTCTTGCCTGGTCACAAAGAGGAGCAAAACTTCCCTAATCAAAGGAATAAAGTAATATAAAAGGTGACATACCTCTCTACCTGCTATAATATCCTTTAGCCAAGGCACCTCAGATAACAATTTGAGCCACCTCAACCCTGAGGTCTCTCCCCATGATCCACAACCACCATCTGTGACTTCCAGTATACACCCAATCTGCCCCTCCCTCCCAAATGGAACATCTTAGCCTTCGTTACTATTGGGGATGGGGAGAAAAAAATAAACTTTGTGTGGAGGCCAGTTATGTTCTCTGCACAAAATGTGGAGAAGGAGAGAGCATTCTGGTGGAGTAGGAAGCCGCTGGAATGTCTCTCCCCAGCTAGACAACATTTGCACAGCAGCATCTGTCTGATGTAATTATTTTGGAACTCTGGAGTCTATTGAAGGTTTGTGACTTCCAGGAAAAGGCTTGGACCTAAATTGTGGTTAATTTTGGTCAATTTCGGCTCTTAGTGTAGTAGACGCTACCCATGACCACCCCCATGGCAGGCAGCTGTACACATTTCCTGAAACAGCTTGCTGGAGCCAGGATGGGCAAAAAGGATCTTGTCCTTCAAATGTCAGTGATCTGTGCTCTGTCTGCTGATTGCTGCTTCTGATCATAGATGTGCAGAGAATGAACATTGCTGCAAGAATGAACTTGGACCCTTACCTAACGCCTATACAAAAATTAACTCAAAATGAATCAAAGACTTAAATGCAAGACCTAAAACAATAAAATTCTTAGAAGAAAACATAAGGCCAAAGCTTCAAAACATTGAATTGGCAATCATTTCTGGGATATGACACAAAGGCACAGGCAGCAAAAGAAAAAATTGATACATTGGACTGCATTAAAATTAAAAATTTAGGGGCACCAAAGGAAACTGTCAACAGAGTAAAAATGCAACCCACAGAATGAGAGATATTTCCAAATCATATATCTGATAAGGGATTAACATCCAGAATATGTAGAGAACTCCTAAAACTCGACAACAAAAAACAACATAATTCGAAAATGGGCAGAGAACTTGAATAGACATTTCTCAAAATAAGATACAAAAACAGCCAATAACAATATGAAAAGATGATCAACATCACTAATTGTTACGGAAATGCAAATCAAAGCTACAATGAGATACCACCTCATACCTATTAGGATGGCTACCATTAAGGAAAACAAAGGCAAAATAAAAGTAACAAATGTTGGTGAGGATATGGAGAAACTGGAACACTTGTACACTCTTGGTGGGAATATAAAGTGGTATAGTCATTGTGGAAAACAGTATGGTGATTCTGCAAAAAGTTATAAATAGAATTACCATATGTTCCAGCAATTCAACCCTGGGTATATACTCAAAAAATTGAAAGCAGGGTCTCAAAGAGATATTTATAAACCCATGTTCATAGCAGCATTATCTGCAATAGCTAAAATGTGGAAGCAACAAAAATGTTCATCAATGGATGAATGGATAAGCAAATATGGTATGTCCATACAACAGAATATTATTCAGCCTTAAAAAGGATGGACAGGTGGTTCCAAGATGGCCGAATAGGAACAGCTCCAGTCTACAGCTCCCAGCATGAGCGACACAGAAGACGGGTGATTTCTGCATTTCCAACTGAGGTACCGGGTTCATCTCAATGGGGCTTGTCGGACAGTGGGTGCAGTACAGTGGGTGCAGCCCAATGAACATGAGCCAAAGCAGGGCGAGGCATCACCTCACCCGGGAAACGCAAGGGGTCAGGGAATTCCCTTTCCCAGCCAAGGGAAGCTTTGACAGACAGCACCTGGAAAATCAGGTCACTCCCACCCTAATACTGCGCTTTTCCAATGGTCTTAGCAAACGGCACAACAGGAGATTATATCCTGCACATGGCTCAGAGGGTCCCATGCCCATGGAGCCTCACTCATTGCTAGCACAGCAGTCTGAGATCAAACTGCAAGGCGGCAGCGAGGCTCAGGGAGGGGCACCTGCCATTGCTGAGGCTTGAGTAGGTAAACAAAGTGGCCAGGAAGCTCAAACTGGGTGGAGTCCACCGCAGCTCAAGGAGGCGTGCCTGCCTCTTTAGACTCCACCTCTGGGGGCAAGGCATAGCCAAACAAAAGGCAGCAGAAACCTCTGCAGACTTAAATGTCCCTGTCTGGCAGCTTTGAAGAGAGTAGTGGTTCTCCCAGCATGGAATTTGAGATCTGACAATGGACAGACTGCCTCCACTTCAAGTGGGTCCCTGACCCCCAAGTAGCCTAACTGGGAGGCACCCCCCAGTAGGGGCGGACTGACACCTCACACAGCCGGGTACTCCTCTGAGACAAAACTTCCAGGGGAACGATCAGGCAGCAACATTTGCTGTTCAGCAATATTCACTGTTCTGCAGCCTCCACTGCTGATACCCAGGCAAACAGGGTCTGGAGTGGACCTCCAGCAAACTTCAACAGACCTGCAGCTGAGGGTCCTGACTGTTAGAAGGAAAACTAACAAACAGAAAGGACATCCACACCAAAACCCCATCTGTACGTCACCATCGTCAAAGACCAAAGGTAGATAAAACCACAAAGATGGGGAAAAAACAGAGCAGAAAAGCTGAAAATTCTAAAAATCAGAGCACCTCTCCCCCTCCGAAGGAACGCAGCTCCTCGCCAGCAACAGAACAAGCTGGACGGAGAATGACTTTGACAAGTTGAGAGAAGAAGGCTTCAGATGATCAAACTTCTCTGAGCTAAAGGAGGAAGTTTGAACCCATCGAGAAGAAGCTAAAAACCTTGAAAAAAGATTAGACGAATGGCTAACTAGAATAACCAGTGTAGAGAAGTCCTTAAATGACCTAATAGAGCTGAAAACTATGGCATGAGAACTACGTGATGAATGCACAAGCTTCAGTAGCCAATTCAGTCAACTGGAAGAAAGGGTATCAGTGATTGAAGATCAAATTAATGAAATGAAGTGAGAAGAGAAGTTTAGAGAAAAAAGCGTAAAAAGAAACGAACAAAGCCTTCAAGAAATATAAGACTACGTGAAAAGACCAAATATACATCTGAGTGGTGTACCTGAAAGTGACAGGGAGAATGGAACTAAGTTGGAAAACACTCTTCAGGATATTATCCAGGAGAACTTCCCCAACCTAGCAAGGCAGGCCAACATTCAAATTCAGGAAATACAGAGAACACCACACAGATACTCCTCGAGAAGAGCAACTCCAAGACACATAATTGTCAGATTCACCAAAGTTGAAATAAAGGAAAAAATGTTAAGGGCAGCCAGAGAGAAAGGTCAGGTTACCCACAAAGGGAAGCCCATCAGACTAACAGTGGATCTCTTGGTAGAAACTCTACAAGCCAGAAAAGAGTGGGGGCCAATATTCAACATTCTTAAAGAAAAGAATTTTCAACCCAGAATTTCATATCCAACCAACTAAGCTTCATAAGTCAAGGAGAAATAAAATTCTTTACAGACAAGCAAATGCTGAGACGTTTTGTCACCACCAGGCCTGCCCTACAAGAGCTCCTGAAGGAAGCAATAAACATGGAAAGGAACAACTGGTACCAGCCACTGCAAAAACATGCCAAATTGTAAAGACCATCAATGCTAGGAGGAAACTGCATCAACTAACAGGCAAAATAACCAGCTAACATCATAATGGCAGGATCAAATTCACACATAACAATATTAACTTTAAATGTAAATGGGCTAAATGTGCCAATTAAAAGACACAGACTAGTAAATTGGATAAAGAGTCAAGACCCATCAGTGTGCTGTATTCAGGAGACCCATCTCACATGCAGAGACACACATAGGCTCAAAATAAAGGGATGGAGGAAGATCTACCAAGCAAATGGAAAACAAAAAAAGGCAGGGGTTGCAATCGTAGTCTCTGATAAAACAGACTTTAAACCAACAAAGATCAAAAGAGACAAAGAAGGCCATTACATAATGGTAAAGGGATGCATTCAACAAGAAGAGCTAACTATCCTAAATATATATGCACCCAATACAGAAGCACCCAGGTTCATAAAACAAGTCCTTAGAGACCTACAAAGAGACTTAGACTCCCACACAATAGTAATGGGAGACTTTAACACCCCACTGTCAACATTAGATAGATCAACGAGACAGAAAGTTAACAACGATATCCAGGAATTGAACTCAGCTCTGCACCAAGCAGACCTAATAGACATCTACAGAACTCTCCACCCCAAATCAACAGAATATACTTTCTTCTCAGCACCACACAGCACTTATTCCAAAATTGACCACATAGTTGGAAGTAAAGCACTCCTCAGCAAATGTAAAAGAACAGAAATTATAACAAACTGTCTCTCAGACCACAGTACAATCAAACTAGAACTCAGGATTAAGAAACTCACTCAAAACCGTTCAACTACAAGGAAACTGAACAACCTGCTCCTGAAGGACTACTGGGTACATAATGAAATGAAGGCAGAAATAAAGATGTTGTTTGAAACCAATGAGAACAAAGACACAACATACCAGAATCTCTGGGACACATTTAAAGCAGTGTGCAGAGGGAAACTTATAGCACTAAATGCCCACAAGAGAAAGCAGGAAAGATCTAAAATTGATTTAAAACCCTAACATCACAATTAAAAGAACTAGAAAAGCAAGAGCAAACACATTCAAAAGCTAGCAGAAGGCAAGAAATAACTAAGATCAGAGCAGAACTGAAGGCGATAGAGACACAAAAAAACCTTCAAAAAATTAATGAATCCAGGAGCTGGTTTTTTGAAAAGATCAGCAAAATTGATAGACCACTAGCAAGACTAATAAAGAAGACAAGAGAGAAGAATCAAATAGACACAATAAAAAATGATAAAGGGGCTATCACCACCGATCCCACAGAAATACAAACTACCATCAGAGAATACTATAAACACCTCTACACAAATAAACTAGAAAATCTAGAAGAAATGGATAAATTTCTGGACACATACACCCTCCCAAGACTAAACTAGGAAGAAGTTGAATCCCTGAATAGACCAATAACAGGCTCTGAAATTGAGGCCATAATTAATAGCTTACCAACCAAAAAAAGTCCAGGACCAGATGGATTCACAGTCGAATTCTACCAGAGGTACAAGGAGGAGCTGCTACCATTCCTTCTGAAACTATTCCAATCAATAGAAAAAGAGGGAATCCTCCCTAACCCATTTTATGAGGCCAGCATCATTCTGATACCAAAGCCTGGCAGAGACACAACAAAAAAAGAGAATTTTAGACCAATATCCCTAGTGAACATCAATGCAAAAATCCTCAATAAAATACTGGCAAACCAAATCCAGCAGCATATCGAAAAGCTTATCCACCATGATCAAGTGGGCTTCATCCCTGGGATGCAAGGCTGGTTCAACATATGCAAATCAATAAACGTAATCCAGCATATAAACAGAACCAAAGACAAAAACCACATGACTATCTCAATAGATGCAGAAAAGGCCTTTGACAAAATTCAACAGCCTTTCATGCTAAAAACTCTCAATAAATTAGGTATTGATGGGAAGTATCTCAAAATAATAAGAGCTACTTATGACAAACCCACAGCCAATATCATACTGAATGGGCAAAAACTGGAAGCATTCCCTTTGAAAACTGGCACAAGACAGGGATGCCCTCTCTCACCACTCCTATTCAACATAGTGTTGAAAGTTCTGGCCAGGGCAATCAGGCAGGAAAAAGAAATAAATGGCTCTCGCTCTCACTCTCGCTCTCCCTCTCCCTCTCCGTCTCCCTCTGCCCTTTCCACGGTCTCCCTCTCATGCCGAGCCTCCCTCTCCCTCTGCCCTTCCCATGGTCTCCCTCTCATGCCAAGCCAAAGCTGGACTGTGCTGCTGCCATCTCTGCTCACTGCAACCTCCCTGCCTGATTCTCCTGCCTCAGCCTGCCGAGTGCCTGCGATTGCAGGTGCGCGCCGCCACGCCTGACTGGTTTTCGAATTTTTTTGGTGGAGACGGGGTTTCGCTGTGTTGGCCGGGCTGGTCTCCAGCTCCTAACCGCGAGTGATCCGCCAGCCTCGGCCTCCCGAGGTGCCAGGATTGCAGACGGAGTCTCGTTAACTCAGTGCTCAACGGCGCCCAGGCTGGAGTGCAGTGGTGTGATCTCGGCTCGCTACAACCTCCACCTCCCAGCCGCCTGCCTTGGCCCCCCAAAGTGCGGAGATTGCAGCCTCTGCCCGGCCGCCACCCCGTCTGGGAAGTGAGGAGCGCCTCTTTCCAGCTGCCATCCCATCTAGGAAGTGAGGAGTGTCTCTGCCTGGCCACCCATCGCCTGGGATGTGAGGAGCCCCTCTGCCTGGCTGCCCAGTCTGGAAAGTGAGGAGCGTCTCTGCCCGGCCGCCATCCCACCTGGGAAGTGAGGAGCACCTCTTCCCGGCCGCCATCCCATCTAGGAAGTGAGGAGGGTCTCTGCCCGGCTGCCCATCGTCTGAGATGTGGGGAGCGCCTCTGCCCCGCCGCCCCGTCTGGGATGTGAGGAGCCCCTCCGCCCGGCTGCCACCCCGTCTGGGAAGTGAGGAGCGTCTCTGCCCGGCAGCCACCCCGTCCGGGAGGGAGGTGGGGGTCAGCCCCCGCCAGGCCAGCCACCCCGTCCCGGAGGGAGGTGGGGGGGTCAGCCCCCCGCCCGGCCAGCCGCCCCGTCCGGGAGGTGGGGGCACCTCTGCCCGGCCGCCCCTGCTGGGAAGTGAGGAGCCCCCCGCCCGGCCAGCCGCCCCGTCTGGGAGGGAGGTGGGGGGGTCAGGCCCCGCCCGGCCAGCCGCCCTGTCCGGTAGGGAGGTGGGGGGGTCAGTCCCCCGCCCGGCCAGCCGCCCCGTCCGGGAGGGAGGTGGGGGGTCAGCCGCCTGCCCGGCCAGCCGCCCCGTCTGGGAGGTGAGGGGCGCCTCTGCCCAGCCACCCCTACTGGGAAGTGAGGAGCCCCTCTGCCCGGCCACCACCCCGTCTGGGAGGTGTACCCAACAGCTCATTGAGAACGGGCCATGATGACAATGGCGGTTTTGTGGAATAGAAAATGGGGCAAGGTGGGGAAAAGATTGAGAAATTGGAAGGTTGCTGTGTCTGTGTAGAAAGAAGTAGACATGGGAGACTTTTCATTTTTTTCTGTACTAAGAAAAATTCTTCTGCCTTGGGATCCTGTTGATCTATGACCTTACCCCCAACTCTGTGCTCTCTGAAACATGTGCTGTGTCCACTCAGGGTTAAATGGATTAAGGGCGGTGCAAGATGTGCTTTGTTAAACAGATGCTTGAAGGCAGCATGCTCGTTAAGAGTCATCACCACTCCCTAATCTCAAGTACCCAGGGACACAAACACTCTGCCTAGGAAAACCAGAGACCTTTGTTCACTTGTTTGTCTGCTGACCTTCCCTCCACTACTGTCCTATGACCCTGCCAAATCCCCCTCTGCAAGAAACACCCAAGAATGATCAATAAAAAAATAAAATAAAATAAAAAGAAATAAATGGTATTCAATTAGGAAAAGAAAAAGTCAAATTGTCCCTGTTTGCAGATGACATGATTGTATGTTTAGAAAACCCCATCGTCTCAGCCCAAAATCTCCTTAAGCTGATAAGCAACTTCAGCAAAGTCTCAGGATACAAAATCAATGTACAAAAATCACAGCATTCTTATACACCAATAACAGACAAACAGAGAGCCAAATCATGAGTGAACTCCCATTCACAATTGCTTCAAAGAGAATAAAATACCTAGTAATCCAATTTACAAGGGATGTGAAGGAACTCTTCAAGGAGAACTACAAACCTTTGCTCAACGAAATAAAAAAGGACACAAACAAATGGAAGAACATTCCATGCTCATGGATAGGAAGAATCAATATTGTGAAAATGGCTATACTGCCCAAGGTAATTTATAGATTCAATGCCATCCCCATCAAGCTACCAATGACTTTCTTCACAGAATTGGAAAAAACTACTTTAAAGTTCATATGGAACCAAAAAAGAGCCCACATCGCCAAGTCAATCCTAAGCCAAAAGAACAAAGCTGGAGGCATCATGCCACCTGACTTCAAACTATACTACAAGGCTACAGTAACCAAAACAGCATGGTACTGGTACCAAAACAGAGATATAGATAGACCAATGGAGCAGAACAGAGCCCTCAGAAATAATACCAGACATCTAAAACCATCTGATCTTTGACGAACCTGACAAAAACAAGAAATGGGGAAAGGATTCCCTATTTAATAAATGGTGCTGGGAAAACTTGCTAGCCATATGTAGAAAGCTGAAACTGGATCCCTTCCTTACACTTTATACAAAAATTAATTCAAGATGGATTAAAGATTTAAATGTTCGACCTAAAACCATAAAAACCCTAGAAGAAAACTTAGGCAATACCATTCAGGACATAGGCATAGGCAAGGACTTCATGTCTAAAACACCAAAAGCAATGGCAACAAAAGCCAAAATTGACAAATGGGATCTAATTAACCTAAAGAGCTTCTGCACAGCAAAAGAAACTACCATCAGAGTGAATAGGCAACCTATAGAATGGGAGAACATTTTTGCAATCTATTCATCTGACAAAGGGCTAATATCCAGAATCTTCAAAGAACTCAACAAATTTACAAGAAAAAAACAACCCCATCAAAAAGTGGGCAAAGGATATGAACAGACACTTCTCAAAAGAAGACATTTATGCAGCCAACAGACACATCAAAAAATGCTCACCATCACTGGCCATCAGAGAAATGCAAATCAAAACCACAATGAGATACCATCTCACACCAATTAGAATGGCGGTCATTAAAAAGTCAGGAAACAACAGGTGCTAGAGAGGATGTGGAGAAATAGGAACACTTTTACACTGTTGGTGGGACTGTAAACTAGTTCAACCATTGTGGAAGAGAGTGTGGCAATTCCTCAAGGATCTAGAACTAGAAATGCCATTTGACCCAGTGATCTCATTTCTGGATATATACCCAAAGGATTATAAATCATGCTGCTATAAAGACACATGCACACGTATGTTTATTGCGGCACTATTCACAATAGCAAAGACTTGGAACCAAGCCAAATGTCCATCAATGATAGACTGGATTAAGAAAATGTGGCACATATACACCATGGAATACTATGCAGCCATAAAAAAGGATGAGTTCATGTCCTTTGTAGGGACACGGATGAAGCTGGAAACCATCATTCTCAGCAAACTATCACAAAGACAAAAAACCAAACACCACATGTTCTCACTCATAGGTGGGAATTGAACAATGAGAACACTTGGACACAGGAAGGGGAACATCACACACCAGGGCCTGTCGTGGGGTAGGGGGGTGGGAGGGATAGCATTAGGAGATATACCTAATGTAAATGACGAGTTAATGGGTGCAGCACACCAACATGGCACATGTATACATGTGTAACAAACCAGCACGTTGTGCACATGTACCCTAGAACTTAAATTATAAAAAAAATTTTTTAAAAAATGGATGGATATTCCGCAATATACTACAACATGGATGAAACTTTACGACATTATACTAAATGAAATAAGCCAGTCACGAGAAGAAAAATACTGTATGAGTCCACTTATATGAGGTACTTACAGTAGTCAAAATCATAGAGACAGAAGACAGATTGGTGGCTTCCAGGGGCTAGGAGTAGGGAAGAATAGAGAATTATTGTTTAACGAGTACAGAGTTTCAGTTTTAGAAGATGAAAAGAATTATAGAGATGGATGGTGGTGATAGTTGTACAACATTTTGAATATATTTAATAGCACTGAAGTATACACTTAAAAATGCTTAGAAAACTATATTTTATTTTGTGTGTTTTTTTATTTTTTATTTTTATTTTTTGTTAAAGAAAGATTTATTCTTTTAGAGATGGGGGTCTCGCTATGTTGACCAGGCTGGTCTTGAACTTCTGGCCTCAAGAGATCCTCCTATCTCGGGCTCCCAAAGTGCTCGAATTACAGGTATGAACCACCATGACTGGCCTATTTTATGTGTATTTTACCACAATTTTAGAAATTGGAAAAAAAATGTGGAGGGCATGGCATATGACTGGAAAAAGAAGTCACAAAACTGAGGGATACAAATACTTGAATGCAAACAGTAATATAATCACAGTATAACTTACATTTATTAAATAGAGTATACCCATAATTATAATTAGGTAAACTTAGTATAAGCTAGGAGATATAAAATTTTCTCTAGAACTGGTATAATACTAACCCTGGAGATTTGGCTACCTACTCTACTTGTTAGAGCTTCCTGGAGTGGAAATACATTCCAGTATCAATGCACAGAAGAGGTTTAAAAAATGTCCATGGAATAAATAAATAAATATTGATGGAAGGAATAAATATAAGCTTTATCCTAAAATAATATATAAAAGTAAGCCTTAAGAGAGTCCAGAATTGTATCACAAAAAAGGTTAGGAGGAATATAAAATTGGAAGGGAACAGGAATTGGAATATATTAATTTTTGAAAACTGCTGGATCTGTCGGGAAATACTGTGACCTTTTTTAGGTCACTAAAACTCTACACAAGGAACACTTCCAGAATGGCATAGTAAGGAGGCTGGCAAATCGTTTAACATAAAGCCGCAATAAAACTGTACAGGTAGTCTCTGACTTATAAAGATTTGACTTCGGTTTTTTCAACTTTATGATGGTGCAAAAGCAATATACATTCAGTGGAAACCATATGTTGAATACCCACACAACCATTCTGTTTTTCACTTTCAGTACAGCATTCAATAAATTACATGAGATATTCAACACTTTATTATAAAATAGGCTTTGTGTTAGATGATTTTGCCCAACTTTAGGCTAATGTGAGTGTTCTGAACATGTTTAAGGTAGGCTATGCTAAGATATGATGTTTTCAGATAGGTGTATTAAATGCATTTTTGACTTACAATATTTTCAACTTAAAATAAGTTTATCAGGATATAACTCCTTCCTAAGTCAAAGAACATCTGTACAAAACTGTTAAAACAATCATTTCAGGATTTTGAAAACTGAGACTGGGCTCAGTGGCTCATGCCTGTAATCCCAGCACTTTGGGAGGCCAAGGCGGGTGGATCACCTGAGGTCAGCAGTTCAAGACCAGCCTGGCCAACATGGCGAAGCCCATCTCTACAAAAAATACAAAAAAAAAAAAATTAAAAAAAAAAAACTAGCCAGGTGTGGTGGTGCATGCCTGTAATCCCAGCTACTCTGGAGGCTGAGGCAGGAGAATCACTTGAACCCGGGAGGCAGAGGTTACAGTAAGCAGAGATTGCACCACTGCACTCCAGCCTGGGCAACAGAGCACGACTCCATCTCAAACAAACAAACTAACTAACTAACCAGAGGCACATGACAAATTATAAAGGAAAAAAATCAAACTATTGAACCTTGGTAAAAAAAATATGAATCTATGATATTTTGAGTTTTTGCAATCCCTACACTCCCTACCCCTAGCTCCAACATAGTAGTTCTATCAGGACAGTAAAATCCATGAAAATCGGCAGCTCTGCAATGTAATCTGGTGCATAGGACATTGTCAGAAACATGTGATCTTGGTAGTAAATGATCAGGGAAAGTCAATATCATTGCTGGTTGAAACTGTAGTTTTGGTTGGGAAAAGTAACAGACCAGCCAGAAATTTAATAGGCAGATCTAGGGAAAAAGACAGCCATAGTGGAACCTGATACCCTTGGTGGTCTGGAAGGCTGTGTACAAGTGCATGGTTATGCACATGCCCAGGAGAGACCACAGTGGGCTACAGATTTCAATGGCTGAATGTGAAGCCTTGCATATACAGAAATAAAATTGGGGCAGACTTGACTGAACTCTGTTTCTTTGTTCTTGTTTTTTTAGAGATAGGGTCTCACACGGTTGCTCAGGCTGGAGCACAGTGGCACAATTACACCTCACTATAACCTTGAACTCCTAGGCTCCAGCAATCCTCCCACAGTTAGGACTACAGGCATGCACCACCATGCCCAGCTAATTTTTTAAAAATGTCTTGCGAAGACAGGGCCTTGCTGTGTTACCTGGGCTGGCCTCAAGCTGTTGGTCTCATGCAGTCTTCCTGTCACGGCCTCCTAAAGCACTGGGATTATAGGTATAAGCCATAGCCACATGGCCTTGACTGAACTTTAAATGTGTTCCCCAAACTATGCACAGATTAATTAGCAAACAGTAGAGCCTCACTAGGCTCAAGATGTTTAAGTACAATCTCTTCCCGGTTATTAGCTGACCACTAGCTATGTTGACCCAGGGGCAATTCCTAGGAAAGAGATTTAAAAATAAAACCAAATTGGGCACAGCAGCACACATCTGTAGTCCCAGCTACTCAAGAGGCTGAGGAGGGACAACTGCTTCAGCGCAGGAATTCGAGTCCAGCCTGCACAACATAGTGAGACCCCATCTCACAAAAAATAAAATAAAATAAAGTAAAATAAAATAAAAGCAAGAATTAGAAAGGAAAAAATTAAGGAGAGATGTCAGTAGCTACACACTACAGGAAAGAAAGACTACAGAATCAGCCCCGTTAACTCACTAAACAAATAAACCAATAAACAGCAGCAATATCAACAATCCTTAGGTAGGGATGGAAATCAGAATCTGGAATTGCCATCATACATTATTTAAAACAGCCATCAGCAAACTACAGCTCATGGCCCAATTATAGCCTACTGCTTGTTTTTTAAATAAAGGTTTATTGGAAGACATCTACTTCCATTCATTTACATATTGTCTATGGCTACTTTCACATTACTAGAGACCACATTGACTACAAAGCCTAAAATATTTTCTATCCAGTCATTTATAGAAATAAATTGTTGACCTCTGATCTAAAATGTTCAGTTTTCAACAAAAATTTGCAAGACATACAAACAAACAAAAAGTGGGGCCCATATATAGAAAAAGGTGCAGTTAATGGAAACTTTTTCTGTAGGGGCCCAAATGTTAGACTTAGCAGACAGACTTCAAGGCAGCTGTTGTAAATAGGTTCAAAGAACTAAAGAAAACAAAATTTTAAAAATTAAAGTATGGCAACAGTGACAATACAGAATATCAATAAAAATAAATTATAAAACAAAAACAAATTATGGAGTGAAAAGAAAATAATTGAAATGAAAATTCACTAGAGGGGCTCAAGAGCAAATTTCAGATTACAGAAAAAGAATCAGTAAACTGGAAGATAGATAGATTAATAGAGATTATACAATTTGAAGAAAAGAAAAGAAAAAGTATGAAGAAAAATGAAAAAGCCTCAGAGATTTGAGAGATACCACCAAACATACTAACATATGTATAAGGAGAGTCCCAGAAAAAGAAGAGGAAGAGAAAGGGACAGAAAAAAATGGCTGAAAACTTTACAAATTTGAGGAAAAACAAATCTACACATCCAAGAAGATCAAAAGAACTCCAAGTACCGTAAACACAAAGAGGTCCATACCTAGAAACACCAAGGTTAAACTGTTGAAAGGCAAACACAAAGAGAAAATCTTGTAAGCAGCAGAGAAAAGTGGATCATCATTTACAAAGAAACCACAATCAAATTAACAGATGACTTTTTATCAGAAACAACAGAGACTAAGGAAGCAGGGATCAAAGTGTTTAAAGGAAAAAAAAATCTGCCAACTAAAAATTTTATATCCAGCAAAAATAGCCTTATAGCCTTTAAATGTGAAGGTGAAATAAAGACAGTTGATAAACAAAGACTGAAAAAATTTGTTGTTGCCAGCTTGCCTTACAAGAAATATTGAAGGAAGTTTTTCAGGCTGATGGAAAGTGATTTTAGAGTTACTCAAATTTACAGAGAGGAATGTAGAACATCAGAAATAGTAAATATATTGGTTAATATAAAGGACTCTATACATATGTTTCTCATTTTTTCTCGTAACTTCTTTAAAAGCCATAAGAGCATATAAAGCAATAATTATAACACCGTCTTGTTGGATCTGTAACATATACGAATGTAATATAACAGCATGAGAAGGGGGGATATGGAGTTATATTGGACAGAAGTGTCTATATTTCACCTAAATTAAGTTTATATCAATCAGTAGATTGTGGCCAGGCATGGTGGCTCACACCTGTAATCTCAGCACTTTAGGAGGCCGAGATGGGTGGACTGTTTGAGCCCAGGAGTTAGAGGCCAGCCTGGGCAACATGATGAGACACCATCTCTACAAAAAATATAAAAATTGGCCCAGCACAGTGGCTCACGCCTGTAATCCCAACACTTTGGGAGGCCGAGGCGGGTAGGTCACAAGGTCAGGAGTTCAAGACCGTCCTGGCTAACACGCTGAAACCTCGTCTCTACTAAAAATACAAAAAAAAAAAAAAAATTAGCTGGGCGTGGTGGTGGTGCCTGTAGTCCCAGCTACTCAGGAGGCTGAGAGGCAGGAGAATGACATGAACCCGGGAGGTGGAGCTTGCAGTGCCCAAGGTCGTGCCACTGCACTCCAGCCTGGGCGACAGAGTGAGACTCCATCTCAAAAAAAAAAAAAAATTAGCCAGGCATGTTGGCGTGTGCCTGTGGTCCCAGCTACTCAGGAGGTTGAGTTGGGGGGATCACTTGAGCCTAGGAGGTGGAGGCAACAGTGAGCCACACTTGCGTCATTGCAGTCCAGCCTGGGTGGCAGAGCAAGACCCTGTCTCAAAAAAAAAAAAAGAAGAAAGAAGTAGATCATGACAAATAAAGATGCATATTCTAATTCCTAGAACATCACTAAAAAAATTTTTTAAAGGCCAGGTGCGGTGGCTCATGCCTGTAATCCCAGCACTTTGGGAGGCCAAGGTGGGTAGATCACCTGAGGTCAGGAGTTCAAGACCAGCATGGCCAATATGGTGAAACCCTGTCTCTACTAAAAATACAAAAAAATTAGCCAGGCATAGTGGTGGGCACCTGTAACCCCAGCTACTCGAGCAGCTGAGGCAGGAGAATCACTTGAATCTGGGAGGCAGAGGTTGCATGAGCCGAGATCATGCCATTGCACTCCAGCCTAGGCAACAAGAGTGAAACCTTGGTCTTGAACTCCTGACCTTAACTGATCCGCCCACCTTGGCCTCCCAAAGTGCTGGGATTACAGGCGTGAGCCACCACACCTGGCCCAAATTTTAATATCTTTTCAAAGAACCAACTGTTGGTTTCATTGATTTTTCTCTATTTTTCTACTTTGTATTTTATTGATTTCTACCTAATCATCATTATACCCTTCCTCCTGCTTCCTTTGGGTTTAGTTTGTTCTTCTTTTCCTAGTTTTTCTTTTTCTTTCTTTTCTTTCTTTTTTTTTTTTTTTTTGAGATGGAGTCTTGCTCTATTGCCCAGGCTGGAGGGCAGTGGTGCAATCTCGGCTCACTGTAACCTCCACCTCCCAGGTTCAAGTGATTCTCCTGCCTCAGCCTCCCGAGTAGCTGGGATTACAGGTGCGTGCCACCACATCTGGCTAATTTTTGTATTTTTAGTAGAGACGGGGTTTCACCATGTTGGCCAGGCTGGTCTTGAACTCCTGACCTCAACTGATCTGCCCACCTCAGCCTCCCAAAGTGCTGGGATTACAAGCATGAGCCACCATGCCTGGCTCCTAGTTTCTTAAGGTAGAAACTTAGGTTATTGATTTGACCTATATTCTTTTCTAATATAGACATGTAAAGCTTGGCACTTCCCTCTAATCACAGTTTTAGCTGCCTCTCATACATTTTGATATATCACATCTTTGTTTCCTTTCAGTTCAAAACATTCCTAGTTTCCCTTGTGATTTAGTCTATGACCCATGGATTATTTACCTATGCGTTGTTTAATTTGCAAATATTTGTAGATTCCCTGAATTGTCTATTGTTGATTTCTAATTTAATTCTATTGTGGGTAGAGAACATACCTGGTATGATTTCAGTCCTTTTAAATTCATTGAGACTTGTTTTATGACCTAATAATGGTCTGTTTTGGAGAATGTTCTGGGAGTATTTGACAAGAATGTGTATTGTGCTATTGTTGGATGGAGTTTCCTATAGGTGTCAAGGTGGCTGACAGTATCGTTTAGCGTTCTATATCTTTGCTGATTTTCTGTTTGTTCTATCAGTTATTAAGACTGAGGATTGGGCTGGGCACGGTGGCTCATGCCTGTAATCCCAGCACTTTGGGAGGCTGAGGCGGGCGAATCATGAGGTCAGGAGTTCAAGACCAGCCTGACCAACACGGTGAAACCCTGTCTCTATTAAAAATACAAAAAGTAGCCGGGTGTGGTGGCACACGCCTGTAATCCCAGCTACTCAGGAGGCTGAGGCAGGAGAATCACTTGAACCCAGGAGGCAGAGGCTGCAGTGAGCTGAGATCACACCACTGCACTCCAGTGTAGGTGACAGAGTGAGACTCCATCTCAAAAAAAAAAAAAAGAATGAGGTGTTGAAGTCCCCAAGTACCACTGTTGAATTGTCTATTTCTTGCTTGAATTTTGTCAGTTTTTGCTTTGGTATTTTGAGGCTGTGTTGTTAGGGTCATGTACATTTCCAAGTGCTATATCTTCCAGATATAATGATTTGTCATTTTTGTGATTCTGATATGCCCCACTTTGTCTAGTGATATTTCTTGTCTTCAAGTCTATTTTGTCTGATGTTAATACATTTACCTCAGCAATCTTTTTTTGGCAACGGAAGACGCTTAAAGCAACACAAGTTTATTATCTTAAGGTTCTGGAAGTCAGATGTCTGAAATGGTTTTCACTGGACTACAATCAAGGTATCTGCAGGATTCTGTTTCTTTACTCCAGCAATATTATGCTTATAGTTTACACGGTATATCTTTTTCTTTAACTTTCAACTTATTTGTGTGTTTGACTATAAGTTGTGTTTCTTGTAGACAGACAGTTGGATCTAAGCCAGTCTGACAATCTCTGCTTATAGAATGAGCTGTTGAGACCATTCACATTTAACATTATTATCGAGATGGTTGAATTTACATTTGATCACAGTGGTGCAATCTCGGCTCACTGCAACCTCCACCTCCCAGGTTCAAGCAACTCTCCTGCCTCAGCGTCCTGAGTAGCTGGGACTACAGGTGTGCGCCACCACACCCAGCTAATTTTTGTATTTTTAGTAGAGATGGGGCTTCACCATGTTGGCCAGGATGGTCTCGATCTCTTGACCTCATGACCTACCCACCTTGGCTTCCCAAAGTGCTGGGATTACAGGCATGAGCCACCACACCTGGCCATCTGTATTTTTTAAAGTTTTATTTATTTATTTATTTTTTGAGACAGAGTTTCACTCCAGCATAGGCCAACATGGTGAAACCCTGTCTCTACTAAATATACAAAAATTAGTTGGGTGTGGTAGCATGCACCTGTAATCCCTGTTACTTGGGTGGATTAGGCAGAAGAATCAATCACTTGAACCTGGGAGGCGGAGATTGTAGTGAGCTGAGATTGCACTACTGCATTCCAGCCTGGGTGACAGAGTGAGACTGTCTCAAAAGAAAAAAAAAGGATATTACAAGTTGACAAAACTTTAACTAGACTGACCAAAATGTTAAAAAAAAAAAAAAAAAGCAAGAGAGAGAAAGCACAGATTACCATAATCAGATCTTAAAGAAATAAAAAAGATTGTGAGGGAATATTACCAATAGCTTTTTGTCAACAAATTAGACAACTTAAGTGACTGGGCAAATTCTTAGACACCAAGTATTGAAACTGACTCAAGATGGAATAGAAGATCACTTGAGTTCAGGAGTTCACGACCAGCCTGGGCAACATGGCAAAACCACATCTCTACTACAAAAAGTACCAAAAAAATTAGGTAGGCCTAGTGGTGATGCATGCCTGTAGTCCCAGCTACTCGAGAGGCTAAGGTGGGAGAATCACCTGAGCCCAGGGAGTTGAGGCTGTAGTGAGCTGTGATTATGCCACGGCACTCCAGCCTTGGCAAAAGGAGTGAGACCTTATCTCAAAAAAAAAAAAAAAAAGAAGGAATAGAAAATATAAGTAGACCTAAAACAAGGAAAAAAGTTGAATTAGTAATTAAAAATCTTCCCACAAAGTAAAGCCCAGGCCCAGATGGTTTTAATCAAATGTTTAAGAATAATACCAATTCTACACACTCTTCCAAGAAATAGAACATTCCTAAATCATTCTATAAGGCCAATATTATCCTAATACCAAAAGACACAAAGACCAGAAACAAGAAAACTAGAGATCAATATCCCTCATGAATATATACAGAAAAATCCTCAGTAAAATACTAGCAAACCAAATTCAACAACGAAAGATTGGCTTAATATCCAAAAATCAATTCATTCAACACATGTTAATAGAATAAAAAATAAAAACCACATGATCACATCAATGGACGTACAAAAAAGTCTGACAAACTTCAAAAATCATTCATGATAAAAACTTTCACTAAACTAGGAATAGAAGGAAACTTCTTCTCAACCTGAAGAAGCTAATTAAAAATAATTTTTAAAGATAGATGAGAACTTCCTTAACCTAATAAAGAGTATCTACAAAAAAATAAATATCATACTTAATGGTAAAAGGCTGAATGTTCTGCCTCTAAAATTGGGAACAAGGCAAAGATGTTCCCCTTGCCACTTCTATTCAACATTGTACTAGAGGTTCTAGCCAGTGCGATTAGGCAAGAAAAAGAAATCCTGATTGAAAAGAAAAAAGTTAGCCTTTCTTTATTCACAGAAGATCTGATCCAGTAATAGAAAATCCTAAAGAATCCACAAAAAAATTCTTAGAACAAGTAAATGAGTTTAACAAGGTTACAGGATACAATATCAATATGAAAAAGTCAACTATATTTCTATACACTAGCAATAATTTCATCTGAAAATGAAATTGAGAAAACAATTTCATTCACAACAGCATAAAAATACTTAATAAATTTGTTAAAAGAAGTGCAATATGTACACTAATCACTACACAATATTAGTAAAAAAAAAAAATAAAGAAAACTGAAATAAATGGACAGACATTCCATGTTCATAAATTCAAAAACCCAATATTGTTAAGATTGCAATTCTTCCTCAATTAATCTGTGAATTCAATATAATCTCTATCAAAACATCAACAGTTGTTACACAGAAGTTGACAAACTGAATTTAAATTTTATGGAAATAATGACTGTATTAGAATATAAAAATAATTTTGAAAATGAAGAACATAGTTGATATACTTCCCAATTTCCAAACTTACTACAAAACTACAATAATCAATACAGTATATATGGCATAAGGACAGACATATAGATTAATAGAACATAATTTAAAGTCTAAAAGCTAACTCTTACATTTATGGTGAATTGATTTTTGACAAAGTTGCCAAGGGAATGTAATGAGAAAAGGATAGTCTTTTATACAAATGATACTGAGAAAATTGAACATCTGCATGAAAAGAAATGAATCTAGACCCTTACCTCATAACGCACATAAAAATTAATGCGAAATGGCATAGAGTTAAATGTAAAAACTAAAATATACAACTATTAGGAGGAAACATAGAAAAAAATCTTCAAAAAAAATTTTCATGACCTTAGGTTAGACAAAGATATCTTAGATATAACACCAAAAGCACAATTTATAAAGGAAAAAAATTAATAAGTTGGAGTTCATCAAAACTTTAAATGTTTGTACTTCAAATTACACCACTAAGAAAATGAAATACATGACACAGCCTGGGAGAAAATACTTATGAATCATACATCTGGTCTGGGTGCAGCGGCTCAAGTCTGTATTCCCAAGATAAATGAAAACATGTGTCCACACAAAGTCTTACTATGCATTATCAGTCAAAATAGCCCCAAACCAGAAACATTTCAGATGACCATCAACCAGTAAATGGATAAAGAAAATGTAATATATTCATATAACGGGATAGTATTCAGTCATAAAAAAGAATGAAGTACTGATACATGCTACGACATGTTCACACATGTCTCAAAACACATGCCTCAAAAACATTATGCTGATTAAAAGAAGCCAGGCAAAAAAAGGTCACATATTATCAGATTCCATCTATATGAATTGTCCAGAAAAGGCAAATTCATAAGACAGCAAGCAGAAGAGTGGTCACCTAGGCCCAGAGGCAGGAGCTGAGAACTGACTGCATATGGTGTACACTAGGGATTTTTCTCAGGTAATGACAATGTTCCAAAACTGCATTTTGGTGATGTTGACAACTCTGTAAATTTACAAAAAATACTGAAATATACACTTATAACAGGTAAATTTTATCATATGTACATTATACCTCAATAAAGAAGTCTTTTTTTTTCTTTTTTTTTTTTTTTTTTTGAGATGGAGTCTCGCTCTGTCACCCAGGCTGGAGTGCAGTGGCGCGATCTCGGCTCACTGCAAGCTCCGCCTCTCAGGTTCACGCCATTCTCCTGCCTCAGCCTCCCCTGGGACTACAGGCTCCTGCCACTACGCCCAGCTAATTTTTTGTATTTTTAATAGAGACTGGGTTTCACCGTGTTAGCCAGGATGGTCTCAATCTCCTGGCCTCGTGATCTGCCCATCTGAGCCTCCCAAAGTGCTGGGATTACAGATGTGAGCCACCGCGCCCAGCCAAGAAGTATTTTTAAAAAAAAAAAAAAAAAACTCTACATAAATTTCAACTGTTTATATTAAATATCTTCCAAATACTATTCCTTTAATCTCTGACTTTTAAAAATGACAAGATTTTAATCATTCCTGCTCTGCAACCAATTTTTTTAACTCCCAGTCAATTTTAAACAGATTGTGAAAGTTAATTCTCAGAAGTTTGATTCATTTTCTTTAATCTACATCATCAAGATGACAATTTTGATAATGAGTTTCTTTCATTCCCCCAACAACCCAGTGAGATGATGTAATCAGGCAAAATGAATGATCTAATGACTCAGTCTGTAATACTACCTTACAAAGCTGTGATGATTCCAAAGCTCTTAAGTCTGCTGGAGAAATAACAATACCATTTGTCAAATAAAATGATTTATACAGTTTCTGGCATGTACAGTATAAATCACTGTCTAACTCTGGCACAGTACCCACTTTTGCATCCTGGGTTTTTAACCCTTTTTGGCCCCCTTCACATAAAGAAAAGGAATTTACATTGCTCTTCACTGGACTTGTTTCTTCTCCTCAAAAACTCCCAAATACAGCACCAGTCTCTTTCCCCATTTCACAATTAAAGACCTCTTCCAACGCATCTCCTCCAAAACATAGGACCCTGACAACTAACTTTCATCTGTTCTCATTAGTGAATTTACCCTTGTGAAGATAGAAGTCATTAAAAACTCATACCAATGGTTTATTTTTCTGTCAATACTGACAGTCTATTTCTCTGTTGACCAGGCACATTCCTAATTAGTTGCCCTCTCTCCATTCACAATTCCATTCTCAGTTCTCACCAGTGGCTTTCATTTGGCGTAGGCTGTATTTGATCCACAAGGGGCCTGATGGTAGGTCATGTTCTATCATTATTCCCAGCCAATCTTAAAAAAGATAAAAAGGAATCTCTCAAGTCTCTCAATCTGTAGTTTACAGGATGAATCTTTAAAATTATAAATATGCACATATAAAAATATATTTACAAATAGAAAAATAAAAACAAATGCAAAGATTTAATTTAGAGTCTTTTGGTTTCAGTTTCATTTCAAGCATCTTCTTTCCCATAAATTTCTAAATGTTAAATTCTGAGAAAATGTAGTTACAATTGAATATTCATTACATTCATTAAAGTTCATGTAGGTAGGTGTTTTTTTAATAGAAAAGCCAACTCTTTTTTTTTTCTTAAGATAGGTTCTTACTCTGTTGCCCCGGCTGGAGGGCAGTGGCACGATCACAGCTCACTGCAGCCTCAACATCCTGGACTCAAGCAATCCTCCCATCTCAACCTCCCGAGTAGCTAGGACCACAGGTATGAGCCACCATGCCAGGCTAATTTTTTAATTTTTTAAAAAATAGAGACAGGGGTCTCACTATGTTGCCCAGGCTGCTGACAAACTCCTGGCCTCAAGTAATCCTTCCATCTCAACCTCCTGAACTTCTGGGATTACAGGTATGAGCCACCACAAAGCCACCTCTTTATCTGGGCTAACAGAAGTCTATTTAACTTAAAAATTAAATCAGAGTAATTTCAACAAATGTCTACTGAACACCCCCTACTTAATAGGCCCTGGAATGTTTAGGGACAAATAAGGAACAGTTTCTGCCTTCAAGGAGTTGAAAGGCTATTGGGAGAGAAGAAACCATAACTACACATAATTTAAATTAGATTGGAAAAGTACACAAAAAAATTTTTTTTAAGGCTATGGCAACAGAGGTGGCAACTGGGAACCAGTGGGAAAAGTTTCAAAGAGCTGACCTGACAAAAAGAAAGTAGTGCCTCAACTGGAATGACTAAAATAGAATGGGGAAGAGAGACAAATGAGATGAGGTGTGGCTATGATACTGGGTAAGTGAGAGCATATTTTGGGAGACCAGGCTGAAGCTTAAGATAATAATACTAGCTAATATTTATTGAGCACCTACTATGTACCAAGTACTATAAATGCAATTTATAGATATTAACTTACTTGATACTCACAATAACCCTGTGAGGAATGTGCTAAAACCTTGAAATCCATCAAAAATAAAGAGGACCAAATTCTGTCCCGCTCCAACCACACTTATTGTAAAAGCAGTTAACAGGTATCTTATCTACCTCTTCTCTCACTAATTCCTAGGCCATCCTTCAAGGCCTAGCTTGAAAACTACATTCTCTGCAAAACCTTTGTTGATCCTCCCAGCTGAACATAGTCTCCTAAGCTTGATAGCATTTTATCTGTGTCAATCTTATGGCATGTCCGAATATTTCGTTCTTGGTATTATAGATTTTATGTGCATTCTTTCCTCTTTTTTATTCTCCTTTAGTCTAATCCACATTCTGTTCTCCACAGCTCCTAGGGCAGTGCCTGGCACATACTAATGCTAGCTAAGTCTATGGAGCACTTATCTTTGCCGGGCACTGTGCTGAGCATTTTACAGGAATTATCTCACAGAATCCTAATGGCAACCCAATTCACACATTCAAGGGCTATTTTTAGTCCTTACTGTGACAGACAAAATAGTAAATACTAGATGCACCTTAAACTCTAAACACTACAGATACAGTCGCTTCCCTCAAGAAGCTCAGTCTAAAGAAGTTAGTACTATTGGAATCCCCAGATATAGAGATGAGGAAAAGTGAGGCTCAAAGAAGTAATATGTTTGCCCAGAACCACAGAGCAAAAAAGTGGCAGAGAGCCTGGGCAACATAGGGAGACCCTGTCTCTACGAAACATTTAAAAAATTTGCGGGGCGTGGTGGCTGAAGAAGAGGATCGCTTGAGCCCAGGAGGTCGAGGCTGCAGTGAGCCGAGATCGTGCCACTGCACTTCAGCCTGGCTGACAGAGTGATACCCTCGTTTCTTTATTAAACAAAAAAGAAGGAAGAAGAGGAAGAAGAGGAAGAGGAAGAAGAAGGAGGAGGAGGAGAAGAGGAGGAGGAGGAGGAAGAAGAAGAAGGAGAAGGAGAAGAAATGGAAAAAAAAAGATGGCAGAGCCAGAATTCAAACCAGCTCTCCCGAGTGGATATATAGGACCCCATGCACGTATAACCGCTATGTTCTAAAGGAGGCACTTGATAAACCCTTATTGAAGGAAATGTTTTGGAATACCAATAAAATGAAAAAAAAATCATCTCAAGAATAATGTAGGGTTTCACTCACTGTTATTCTTTTTTATAAGGGGAAAGCAGGAAATTTGCAAAAGTTAAGTAGCATAGAAGGAGGTCGTATTGGTCGGCTACTACTCACCTGGTACCTGATAATTGCTCATCAAGCCATCTGTTGAGACTAGGTGAGGATGGAGAGTTTCTTTCCTTTTTCATGAACCACAGAGGAGACTTAAAGGAGGATTTCTTTGTGTTCCTTAAAGTGACCCCCACTGAGCGTGTCCCTCAAAGGGGACCTTCCTAAGCATCGGCGCTTTGCTTTGCGCTGGGTGGTGCGGCTGAGTCGCTAATTAGCAGTGAGAGCCTGGGCTGTATCTCCTACCAAATAACCAGCGGAGTGGAGTGACAGGTCCTTACTTAAACATGGTTTAAGTAAGCATTCACAGTTCCTTACTTAAACATGGTGCAGTCTTCCTAAAAGATGGAGTCACACCCCAAGAGAACAGGTCTCCAAAAATGTGTGAATCCGTACTTCCCACTGGAGGGGAGAGAGAGCTGCGCTGAGGGATTATGAGAGACCCTACAACTTCTCAGGCGCCCCCTGCCCCGGGGGCCAGGAACATCTGCAGACAGCCCCGCCTCCGTCTCGCCTCAATCCCGAGCTGTTCCCTTCTCCAAAGGCCACCTTGGCAGCCACACAGTTTGGCCTAATCACCTCCTCAAACAAGAGTAGCGACACCCCAAAATGTAGACCAAGCAGGAAGAGGCCCGGGAGGCACTTGCCTTATTCCCCATGATGTTTTTGTTTTGAGACGAAGTCTTCGTCTGTCGCCCAGGCTGGAGTGCAGTGGCGTGATCTCGTCTCACTGCAACCTCCGTTTCCCGGGTTCAAGCGATCCTCCCACCTCGACCCTCCCGAGTAGCTGGGACTACAGATGCGCGCCACCACTCCTCCTACTGTGTGTGTGTGTGTGGACACGGGTTGTCGCTATGTTGCCTACCTAGCTGGTACCCCATAACCACTCCTGGCTAGTGTGTGTGTGTGTGTGTGTGTGTGTGTGTGTGTGTGTGTGTGTGTGTGTACACACGGGTTCTCGCTATGTTGCCTACCTAGCTGGTACCCCATAATTTTTTAGCTCAACAGGAGACCTGCCTTTATACCCCAGGTCCATCAAGTTAAGCAGCGCAGTAGCCCTCTAAGGGCCAGCCCCACGCCCAGAGGCTCCTCCGACAGCGCCGACAGATGCCCTGGGCTGCTGGCTCGACTCAGTCCTCAGCCCCCAGCCCCCAGCCCCCGACCCCCGACCCCCGGCCCCCAGCGCCCGGCGCCCCGCCTCCAGCGCTTAGCAGTTAACCAGGCAACTCGCGCGCAGACGCCACGGCTCGGACGCAGAAGGCGTGTTTGGCCGCCCCGCCGTCCCGCCGCCCCGCCTCTCCCGCCTCTCCCGCCTTCCGCCAATGGCCCAGCTGCGCCGGCGCCGCCGGGAGCGCTAGGCCTGGTCCCTCTTCCTAGGATAGCGTTGCGCGCATGCGCCTTGACGAGTGAGCCGGGTGAGGGGGCTCCCTAAGTAGCGGAAGGGGTAGATGGAAATGGAAGGGGCGGGCGCGCTAGGCCTCGTCCTGGCTGGGCTCCCGCTGGAGTGTGCGTTGGGGGCGGACCAGGAGCGGTGGTCTCCAGGGAGGTCGAGGCTGGGGCTCCCACCCGGATTTGGAGCAGGGTCGCCGCGGCCCAGCTGACCCGCCGGCGTTTGTACGTTGTGTGCCCACTCAGGGAGCCATGGACAACTGTTTGGCGGCCGCAGCGCTGAATGGGGTGGACCGACGTTCCCTGCAGCGTTCAGCAAGGCTGGCTCTAGAAGTGCTGGAGAGGGCCAAGAGGAGGGCGGTGGACTGGCATGCCCTGGAGCGTCCCAAAGGCTGCATGGGGGTCCTTGCCCGGGAGGCGCCCCACCTAGAGAAACAGCCGGCAGCCGGCCCGCAGCGCGTTCTCCCGGGAGAGGTGAGGGTCGCTGTGCCAGGGGCCGCCCCAGTCCTTCGCGCCGCGGTAGCCCGCTGGGAGCCAGGGGTGCGCAGCGCAGAAGCAGCTGAGGAAACCTCCCCTTAGCGGAAGCTGAAAAGGATCAGGACAATGAATGGAAAAGTCCTTTCAAAACGCTTTACATTTGACAGATTCTTGTTGGGTAGCTGTAGAATAACGGTAGTGTTCAGCCCTGGTTGGTTACTTTAAAAAAAAAAAAATTAGCCGGGCGCGGTGGCTCATGCCTGTAATCCCAGCATTTTGGGAGGTGAGGCGGGCGGATCACCTGAGGTCGGGAGTTCGAAAGCAGCCTGACCAACATGGAGAAATCCCGTCTCTACTAAAAATACAAAATTAGCCGGGTGTGGTGGCGCATGTCTGTAATCCCAGGTACTAGGGAGGCTGAGGCAGGAGAATCGCTTGAACCCGGGAGGCGGAGGTTGCGGTGAGCCGAGATCGCGCCATTGCACTCCAGCCTGGGCAACAAGAATGAAACCTCCGTCTCAAAAAAAAAAAAAAAAAAAAATCTTACAGCTATCATCTGATAATAGAGGAAAGCCTGCAAACCTGTCTCTTAGATCCTGGATAAATTGCATGTCTATCTTTTAGAGTTGGAATTCTTTCTCAATAACATCGTTCTTTCTGACATAAACTTGCAGAGCCTTTCCAAAAGTAAAAAGGAGACTATTTCCAAAATGGCTTCATTCTCCAGCAGGGAATCCTAGAGCTAACCTGTGACGTGCCATTTATTCAAATAGAGAGAAGAGAGACCCCCAACCCTTAGTGCTTCCTTCAGAACAATGGCTGAATTCATGGACTATACTTCAAGTCAGTGTGGGGTAAGTTGGTGTGAACCAAAGCTATGCCCCATCACCTGCTGATGGACCACATTTGGATCTTTCTGGAATTTAGGGAGAATCTGGAGACTACCTGTTTCTCCTGCCCAGCCTTCATGGTCAGATTGTAATCAGTCAAGGACTTAAACCAGGGGGTAAATCCAAGTTAGAATTCACCCAATAAATGTTTATTGAATGCCTAACCCTGTAGCTGACAATATAGCAATGAAAAGTCAGAAAAGGTCTTCTGCCCTCAGTGATCTTTCAGTCTAGTGGGGGGAAAATAGCTTATTTGCCAAATTTCATAGCAAATAAGTTAAATATTAGGGTTTTTTTTAACTTTTTTTTTTTTTTTTTTTTGAGACAGAGGCTTGCTCTGTCACGCAGGCTGGAGTGCAGTGGTGCGATCTCGGCTCACTGCAAGCTCTCCCTCCCGGGTTCACACCATTCTCCTGCCTCAGCCTCCCTAGTAGCTGGGACTACAGGCGCCCACCACCATGCCCAGCTAATTTTTTTTTTTTTTTGTATTTTTAGTAGAGACAGGGTTTCACTTTGTTAGCCAGGATGGTCTCCATCTCCTGACCTCGTGATCCGCCCGCCTCACCCTCCCAAAGTGCTGGGATTACAGGTGTGAGCCACCGCGCCCGACCTCTTTTTTTTTTTTTTTTAATTGAGACAGAGTCTCACTCCATCACTCAGGCTGGAGTGCAGTGGCTCAGTCTCGGCTCACTGCAACCCCTACCTCCTGGCCTCCTGGTTCAAGCGATTCTCCTGCCTCAGCCTCCCGAGTAGCTGGGACTACAGGCACATGCCACCATGCCCGGCTAATTTTTGTATTTTTAGTAGAGACAGGGCTTCACCATGTTGGCCAGGCTGCTCTCGAACCCCTGACCTCGAGGGATCCGCACATCTTGGCCTCCCAAAGTGCTGGGATTACAGGCTTGAGCCACCATACCCAGCCAAGTCATCTTTCGATACTTAGGGAATGTTGAGGGCAGGCCAGAAAACATTCAAGGAAATTACCTGCATGGAAGGCACTGTCTTCTAGGAATTACAGCAGACTCTGGCCTCATGCAGCCTTAACACTTCGTGAGTCCTACATGGTTGTAAGGAGGCTGATCCACAAAGGAGATGGAAGGGAATACCTTGTTTCTGCCCTGCTTTTCAGTTTCATATGTTAAGATCTCAAAAAACTCTAATCTTTCTACATCTTTTATAAGAATCCGTGACTCCAAGAATAGGATTCCAACCAAAGAGGAATACTTCAGGGAATATTTTTATCTTATTTGTGTTGTTCAATGGTTTTACAAAAATCAATAGCTTCAACTCTACTGTAAAGTGATTAAACCCTTGGTTCATGGTTCAGCAAAAGGAATAATATTTGTCTTTGGTTTGAGGTTTAGCAAATTGCTGTTCTTCATTTTGGTTTTCAGTTCATGCTTCAGTTCAAGTCTCTGTTATGAAATGGAGCCTCAGAACCTCTTGGCTTTCTAGAGATAGAATTAAGAATTGTGTACTGGGTTTGCCTCCACAGTTTGAAGCAGCCACTAAAACACATCTTTAGGTCTGTGTCCTCAAGTGCTTTCCCCAGCTTCTCATTCTTCTGGTCACATGTTTTTTAGACAGTGTCCCTACCCTGTGTTCAAAACAAGCAGGGCTGTGATGTCCTCATCATTAGTCATTATCAAGGGCAAGTCTAAGGCTAACTTTGAGGGGGAGGAAGGAAGCAGACAAGAGAAATGTAACTGTTTTCCGATCTTTCAGAAGATTCTTCTTAAATTAGAGACTTCTCCCTCCACTCTCCCACGCACAGGAAGCACAGAGAAAAGGGCTGCAGAGCAGCTCTTGGGTTTGTTTCATTTCCTGCTGTGTTTCTAAATCTCAGGAAAATGTACCCCTCTCTTCCTGTGTCCTTGTCTGAGACTTAGACAATAAACATGGAACTGTTCATCCACATTTTTTAGGGGAGGAAATGAAAGGATATGTGCATTGGACATGGGGGCAAAGATGTGAAATTTGTTTAACCTGGCAGAGAGCATGGTCCTGCCCACCTTTAGTTAGCCAGGGTTCTTGCCCTACAGAGGCAGCAGGTGGCAGCACGGGGATGCCAAATGCATTTCTTTCTCTGCAGCCACTTTGGGTGGGCTAAGGTTTGTTGCGTGACTTCAGAGGCCTGTCAAGAGGGCAGGTAATTCACCTTTGCTCTCTTGCCTCCCTCCTTAACTGCACTTTGTCCAAATATCAGGGTTTTTTGAAAATTTGACAAGACTATTTGGTTAGCTAACATCTTTGACATTACGTCTCTAGAAATATTATTCATCTGTGCCAGAGGAAGGAGGGGCAACCCATGTCTATCGTTATCACAGAGGCGAGTCGAAGCTGCACATGTGCTTGGACATAGGGAATGGTCAGGTAAGTGTACTCAACTGTCCTGCACCATGCCTTCAGTCTACCAAGATATGACACCCTATAGTCAAGAGCCCCTGCTAGACTTTGTGTCACTGGATGCCTGTGTGACTTGGCATTACAGTGCTTAACAGAAATGTGTAAATTCATAGCCTTAGAGAACTTACAGCAATGAACATGAAATAGGAGCTTGTCAAAAATATAAGATTGATGCCACTGTAGGATCTTTAGTTGAACCTGCAGTCCTGGGCCATGGGATTCTCGGGCAGGTTTAAAGAAAAGAGATTCCAAGCCTGGAATGTGGTGTATGCAATGATCGCCCCTGTGACTATCCCCTGCATTCTATCCTGGGCAACACAGACCCTTTCTCTATTTTTTTTTTAAAAGAGCTCCAAATATCCTCTTCTACATCTAGGGATAGGATTTTTTTTTTCTTTTTTTTTTTTTTTTTTTTTGAGACAGGGTCTTACTCTGTCACCCAGGCTAGAGTGCAGTGGAGCAATCATGGCTTACTGCAGCCTTGACTTCCTGGGCAGGTGATCCTCCCACCTGAACCTCCCAAGTAGCTGGGACTACAGGCACATGCCACCACACCCAGCTAATTTTTAATGTTTTTAATAGAGATGGAGTTTTGCTATGTTGCCCAGGCTGGGGGAAAAGATTTTTAGTAATTACATTTTTTACTGTAAGGTGATAACTGTCATGTCTTTGGTAATTTTTTTTTTTTTTTTTTTTTTTTGAGAGGGAGTCTCACTCTGTCACCCAAGGTGGAGTGCAGTGGTGCGATCGCGGCTCACTGCAACTTCTGCCTCCCAGGTTCAGACAATTCTGCCTCAGCCTCCCAAGTAGCTGGGACTACGTGCACACACCACCAGCCCAGCTAATTTTTGTATTTTTCTTTCTTTTTTTTTTTTTTTTTTTGTCGAGACACAGTCTTGCTCTGTTGCCCGGGCTGGAGTGCAGTGGCGCAATCTCAGCTCACTGCAAGCTCCGCCTCCCTGGTTCACGCCATTCTTCTGCCTCAGCCTTCCGAGTAGCTGGGACTACAGGCGCTTGCCACCACGCCTGGCTAATTTTTTGTATTTTTAGTGGAGACGGGGTTTCACTGTGTTAGCCAGGACGGTCTCGATCTCCCGACCTCGTGATCCGCCTGCCTCGGCCTCCCAAAGTGCTGGGATTACAGGCGTAACCCACCGTGCCTGACCCATTTTTGTATTTTTTAATAGAGACAGAGTTTCACCGTGTTGGCCAGGCAGGTCTTGAACTCCTGACCTCAGGTGATCTGCCTGCCTCAGCCTCCCAAAGTGCTGAGATTACAGGCGTGAGCCACCATGCCTGGCCCATGTCTTTCATAATTTTTAAAAAGAAAGTACAAGGGAAGTGTGGGGACAGGGGTCTCTTTTAGCAAAATACTTTTTGTAAAGGTAATAACAGTTATGGGCCTCTCACTACAAACTTACCTTTTACCACATGTCATTCTGGGGAAGCCAAAGATTCTGCTTATTGAACTGATTCAAAGGAGGAGGTGGTGGTGGTGGTTTCTGAGGAGACTAGGTTTTTGCTTTTGTTTTAATGTACCCTACTTGTACTCAAAGATAGCAAACCAAAGTCCAGAGTCTATTCCGGAGTCTAAGTTGGATTCCTGACTTCTTTGGTCTGTCAGCCATTTTGGGGTGTTAGAGGGAGGAAGTTTAGGAAAAAGATGGGAGAGTGGGCACAGGGACATGAGCAAGGGCTGAGTGCACACTCGAAGCACCTCCCACACGCCTCCCCTGGCCTGGGAGGTGAGTAGTGGTGCCAGAGCTTGAGTCCTGAGCCCCCTTTTCTGGCCTAGCCTGAACTCTTACCTAAGTGCACCTGACCCTAAAGGGTGCACTTAGGTACATGTGGGGAAGAGTCGTTCCCATCTCTCCCTTTAAAATGTAAGTTCCCTCTAAGGGAAATTGGCTTTATCAGTCAGCCTGTTCCCTTCTAGGACCACCCCCACTCCTAGAAGAAGCACAGAAGAGAATGTATTGAGAGCCTAAGTGTCACTTTTCCATTTTAAATTTTCCCTGCAATCCAAGAGTGCCATGTTACAGACTGGAAAACCAAGGCTCAAGAGAAGTTAATCTCTCTTAGTAAATAGCAGAGATAGGACTTAAACTCAGGTGTGTCTGATTCCAAAGCCCATGTAAGGATGAAAATTATAGTAAACACCTGACTAAAAATACCTCACAGAACTCACTTAAAAATGCCTTAATGACTTAGATGACAGCTTAGAAAAAGCTGACAGAACAATTACTAACTCCTAATAAGGTAGAAGAGAACTTCTCTTTACAATCCAAAAGTGAAAGCTTGGGCACAAATCAGTGTTCTACTTGTCTCTTCAGAGAAAAGACAGAAAAAAGACATCCCTTGGTCCTGGAGGCAGCTATCAAATATTAGAGCATGCTCCAGAGGCATCCCAGCCTGTGAGTACGGAACTGCTTACGCACTGGGTTTCACCACCGTTGCAACTCCATGAACCAGTTGACATGGTTCTTAGAGGGCTATTTGAATTGAGTCTATAGTATTTTTAAGTTGAGTTGTTATTACACTTAAGAAGGGCACACAAAATTTTGGTTCAGTGTAAAATTAGGTTTTCTTGGTATTCTTCCTTCACTCTAAGCTTCAGGGATACTCTTTGTGCCTGAACTCATAGTTGTGGTTGGAAAGAATGTGAAGTATTCACCTCTCAGTTCCTACAGCTCAGCTGGGCTGGCGCTGGGTCCTGCTGGAATTCCACCATCTGTTCAAGCAGCAGGAGGGGCACGATACTCCTGCTAACAAAGTGAAAACCATTGCTGAAATTCCGAAACATACACATTTGGTGAGATCAGGTTCCAAAACATTTGAAGGCATTTGTTCTTATTTTCCACAAATGTTTCTCTGTAAAAACATACAATGAGTTTTTCATTTTTAGGATAAAGTACTCATTAGTTCATGAAGCCAGGGGATCCTTTTTGGAACTTGGAAGGGCTAGAATTCTGAGGAAAGGAACTTCATTCAGCATGGTGCCGCAATACATTTACTTTTTGCTTGTATACAGTTTGCTACGAGTCAGGATTTGGAGTATACTAGAGTTAGTAACAATTAAGAATATTCTGCTTCTAGTACAAATATAAGTTGTTAAGGCTTAGACGCCTCTCAACGCTTGCTGACTTTTGGTAATGCTGATGTTCCACAGTGTTGGAGTTCTACAGCCACATGCCAACCTTACCTCTATGTTTCCTTGTGTGCAAAGGAAGCATCCTTGGCTTTCTGCAATTCTGATATAACCATATTTTCTAAAAGTGACTTTTATTTACATGGTTGACAACCAATAAATAGTTAATGACATTGTCATACACATTTACGTCAGTTAAAGGATGGTAGACTTCCAATTTCGCAGTAACTGGACAGGCATGAAAGAATACAACATAAAACAGCTTTGGAAAAAATTGGCTTCAAATCCATCTGCAAGGTAGGAGGAAGAGCGGAAATTTCATAAAAATGTAAACATGATCATTTATTCCTCTGAGTGCAATTTGCTGGCCAGTAGTTTGGCTTTTCCCGTGTGTGGTAGTGGAATCGACAGCTTCTGCCTGTGGCCCCTTCTCAGCATTAAGCAAGCTTGTAATGGCATCCCAGCTGTCACTCTGGCCCTTAATTACAGGCTGTTTTCTGGTTTGTGACTTTGTCATTTTACCATTTGAACTGAGACCCATCCTCTGCCTGCACACCTGATGTAATCTACCAGCCATGAGTGAAGTCTACCCTTGGAAGACTTATTGTGCTCAGTTCGGCTCTAAATAAAATCTTTCCATTAACTCTGGCTTCCAATGTTTTGTACTCTGGGAGAACCAGTCCTCCAAGGGAGAGTTTTGTCAGCCAGCCGAATTGCTGCTTCAGTGACAAAATGGAATTCACTCAAATTGTTCTGAGCTTTAGGACAAAAGAAATGCCTGTCATCTTCCTGATAGTGAACTTAGCAAAGCACTGTTTAAAAGAATGGCTCTCATCACTCCCGAGTACCTTGTCATTACTGCTCATCTGTGCTAAGTGCCACTGTCTACTTCTGATCCCCAAAACAGTGGCCTCTAGCCTTTTCTTCTGCCTAACTCCAAGTAGAGTGTTCTTTTTATAATCCTTCATGTTCATATAACACTTTAGCATTTACAGAGCGTTTTCACATGCTTATTTGTGAGGTATTATCACAGTGCTAGAAATAAGGAAAGGCTGAGACCTACCAAAATGACAGTGTTGTACATGAGCAGGCTGAGCCTTGAAAGCAGGACCTCTGTCTCCCACATTAGCGCTTCATTCCATCACACCTCTGCAAGGACAGGTAGCCTGCTGGGGGGCCATGGTGGCACTGGGGTATAAAATCTCTAAACTGCTAATATCCTCTTTTCCTTCTAGGCTGAGAACATCTCTAAGGACCTCTACATAGAAGTATATCCAGGGACCTATTCTGTCACTGTGGGCTCAAATGACTTAACCAAGAAGACTCATGTGGTAGCAGTTGATTCTGGACAAAGTGTGGACCTGGTCTTCCCTGTGTGATGTTGACCATCACTGCCATCACATCACCTTTTTTTAAGTAGTAAGAATAAAGCCACTGTATGATTCTCTTAATAGCTAGCTATACATTAATCCTGTTTTTAGTGCTGACTGGGTCAGCCTTCCCAGGAACTGGAGTCTGTCTCTTTCAGTGCTTTTTTGTTTGTTTGTTTGGTTTTTTTTTTGAGACAGTCTCGCTCTGTTGCCCAGGCTGGAGTGCAGTGGCGTGATCTCGGCTCACTGCAAGTTCCGCCTCCCGGGTTCACACCATTCTCCTGCCTCAGCCTCCCGAGTAGCTGGCACTACAGGCACCCGCCACCATGCCCGGCTATTTTTTTTGTATTTTTAGTAGAGACGGGGTTTCACCATGTTGGTCAGGATGGTCTCGATCTCTTGACCTCGTGATCCACCCACCTTGGCCTCCCAAAGTGTTGGGATTACAGGCGTGAGCCACCGCGCCCGGCCTCAGTGCCTTTTTTAACTTGAGGGTGTAGAGGTCCTCCATGCTTGTTTGCCTGAAAGTAATATAATGATGCTGTCTGAACAGGTTTTACTGCTTGCTTTCCAAGTAAAGGTTAATTATGATAATAAAGAGATTTGGAAATGAAGAGAATTCATTTTTATTAAGAGGTGAAACAAAATGTCACTCATGTACAACTAGGCTTTATGGGAAGGTGGCAGAGTGGCTGTGGACACATTTGCCCAAAGCAGGCTGACCCCCTCTTCCACGGAAGAGGCATCTTAAAGCAGTTTCACCAGGGCCCTGGCAGGGAGCCCCAGGGCAGGACTCTACACTCCTATAGCCCTCACAACAGGTGCCTTCCTGCTGCTTATCTGCAGGGGGGTCTTCGTGGGGTGGAGATACTGCTGGTTATTTGACTGTTACCTGTGGCCTGTCCTCTGCCTCCTTCCGTTGAAGAAGGCCTTGTCAGCCACTCTGTAAACTCTCCTCGAATATTTACCATGTTTACTCTTTACCTATAAAAGGGGGAAAAAATCCATAGATTGTTATGCTGACTGCAAATTTAAGAATCAAAAGTCACTGATTTTAAAAAGTCATTGATTGTGGCCGAGTGCAGTGGCTCATACCTGTAATCCCAACATTTTGGGGAACCAAGGCAGGAAGATCACTTGAGCCTAGTAATCAAGACCAGCCTGGTCAACACAGTGAGACCTTATCTCTACAAAAAGTAAAAAATTTAGTCAGGTGTGGTGGCATGTGCCTAGCTACTCAGGAGGCTCAGGTGGGCGGCTCACTTGAGCCCAGGAGTTCAAGGCTGTAGTGAGCCATGATTACGCCACTGCATTCCAGCCTCAGTGACAGAGTGAGATCCTGTCTCAGAAAAAAAAGTCATTGCTGTGTCCCAAATGTCTTGAAGCTGCCACAGCAGTACTGTGACATCTCCCAGTTTGGTTGCCTGGTGATTCTCTGATTTTGAACACAAACCTTTCCTTGGGAAAGGTGCCAGTATTTTATATAATGGAAATAAAATTTAAGTAGGGCTATATTATCATTCTTAGTGAGGAATAGACTCCATATTCAGAGGGCCTAATAAAGCAGACCGCTACCCAATACCATAGAACAGAGGGTCATTTAAACGGGGATCCTTGCACCCCCAAGAAGCCTGTGGTTAAATTCATGGGTTCCATAAGCCTTCTGAAATTACATGCAAAATTGAGGGTATGTGCATTTTTCTAGGACAAGGGGTCATAGGTTTTACTGTTCTCAAAGGGGATGTGACCCAAAAGGTCTAAGACCCATGTGAGGAGTCCTTAGGAAGCCCCTTTCCAGCCATTCTGCATTACCTAGATCCTCAGGGCTCTTAGTCTAACGGGAATTCTTGTTCCGCTGACATATTGCAAGGCTCTGACTCCGCTTTCTGTGTTCAGCTTCCCCTGGCGGGGTCCGCGGTGGCTTCGTGTGGGTTGCTTTCGAGACCAGCTCCTTGGTAGTCCCCACTACTACAGTTTGTGCTCTCTGCTGTTTGTGATCCTTTTCTTCTTTCCAGATGTTGGAATATCTTGTTCCTAAACCCAAAAGTCAATTACTTAGGTTGAATATGCCACAATTTTGATGGGATAAGTAGAACTAAAACAAGGAATCACTGAAGTATCTGTAAGCTCAAGCATTGTTTTCTTTTCATTTATTATGTATTTGAGACAGGGTCTTGCTATATCACCCAGGCTGGAATGCAGTGGCATGATCATAGCTCACTGCAGCCTCAGCCACCCAGGCTCAAGTCATCCTCCCACCTGCCACCCGCTCTTCACTACAGCCCCCAGTAGCTGGGACCACAGGCGCACACCACCATGCTCAGCTAATTGTTTAGTTTTTTGTAGAAACAGGGTCTCACTATGTTGCCCAGGCTGGTCTTGAACTCCTGGGCTCAAGAGATCCTCCAGCCTCAGCCTCCCAAAGTGTTGCAGTTACAGGTATGAGCCACTACACCTGGCCTGTTTTCTTTTGCCATCATGCAATGTGTCCATGTAATGTTTTCTATTTTTAGAGAAAAAAATTGTTATCATTTCTGGACCTTATGCTTTTGGGAAACATTACCTGATACCCAAGATTTGGAGTTGTGAAGAAGTTATTGGATGTGTTTTCTAAACTGCCAGTAGGGCAAGCAAAGGTAACTGACTGCCACCAGTTAAAGGAGCTTCGACACCTTCACTGATTACTGATAACACAGACCACAAAGAAGAGATTACAAGCTGATAGAAAACAAATATGAAGAAATTGAACTGGGTGCATTGGTGCACACCTGTAGTCCTGACTATTTGGGAGGCTGAGGTGGGAGGACTGCTCGAGCCCAGGAGTTTGAGGCTGCAGTGAGCTATGATCGTGCCACTGCCCTCCAGCCTGGGTGACATAGTGAGACCCTGTCTCTAAAAATAAAAAAAAATATTGGGGCAAAACAAAAATAATGGGAGATGTGACTTCCTGAGGAATAGACCAATCTAAAAGGGAAGGAATGCTTTTTACGTTTCTTTTAAAACTACAGATTGAATCCTGTTTCAGTCAAAGGAGGCAGAAAATACCTCCCTGCCAGCAGCTCACAATCTGGCCTCCCTAGGACTATTAGGATCTAATTGTAACCTCTCACTGCCTGTAACTGAAAGTAAGGGAAAGTGTGGAGGACAGAGAAACCTATGCAAGAGCTTTTGTGAGAGGCAAAGCTCAAAATTGAGTGTCAAGCATCAGCGCTCGACAGAACGGATATCAAGTCCTGATAGCAAGAACTGATTAAACATCAAGCATGTTTAGGAGAAGCAAAACAGCACATTTCCTTTAAAAGATACAAAACCTGGAGGGGAGAAAAGCAAAGCTCTGGTGTTTGCCTTGTTTCAGCCCTGACCCTGGTTTTCTGTGCTTCTCTTCACTAGTGAGCAGGTAGTCCCACATGTGTGGTGAGGGCGGGGGATGGCCATGTCTCCACACCCCCTCTCGGGCATGCTCTCCATATATTTGGGAACATACTGATGATGCTTATGGGTCAGCCCCAGGAACTTTCCCTAGAGCATAACACAAGATCCAGTATTTAACAGGAAAGCCAGGCCAAGTACCTGAAGATACTATAGTTATCTTCTTTATAGTCAATTATTAGAATTTATTTCAGGGGAGAAAATAACTTTGGAGTGGATGTCTTTAAATGTGGTGATGGAGAGAGACTGTAGATGTAAGTGGCTTTGGGCAGTAGCAGTAAGAGCTGTGTAAACTTAGGGCCGGGGGAAATTTGTTTGGACTTAATCAGGTTTGGAACCCTTCTAGAGTTTGCTATGGAGCAAGTCACAGCAATGGGAACACAGACGTGGTATCTAGGGTATGTCTGGCCTCCATGGCCCCTCTGGTTGTCCCTCTCCCCTATGCTGGGCTTGGCACTGTCTCAGTTGCTCCCCACAGACCCCTTTCTGTTGGGTAGGTACAGCTCTTCTTTCTCCAAGCTGTGCTGGAGCAAGAGGCATTGGGAGCTATGGAGAATTTAGCATGAAAACTCTAGAGTTTGGTGCCATCTTCTTTATGCCCTCTCTACAAGTGATAATATAAAGAAAATGGTGCCAAACTCTAGAGTTTTCATGCTAAATTCTCCATAGCTTCATTTCTTTCGAATGGAGAAAGAAACCGGCATTTCTTTCTTTTCTTTTTTTTTATTTTTGCAGACAGTCTCGCTGTGTCGCCCAGGCTGGAGTGTAGTGACTTACTCTGCCTCCTGGCTTCAACCGATTCTCGTACCTCAGCCTCCCAACTAGCTGGGATTACAGACGTGCATCACAATGCCTGGCTAATTTTTGTATTTTTAGTAGAGACGGGGTTTCGCTTTGTTGGTCAGGCTGGTCTCGAACCCCTGACCTCAAGTGATCCGCCCCCCACCCCCACCCCCCGGCCTCCCAAAGTGCTGGGTGAGCCGCTGTGCCCAGCGAAATCGCCATTTCTGAGTGGCTGCTGCCAAGGCTTGCCATTGCAAGATTGGAGTAACCCATTTCAGAGAAGCCCAGGACCCACCCCCCCCATTTTATATTTTCAATACAAAGTTCCCTCCTGGAGAGTGGAGGAAGAGCACAGCTGGGCCTATGAGAGATAGGGGAAAAATCCTCATATAAAATCCAAGTGCAGCAGACACACTCCTCCCCACCCCTCCCAAAGCCCAGGGGTTCAGAGGAGTCACCAGGAAAGCTTCTCATTACAAACAATTTCTCAACTTTCTGGAACTGAACACTAATAAAATCCTTACCCTTGGGGCAAGATTGAAATCTTCATTGGTGCCAGCTTGGTGGTTCACGCCTGTAATCCCAGCACTTTGGGAGGCCGAGGCAGGCAGGTCACTTAGGCCAGGGGTTCGAGACCTGCCTGGCCAACATGGCGAAACCCCATCTCCACTAAAAATACAAAAAGTTAGCCAGGCATGGTGGCATGCACCTATAATCCCAGCTACTGGGGAGGCTGAGGCATGAGAATCCCTCGAACCTGGGAGGCAGAGGTTGCAGTGAGCCAAAATCATGCCACTGCACTCCAGCCTGGGCAACAGAGTGAGACTCTGTCTCAAAACAACAACAACAACAACAAAAACCCTCATGGGCTGAGCAGTCCTTCTGGCTCAGTGGCAGTCCTAGAAATAGGGCTATGGTTTCAACCAGGGACCCCCAGTGGGTCCCAGTATGGGCAGTGCCTAGAGATCGAAGCCCTTAGCAGTGGTGTTCCTTCACCTCACAGCCTCCCTGCCCCATATACGTTCAGTGACCCCAGGACTCCCAGAATCTTGTCAAGGGTCAGACTTATCCAGGCCACCTCCTTCACACAGCTCTGACAGGCTTCTGCTCTTTCCAGACTCCGTTGGGAATTTAGATAGGATGGGCTCCCCGAACCTAGCAGGGCCCGCCACACAGTTCTCAGCTGGAGGCGATGCAGTGTGGGGCTGGCTGCAGACTGCCAGCAGCAACAGGACACGGCTTCCCTGTTGGCCATGAGGGATAAGAAGCACATCGCAGTGCCTGGGTCCTCCCCGCTCACTTACTGAGGGACCCAGCAGGAGAGTGGGGCCTCATGACCAATGCTTAAGACCAGTTTCTATGCTTCAGTGCATCAACTCTGATCAACACCTGGAGGCATTTGGACTGTTCATCTAGAGAAAAACCAAGGCCTCCAAGAAAAAAGCAGGGGACTAAAAACAGACAATGGCAGTGCTCTATCAGTAGAGACTAGTGAAGAAAGAAAAAGGCAGGTATTAAATAGGGATGCAACCTTAGCACAAAGATCAGTTCATCCTTCTGCTCCTTTGGGCCTCATAGCTGAAATGGAAACCTGCTATTTCCCTCTCGCCACAGCCTCCTCTTCAGCATGACCAGACTCCCAAGGATTACTGCAGTCCCAGCAGAGTGGACACGTGCATCAAATTCCTAAGGGACATGTGGGAGGGAAGGGAGCCGGGGCCCCAGCCCCTGCCTTAGAAGGCAAGCCCACTCCCCTGGTATACCTGGCTTCCCAGGGCATGGCTCAGGCCCGTTTCTCTTCCAATACCTCCACTCAGGCTGGCAGAGGCCACTCTGCCTCAGAGGCGTCTCAAGAAGGATGGGATCTGTGTTAACTGCACTGTTCACCATCAGTCTCTGGGGAGGGCCCATCTCCAGATCATTCTCCACACCGTCTTGTTCACAGGAGGAGGATGAGGAGGAAGAAACAGCCAGGGGAGCGTGCATTGCTACTTTCTCCTCTTTAGGACCTTCCAGGGGCAAAAGCTGTGCTGTGGGCTCCAACTCTGGAAGTTCTCTGGCCATGACTTCTGAGGTCCTGGTTAGAGGCCACCAAGTCGTGCCACATGGCAGGCAGCCACAGAGGCAGCCCTGGCACAGTAGCTGGCAGCAGGCATGAGGGTGGCAGAGAGGGCACAGGAATGGAGCATCCGGAGGAAGCTCATTAGTGATGCACCCAGTGATTGGCCCTAGCAGAGAGCAGCAAGGGGCCCAGTGAAGGGGCCTGGGGTGCTCCCTGGTGAAAGACTTGTGCAGCCTCTCCACAGCCTTCTTCCAGATGGCCAGGGACACCGACTGGACCCCACCTAGGGGCACTTTAGCAGCTTTGCCATTCCAGAAATGAACAGTGATTTCTTTTTCCTTTGATGCTACATAACAAAAAATGGCAACATTTTGTTATAATTACCAATTATCTCCTTTTTTTTCTTTTTTCTTTTTTCTTTTTTTTTTTGAGACAGGGTCTGGCTCAGGCTGGAGTGCAGTGGCACAGTGATAGCTCACTGCAGCCTCAACCTCCCAGGCTCAAGCCATCCTCCTGCCTCAGCCTCCGAAGTAGTTTCCACTTCCTAAACGTGGGATAAAGCCTCTCCTACCCACACAGGCAAAGGCAGAGCTTCAGCCTGGCCCCGCTGCTCTGGCTGCCTGGCTCCTCACATGCACCTCTCCGTGGAGAGCCTGCCAGGAACATCCTTCACCTGCACCATAGTTACCTCCGCTTCCCAAGGACTTGCCTGAGCCTCCCTGCCTCCTGGACTACAGTGGCCTGCAGGGGCTCACTTTTCTTGTCAAAACCAAAATGCATTCTCAGTAGAAGCCTCATTCTGTCATTCTCTGAATTACAGTGGTGCTGACTGACCCTGCAGAAGAGGACTGTCTGGTCCCTGGAGGACCTGGTGAGGGCTGGGTCGTGAGTAGCTAAACCATGGTTTAGCTAACCAACATAGATATGAGAGTTTTAGGCCATTTACCCTGATTACAATTTTTTTTTTAATAATCTGAAAGATACACTGTGCATCTTGAGGCATCTGTTGCTGCCCTCAAGATTAAGCAGCAAGCAAGGGGGAAAAATTCTCTTCTTAAGGCCTTAGAAACCCCTAAACTGTAGACGCAGCCTTGGCTCTCTCCTCTGGCCTGATTACAGCCTGGCTCCTTCTGGGGACTGATGGGTCAGAGCAGCTTCTCTTACCTCTCTGGGGATCTCTCATCTCCAAGCCCAAAAGAACAGTGCCAGGGCCATACTGCTGTTGGCCTGGCTCCCAGAGTGCCAGCACCTTATCCCCTGGTCTCAGTGAGTATCCTACAGATGGTGAGAGAGGAATGACATCCTCTTCTAAGACCACTCTCTGCTGCTGGGCTGGCAGCTTTGGGCCTGCGACAAGAGGAGCCTCGAATTCCACAAGCAGGACCCCCTGTCTCTCCAGCTGTGGGAAAGAAAACACTCAGAATAAGACCTGGCATTAGAAAGTACAATAGGGAGCACCCAGGTTCCCTACGAGGCCCCCCAAATCAGGCCCAGGGGCTGCCTTCCAAACAGTGACAGGCACCTAAAGAAGGGACAGGGCAGATGCTGCTTCAAGCCAGTAAAAGCCAAGACAGGCAGGCTGTGTGGCGCAGTTGTGCTTCCCTGAATCTCTTCCTGCCTCGGGCAACTCTTGTGGATCACTTCCTGCCTCTGCCTTTCCATTCCCTTCCTTTGCCTGGTTTTCTTTCCTCCTACCAAATTTTTGACCTGCAATTGCCAGGAGTTACCTGGGTCCTCCCTGGACCTTTTCTCAATGCAATCTCCTCCTTCCAGCACCCCCAAGAAGCGTCGCTCCTGTGTCCAAGACCAACCAGGGATGTGTCCAAGACCAACAGGATGGTTGTTCACCTATGAGGCTCATGTAGGCAAGGAGCGATTGTGGCCACAGAGCTGCCCTCAGCACTGCCCTTGCAGTCAACGAGGAAGGGGTTAGCTAAGCAAATGAATAGCAAAAGTGAGAGAACAGTGCTGCAGCTACTTAAAAGTACAAGCTGTTTCAAGTACTCTGTGATTTAGAAGAGAAATAAACTCTGGTTATAAATTATTTTTACCAAATCACTGGACAGAACCTATATTTGAGCAAAGCTTTGCTAGAATTTCATTTTAATTCACATATTAGTTACTTGAAAATTGACTTTTTTTTGTTTTTTCCAGACGGAATTTTGCTCGTCACCCAGGCTACAGTGCAATGGCGTGATCTTGGTTCACTGCAACCTCTGCCTCCTGGGTTCAAGTGATTCTCCTGTCTCAGGGTCCCGAGCAGCTGGGACTACAGGAGCCCACCACCTTGCTCGGCTAATTTTTGTATATTTAGTAGAGACGGGGTGTCACCACGTTGGCCAGGCTGGTCTCAAACTTCTGATCTCAGGTAACCCACCCTTCTTGGTTTCCCAAAGTGCTGTTATTACAGGTGTGAGCAACCGCACCTGGCCGAAAACTGACTTTTGATTGGAAATTCTGAAATTCATATTTTTAAAGAATTTACACTAGTCTTCCCTTCATGAATCTACATTCACAAAGTAAGTCTGACTCTGAAAAAAAGAAAAAAAAAAGAAGTGAGTAGCCACTGAAGTACAGGCCAGGCCTGGCCCCCAGCATGGCGAGAGTGTGCTTCTCTGTGTACCAGCACACACCCGTGCATGTGAGCAAACATATCTCATTCCACCTTTCCCTTAGGCTAGTGTTCATTCAACACACTGAATTTTCCGCAACAAAGTACTTTTAAAGTACATTTTCTTCTCTGTTATATGCATTGAATTGTGTCCCGTTACCCACCTCCACCCTCCTCCCACAGGCTGGAGTGCAATGATGCCATCAGTTTGGGGCTCAAGTGATCTTCCTGCCTGAGCCTCCCAAGTAGCTGCGACTACAGCCATGTGCCACCATGCCTGCCTCATTTTTAAATTTTTTGTAGAGACAGGGTCTCACTATGTTGCCCAGGCTGGTCTTGAACTCCTGGCCTCAAGCAATCCTCCCACCACCACCTCTCAAAGTGCTGGGATTACAGGCATGAGCCAACATGCCTTGCCCCCTGCCAAATTCATATGTTGAAGTCCTAGCCCCCAGAATGTGACCTTATTTGTGGATAGGGGCATTGCAAATGTAATTAAGATGAGGACTGAATATGGCAGGTCCCTAATCCAGTGTGATTGATGTCCTTATAAAGGGGGAAATGTGGGCACACACACACTCAGGGAGAAAGCCCCATAAAGGTAAAGGCAGAGATCAAGGCGATGCCTCTGTAAGCTGAGGAACACCAAAGCCTGCCAGCAAGCCATGAGAAGCCAGAAGCAGGGCATGGGAATGATTCTTCTTCATAGCTCTCAGAAGGAACCAACCTTGCCAACCCCTGGACTTCCAGCCTCCAGAAATGGGAGACGACACATTTCTGTGGTTTAAGCCACTCCGTTTGTTGCACTTTGTTAGGGAGCACTAGCAAACTAATACACTCAATGGTATTACATGTTCACTTCTACAACATGGCCATGGGAGAGCTGTGCTTATGCAAGAAACCAGCCTGCTAGATGTACACAGCTAAGGCATGTCAGGTATGACAGGGCCACCCAGAGGAGCACGCCAGGGAGATACTGGGGGTCAGGGACTTGCCTCGGGAGCGGCCTTTATTTGGGCCCGGTAGTAAAAACCATCTGCTTCCCTTCTTGCTAGGACCCATGTGTTGGCAGCATCTCCAGCTCTTCCCAGCCAGCCAGGCCCCTGCCATGCTGGGTCGGCAATGTGGAGACACGGGCAAGAAGAGGCGTGCCTGGAAAAAAGCAAATGGAATTAGTGGATAGAGAGCAACAAGCCCTAAACACATCAAGAAACACGTTTCACAGGTACATCTGAGGTACACCACAGCACATGAGGCATGTGGAACAGAAATCCATATGGAAAGTGGCAATCTATGACTTCCGGAAGGATAAGGTAAACCTCCGGGAGGGGCAGAAGGAGAGGACAGTGAAGGGAACCATCCTTGGTGGATTGGGAGTTGGTTCAAGGCAACCAAAATGTAATTCGCCTTGATACATTCAAGTTAATTGATGCTTGTTCCTACACTAGACAACAGACTGGAAAAGTGTGGCTCAAGCCTGTAATCCCAGCACTTTGGGAGGCCGATGTGGATGGATCACTTGAGCTCAGAAATTCAAGACCAGCCTGGGCAACATGGTGAAATCCCATCTCTACCAAAAATACAAAAAATTAGCTGGGTGTGGTGGTGTGAGCCTGTGGTCCCAGCTACTTGGGAGGCTGAGGTAGGAGGATTGCTTGAACCTGGGAGGTAGAGGTTGCAGTGGGCTGAAATGACACTACTGCACTCCAGCCTGGGTGACAAGGTGAGACCCCCATCAAAAAAAAGAAAAGAAAAGAGTGCCAGGGGCCAGGAGCAGTGGCTCACGCCTGTAATCCCAGCACTTTGGGAGGCCGAGATGGGCGGATCACGGGGTCAAGAGATCGAGACTATCTGGACAACACGGTGAAACCCCACCTCTACTAAAAATACAAAAATTAGGTGGGCGTGGTGGTGGGTGCCTGTAGTCTCAGCTACTCAGGAGGCTGAGGCAGAAGAATCGCTTGAACCCAGGAGGCGGAGGTTGCAGTGAGCCAAGATTGCGCCACTGTACTCCAGCCTGGTGACAGAGCGAGACTCTGTCTCTAAAAAAAAAAAAAAAAAAAAAAAGTGCCAGGTAGGTCAATCCTAAGGCGGCGTGTGGGATTCCAGGATGAGGCGTGGAAGCTTGGATAGTAATGCCGAGGGTGTGAAGTTGTAATGCCACTTGATGCTGTGGGGTCAGAGGGATGAGGAAGTGTTTGGGCAGGGACAACCCAGAGGAGCTAAGGGGCTGTGGGACAGAAAAAGGAGATGCTAGTTCCAGAAAATGTTGTGGTCAGGGCCAGTTGGCCTAGAGGAGTTGTTGAGTCAGGGTTTGGGTTTTTGAAGAAGCCATTTTACTTTGTGGGCAAAGCTGAATGCAAAGGGGGCCTGTCTGCCTCCTGCTGCCATCAACATGCCGTCACTGCACCCAGGCTGTTCGTGCTGAGGAGCTCCTGCAGACCCATGCTGAGCTGCCCTCAGCCCCCCTCAGCCTCCTTCCTGTGCTTGTTGGCATCTAAAGTCCCATGCTTAACTCTAGCCTTGAACAGGATGGTCCACCGGGTGGATCACGAAAGGGAGCCATTAAGGATCATTCAAGCTGGCATGTCCCTAATGTGGGCAGAATGGATCAGGCAGCAGGAATGCGAGTCCCTGGAGATGACACGCTCCACATGTGTATATAGGGCTGTGGTGCCTTTGGCCTCTTGTATGCACGCTTTAGAAAGCAGACTGAGGATCCTATTCAGGAAAATCCTGGACAAAGGAGGGGTACCGAGGGAACCTGAAGAGGGACCTGGAGACCCCACATTAGCTGATTTCTCATATGGTGGCTGAGCAAGTCTCATTTTTTTTTTTTTTTGGTTTTGTTTTGTTTTTGAGACAGAGTCTCGCTCTGTTCCCTAGGCTCGAGCGCAGTGGCGCTGTCTCGGCTCACTGCAACCTCTGCCCCCCGAGTTCAAGCAATTTTCCTGCCTCAGCCTCCTGAGTAGCTGGGAATACAGGCATGCACCACCACGCCCAGCTAATTATTGTTTTTCCTTTGAGACAGAGTCTCACTCTGTCACCCAGGCGGGAGTGCAATGGTGCGATCTCGGCTCACTGCAACCTTTCCACCTTCCGAGTTCAAGCAATTCTCTGCCTCATCCTCCTGAGTAGCTGGGATTACAGTCACCCGCCACCATGCTTGGCTAATTTTTATATTTTTAGTAGAGACGGGGTTTCACCATCTTGGCCACGCTGGTCTCGAACTCCTGACCTCGGGTGAACCACCCACCTTGGCCTCCCAAAGTGCTAGGATTACAGGCATGAGCCACCATGCCCAGCCAATTTTTTTTGTGTTTTTAGTAGATGGGGTTTTGCCATGTTGGTCAGACTGGACTCGAACTCCTGACCTCAAGTGATCTGCTTGCCTCGGCCTTCCAAAGTGCTGGGATTGTATACAGGCGTGAGCCACTGCGCCCAGCCAAGTCTCAGCGTTGATGGTAAAATGAGCTATAAACTTGGTAACTGGCTATCCCTAACTGCCTTCTCTCACTCATGCCAACTGCAGCATCTGCAACTCTGCTAAAGCCAGATCAACCCTGGAGGACTCTGGGAGCACAGTGTAGGCTGGAGTGACAGACCCCACACAGATACGCCAATCATAGGCCAAACAATGAAGACCCCTTTCCGCCTTCTCAGGAAGCAAGTCTGTCCACCAAGGTCTACCACCGACAGCCAAGAACAAAGGAAAAAGAAAAGGGCACCCACTTCCCCCAGAGGGGCAGAGAGAGGTACCTTGCAAGGGGCTTGTGCCCGGTGAGCCAGGGCGCTTGGAGGGCAAAGGGGTAGGTGAAGGAGAGGTCCCAGGGTGGAGCAGCACTGTCCCAGCCAGGGGCCTTCAGGCTTGTGGCCACGCTGCAGTATTTGAGCAAAGGCATCCTGGGCCCCGTGGAGGATTCCATGGCCTTCAGAGGATCCACCTGAGAATAGGCACCACCATTACCTGAGCTGCAGCTTGAAGCAAGCGGTGGCCACCTGGGCGAGGCAGGGCTCAGCTCTGCAGTTAGCTGCCTCTGGGGACAGTTGAGTCCATGCACGGCCCCACCTGCTCCCACAAACTCTCACAGTTTCCTCTTTGAGTCACCTGCCTTGGGAACCTCCACTCAGGAAACAGGGAAGGGATTGGAAGAGCAAGTGCTGTGAGTTTAGAGCAGCCCAGCTTTAAATCCTCCCCTACAGCCTGCTGGCTGTGTGCTCACTTAACCTCTGCTCTCCAGTTACACTCGGGATAGAATACATGGAAAGCACCTGGCGTATTCAGCAGCTCAACTTATGTTAGTATTTTTCCTCCTTCCTCCTCCCCGGCCACCTACAAGGCTAGTTCTGGCCCCAGGCAAGCTGAGATCTCAGGGCCGTCCATCCCCTTTCCAGCCCTGTTCAGAGGAGACATCTGCCACCAGGGCCCAAGATCAAGCCGCACTGCTGCAGCCCACCAGAGCCCCGTGAGGGTCTGCCCCTGCCCAAGTCCACAGGTCTGACCCCAAAAGGACTTACCCACAGCCCCAAACTCCCAGCCTCCACCTCAGCCTCAGGCTCCTTCTGACAGCTGGGGCTCAGGGCCTCAGCCCAACCAACTCTTGGTTGCCACGCCGGTTACCATGGGTGCAGCCTGGGGACGCTGTCGTCTGTGGCCAGTGAGTGCACCGAGCATGCGGAGAGGGGGACAGGAGGCCTTGGGAGGTAGGGGTGGGGCAGGAAGTGATGAGGGAGGGGGTGCTCTCCAGGTTTCCCTTTGGAGAGAAGAGGAGGAGGAAGAAGGGGAAAAGGCCAGTGTAGCCTCAGTTCTCCAAAGCTCAGGCTGCTCCACTGCTGGAAGAGTCATTGGTGGTGGGAAGCCCTCACGGATCCCAGGAGACTCCTGTGAGGGAGGAGCCACCTCCGCAGAAACTGAGGGCCTCCTCCCTGTACACACTAGAGGCAGGAATGGGGGAGCCACTGGCGGCCTGGGGACTCTAGGATAGAATTTGTCCCTAGTCTAAACCAAAATAACCAAAGGTGTGGGGCCTGTTTGTCTATAACAGGCAGGACTCTGTTGAGGAGCAGAGGTGTTGTGACCATTTGGAGTGAGAGGTGTGGACACTGGCAACAAAGGAACAGAAGTCCAGATTCTGCTTGTGGGAGGGGCTCGTATTTGGAGGCCTCTGACAGTCACTGTGCACTGGTTATGTGCCTGGTATGCAGGCACGTTTGGAGGTGTCTCCCTCACATTCATACCCCGCTTCTACCAGGTCCTGTTTCAGTTGGCAGATCCATGTGGATAGGGAGGCCAGGGTACCCACCTCCAGGGGTAGAGTGGGTGTCAGTCACCCCTTCCATCCCCGTCCGGCCCCAGGGGTTGGTCAGGCAGTGGCGTGTTCCTGAACCTCTCCAATCAGCAGGAATCTGGAGACTTTGGCTTGGAATCCTGGGATATAAGCTTTCTCTTTCTTCCTATGCCTGAATAAGAAAGCTGATAGTTCTGAGAGCCTCTGACAGCCTTTTGGGAACACTGAAGCTATTCCCAGAGAAAGAGAGGATAGACCTCAGGAAATAGAGGGTTTGTTCGTTTGTTTGTTTGGAGACACGGTTGCCCAGGCTGGCCTCAAACTCCTGGGCTCAAGGGATGCTTTTGCCTCAGTCTTCCAAGGAGCTTGGACTACAGCCATGCACCCCCACGCCCAGCTGAAAATAGGTTCTCGGTGACAGTACTGAGTCCTGCCTGCAGGCAGTGCTGCTACTCTAGGCCTCAGCTGTGTGAGCCAATAATTCCCCTTATTGATTATGCCACTCTGGATTGGGCTGTTTCTTACTTGCAACCAAAAGCCTCTTAACTGATGACTGCCCTCCCGAAGCATCACTTCATAGTCAGGAGAATGACTGCTGCCCAGGACTGTATACCAAGGCGGAGTTATTTGGCACACAAAGAGTCTAAGAAAGACCCATGGCCAGGCGCGGTGGCTCATGCCTGTAATCCCAGCACTTGGGAGGCCAAGGCAGGTGGATCACCAGGTCAGGAGATCGAGACCATCCTGGCTAACACAGTGAAACCCCGTCTCTACTAAAAATACAAAAAATTAGCTGGGCGTGGTGGCACACGCCTGTAATCCCAGCTACTCGGGAGGCTGAGGCAGGAGAATCGCTTGAACCAGGGAGTCAGAGGTTGCAGTGAGCCGAGGTTGCGCCACTGCACTCCAGCCTGGGTGACAGAGAGAGACTCTGTCTCAAAAAATATAAAATAAATTTAAAAATACCCATGAAGTCTCTGGCAGTGAAAGAATGATTCTTGAATGAGACAGTGGGATTCCAGTGGAGGAGGGGAAAAGGAGAATATTCCAGTTTAGGTAGGAAGTAAGAGAGAAGAGAGAAGGATACATTTGCAAGACTGTGATTTTCTGTTTGGGGGAAATGGGTTCAGCACGTGCAAAATCACATTGAACTTGCTTAGGAGTCACATTAAAGCAGACTCACATCAGAGTTTGGGTGTGAGAGTAATTCTGCTTATAAATTACAGAGGCATCATCGCTAATCCCATCAGATGTTATCTTACATATAGGAAAAGGCCAAAACTCGGGTCATTTATCTTTTAAGGAATGTAGTGACTCAGGCAGGAGACGATGGGGTGGAGGAGGGAGAGGGGCGTGTACTCTGTCCTGTCCTGTCTTCAAAGCTTCTTTCTGAAGAGCGAAAGAGCTGCCTGCGCTAAGAGTCAGGGGCTTTGTGAAATGTTGCTGGCAAGGAGAAATGAGAAAACACGGCTTCTTATGTTTGCTGCTTTGTTTTGCAGTAGGGAGCTTTGAAAACTAAGCTGATAAATTTAAACAAGGTGGCGTTCAGAAGGAAGTCATCAGGCAGCTTAAGCGATGAAGTGACATGAAATACTTTCAGAGAGAGTGAGGGTGGAGCCTGTTGAGAACGCATCCCAAGAGGCCAGACAGGAGACTGCTACCAATAACCCAGACACAGGTGACGGGATTGGAATAAGAAAACAGTGACAACAGATATTCACCGACACCTTCCTGATTTGAGGCTCTTTGCTGGGTACTAGGAATAGAAGATGAATAAGGCTGGATAAATTATCTTCAAGGAGCTTGCAGTCTACTGAAGAAGACAGAGATAGGTGTGTAAAGTGTCTAAAGATAGCAGGATAGCAACCACAAGAGAAATATTTATACAAAATAAAGGAAGAAGTAACGGCTAGGATAGGAAGTTGGAGAAGACTTCATAGAGGCATAGCAGTGGAGAGGAGTGTGATAGACAGTGTGGGATAGGTCATTGACTGGGCCTTGGGACAGATGGGACCTGGGAGTTAAAGGAGAAGGAAGAGCTGAAGCTGGCCATGGAAGCAGAAATAGATACATTTTGAAGGCAGACCCCAAGATACGGGGCAGGGACTGTCCTTCCCAGGTATGAAGGAAAGGCCTGGCAGCTCCAAGTTTTCTAGCTTAGAGAACCTAGAGAATGGTGATGCTATGGACAAAACAAGATAATAATAATAATAATCAGTAATGATGGCCAGCCACAGTGGCTCACACCTGTAATCCCAACACTTTAGAAGGCAGGGGTGGGAGGATTGGTTGAGGCTAGGAGTTCGAGACCAGCCTGGGCAACATAGCAAGACCCCATCTCTAAAAAAAATGTTTTTGGCTGGGAGTGGTGTCTCATGCCTGTAATCCCACCATTTGGGAGGCCGAGGCGGGTAGATCATGAGGTCAGGAGTTCAAGACCAGCCTGGCCAACATAGTGAAACCCCATCTCTACTAAAAATACAAAAAAAATTAGCTGGGTGTGGTGGTGGGTGCCTGTAATCCCAGCTACTCGGGAGGCTGAGGCAGAGAATTGCTTGAACCCAGGAGGCGGAGGTTGCAGTGAGCTGAGATTGCATTACTACACTCCAGCCTGGGCAACAGAGTGAGACTCCATCTCAAAAAAAAAGTTTTTAATCATTATGAATACTTATTACATGTCAAGGTCTGTTAATCATCATCATAAACACATGGGAATTGCTGTTGGTGTTATTCTCATTTTGTGGAGAAGAACCGAGACATAGAGAAGAGGTAGCAGAGTTATACTGCAGATACAGGTCTGGTATCGCTCTGTCGCCCAGGCCGGAGTGCAGTGGCGCGATCTCAGCTCACTGCAAGCTCCGCCTCCCGGGTTCACGCCATTCTCCTGCCTCAGCTTCCCGAGTAGCTGAGACTACAGGCGCCCTCCACCTCGCCCAGCTAATTTTCTGTGTATTTAGTAGAGACGGGGTTTTACCGTGTTAGACAGGATGGTCTCGATCTCCTGACCTCGTGATCCGCCTGTCTCGGCCTCCCAAAGTGCTGGGATTACAGGTATGAGCCACCAAGCCCGACCTTCTTTTTTTTTTTTTTTTTCTTTTTTTTTTTTGAGATGGAGTCTCGCTCTGTCACCCAGGCTGGAGTGCAGTGGCGCGATCTCGGCTCACTGCAAGCTCCGCCTCCTGGGTTCACGCCGTTCTCCTGCCTCAGCCTCCTGAGTAGCTGGGACTACAGGAGCCCGCCACCATGCCCGGCTAATTTTTTGTATTTTTAGTACAGACGGGGTTGACCGCATTAGCCGGGATGGCCTCAATCTCCTGACTTTGTGATCCGCTCGCTTCGGCCTCCCAAAGTGCTGGGATTACAGGTATGAGCCACCAAGCCCGGCCACAGCTCTGCCTTCTTAGACCCTATACTAAGCTGCCTGAAGAAGTCTGCATGCAGGAAAATGATGCATCTGAAATAATTTCAAGTAACAACAAGGTTTTGTAAACTACTTTCGCTTTGGCCCCAAGACACTTTCCCATGGTGGTGACTTCTTGTCAATCCCCAATAAATAAAAATCTCCAAATGTTGACAAATGAAGAGAAGTTCATTGTGATTGCTCAGCACGACGCTTCAGCGAAGTGACGACTGGCATCAGGTAGTTAGCAGTCACGCTTCACAAGCTTCCGTGAGAGCTTCTCACAGCTCAGCCTCTGGCCAAGCATGTGAGAAGGGCAGGGTGAGACATGCAGAGACTCTGGGGCCCCCTGCTCCCCTAGAGTTCGTGAAAGAAGCAGAGCAGCTCCTCAACCTACATGAGATCATGTTTAGTACAATTGAAACCCAAGCGAGTAATACCCAGCATAGGTTAGCATTTGAGCTATTTCCTGCCCACATGGAGATTACCTTTAGGAAAAACTATTGAATGATGCTGTAAGAGACCCCATTTTGTGATATTATTCATTTCTATTTGGAAACAGCAACTCAAACAATTCTGAACATAGCGTCAGCATGGTGGCTGGTGGTTGCTATCATGGAGGAAACTTTTCCAGGGTTATTCTTGGTCTCAGCTTTATCAGGGTACAGAAGAGACTGCAGGTAGTTAATGTACTTGATCGCAGCTCTGAGGGTTTCCACTTTGCTGAGTCGCTTCTCCAAATACTCCTCTGGCAGATGATGGCGGAGCTGGGCGTAGCCTTCATTGACACATTTCACCCGCTGCCTTTCCCGCTCATTCCTTTTCCGGATGAAGGCTGGCCCATAGGAGTACTCACACCCTCTGTAATTTGGATAAGGCATCGGGAAAGAGAAGGGGCAGGGTTCACTGTAATTTCCCAGGATAAGGGAGTCGCTGGGAAAAGGCAGCAGTGGCAGCTCCTCAGAGTAAGGGGATGACACCGGGGCCTCTGGGTGCACATGGAAAGTGACTATGGGCTCCAGATAGAAGGACCTGGTCAGTGGCAAGCGGGCAGAATCGGGGAAGATAGGAAGTTTGTCAGGTAGACTAGAGTTGCCTCTGTTGTCCATCATTTCCTCTTTAACCTGCAAACATAACCAAGTTTAACAATGTGGTCAGATAGAGAGCAGATATGATCTACTTTCTTGGAGATCAATGTTTTATTTTATTTTATTTTTCGAGATGGAGTCTTGCTCTGTCGCCCAGGCTGGAGTGTAGTGGTGTGATCTCGGCTCACTGCAACTTCCGCCTCCTGGGTTCAAGCAATTCTCCTGCCTCAGCCTCCCGAGTAGCTTGGGATTACAGGCGTCTGCCACTGCACCCAGCTAATTTTTGTATTTTTAGTAGAGATGGGGTTTCACCATGTTGGCCAGGATGGTCTCGATTTCTTGACCTCGTGATCCGCCCGCCTTGGCCTCCCAAAGTGCTGGGATTACAGGTGTGAGCCACCACGCCCGGCCGGAGATCAATGTTTTAAAGACTTTTCTGCTTTGATGACCAATTTCTGAGCTCATGTGGGCAATGAGATGGTGTTATAATATTCTGTGTGTAGTAAGAGGATTTTTGATGGTACACAGAAACAGCACTAAATAACATTGAATCACCTTATGAGAAAGTTATTCTCCTTCCGTTCTTTTTCGATCCTTGTGGTTATAAAGATACAACCTTAGTCTGCTGAGAATGTGTCTTCCACACCACACCACTAGAATTCTTTTTTTTTTTTTTTTTCCTTTGAGACAGGGTCTGGCTCTGTCACCCAGGCTGGAGTGCAGTGGTGTGATCATGGCTCACTAGAGCCTTAGCCTCCCAGGTTCATCAATCCTCCTGCCTCAGCCACCTGAGTAGCTGGGACCATAGGTGGCCATCACCACGCCTGGCTAAGTTTTGTATGTTTTTGTAGAGACAGGGTCTTTCCATGTTGCCCAGGCTGGGCTCAAACTCCTGAGCTCAAGCAACCCGCCAGCCTCAGCCCCCCCAACTGCTGGGATTACACACAGGGAGCCACCGCGCCTGGCCTAGAATGCTTTCTAATCCTCCTAAGATCAAAGCCTTCAACAAGCAATAGCATCTAGTTAGAATTCAGTGTCTTTACTAACTTCTATTTATTGTGAGTTCTAGTAATTTCACATTTATGGTAGCGACATAAAGTTCCTTTTTTTTTTTTTTTTTGAGACAGAGTCTCGCGTTGTTGCCTGGGCTGGAGTGCAGTGGCACGATCTCGGCTCACGGCAACCTCTGCCCCCGGGTTCAAGTGATTCTCCTGCCTTAGCCTCCCAAGTAGGTGGGATTACAGGTGCCCGCCACCACGCCCAGCTAATTTTTTGTATTTTTAGTAGAGACGGGGTTTCATTATGTTGGCCAGGCTGGTCTCAAACTCCTGACCTCATGATCCACCCACCTTGGCCTCCCAAAGTGCTGGGATTACAGGTGTGAGCCACTGTGCCCGGCCATAAGGTTTGTCTTAAAACTAAATCTACTTGAGTAAGAAACGTGATTTGACAAAGAGTGAGTAAATAATAGTACAAGTGGAACAAAGATATAATGGTGATCGTGAAGACATGTGCAAATAAAAAAAGTGTGGGAAAGGCTGAAACACCAAAGTATTCAAATATATGCAAGGGAAATTATGAATTAGTTAATGATCATGCAACCTCAGAGGCATAGCCTTCTTAAAGAATACCTGATGTGCTAGAGGCAAAACCGAAAATACAAATAAAAAAGGAATCATTTGCTCTTAAATATTCACTATGGGACTCCTTTAGGTGAGAAACTTCCCCTACACATTTAAAACATAGTCAATATACAAGTTTTTACATATGTAGAACTGTAAATATATTGAGTAAAGTGCAGCTATGTTTAGGTTTTTAAATTTTTTTATTTATTTTATATTTTTATTTTTAGAGGTGGTGTTTTGTTCTGTCACCCAGGCTGGAGTGCAGTAATGTGATCATGGCTTACTGCAATCTCAAACTGCTGGGTTCAAGTGATCCTCCTGCCTCAGCCTTCTGAGTAGCTAGGACTGCAGGTGTGCACTACCATGCCTGGCTTTTTTTTTTTTTTTTTTTTTTTGTAGAGATGGGGTCTTGCCTTGATGCCCAGGCTGATTTTAAACCTCCTAGCTTCAAAAGATCCTCCCACGTCAGCCTCCCACAGCACTGGGATTACAGGCATGAGCCACTTCACCCAGCCTATAATTAAGTTTTGTTGGTTTGTGTGTGTGTGTGTTTTTGTAGAACTCAAGGATGAAGCAGTATAACCCAAGAGGTTCCACACCAACGCATTTCTTCTTTGTGAATAGGTCTATATCCTTCTCCTGTTTTAAACTACTGTTACTTTTTGCCTTTGACTGTAATCATGTAGCAACAACAGATTTTACAGAGGCACTGCAGTGTAACCGGTTAACTTGGAGGCAGGGGGAGAAAGAGCTTTTTCTCTCAGTCATAACACCCTCAGGTTTCAATATGGCCTTACCCCTTCCTAGCTATGTGTCCTTAGGCAAGTGTCTTAACCTCTCTGAGCTTTCGCTTTCCCCATGTCCAAATGAGCTACTAACTATTCTGCAGGGTGGTTGTGAGGATAAAGTGAAAAAACTACAGTTGACCCTCCATATTGGTGAGCTCCACATCTGTGTATTCAACCAACTATGGGTGGAAAATATTCAGGGAGAAAAAAGGGATGGCAGCATGGGTACTAAATAAGTACTGACATTTTTTTCTTGTCATTATCCTCTAAACAATACAGTGTAACAACTATTTGTATAGAATGTGCATTGCATTAGGTATTATAAGTAATCCAGAGATGATTGAAAGTGTTTGAGAGGGTGTGTGTAGGTTCCATGCAAGTCCTACGTTATTTTCTGTAAGGGAGTTGGACCTCTGTGGATTTTGTTATCTGAAGGGGAGTCCTAAACCCAACCCCCCAGGTACAGAGGAGTGACCGTGCCTATAATGCACCCAGCATTTGCCTCTTTCCTTTCTTTAGAGATGAATGAATCCTTATGTAGCATTCCTTTCTAAACTGCACCTTATAGAAAACCTGGTTTATGTTTTCCTTAACACTGTAGTGTCACAGCACTGATCTATCCTAAACACACGTGTTGAGAGATGAGGAACATACCTAAAATGGAGAAGGGAAAGCAGCTTGAAGTCTAATTGTGGGCCTCCATCAAAGAAGGAAATATGGTGTTAATTTCTTAGCAGGTTGATTTTTCAGCATCTTTAGGAGTGAGGGGTTATTATCTGTGCTTGGCATACTAAACACACACACACACACACACACACACACACACACACACACACACACACACACACACCAGTCCTAATGTTTAGGGCAAGATTAGATAATATTGGCACTTGTTTCTCTACCTGAATACAGCAAAAACTCAGCAGGCTGCACTGTGTAGTGGGAGGAGCAGCCCCTAAGACCAGAATTCAAGTATGAAGGTCAGGGGACTAGGGAAACAGCACGGGCAGCAGGGGCAGGGGTGCCGGGAGGGAGGAGTGGCCAGGGTTAAAGGGTTATAGTAAGTCATGGTGAAAGAAGCTGGAAAAAAAGTCAATGCCAGGAAAAGCTCTTCTTAAAAGCGACGGGGTGGGGGGATGAGATAAGTGGGATAGGTCCAATTAAAAATCGAAACAGAGGAACAGGAAATGAAAGATTCCAAATTACTGACCAAATGACCTAAGATAACTAACAAAACAAAAATCTCTGGAAAACTAAAAACTAGCCAGGATTCTGTCAAAAAGAAAAAGTTACTGAGAGAAACAAGTTAGGAAATTCCCAAGCCAGGAATTCTAGAGTGTAAGAGAGAAAGAACGGGTATGGCAGAAGCTGCAAAATGGTGGCAAATGAGTGTGGAGCCCGTATTACTGCACTTCCGACAACAGCAGAGCCATATTGTTGCCTGTAGTTAACAAGCTGGAATTAACAGGCTACCAAAAAAGTAAAGCAGATGTCATCAAACCTAACTATACAAAAATCGTTCTTTTGGTGATGGTTTTACCCTAAAAGACCATTTAAACAATATCTTAAATCTTGACCCAGATGAAATCTGAGTAATTTGTATATGCCACAAGTAATTAAAACTTTCTAGGTTTTAACAATACTTTTCGTAATTCTTGAAAAAAGAGCATGGTGTCTCTGGAGGCACACTGATGAGAAGTTTTTTTCTGTTGAGCATTTCCAATAAGTTCACCAATCAATGTACTAGCATTTAAATATGATCACCTTTTATTCAAAGAAGAAAATTTAAGGCAACAGAGTAAGAAAATGAAATAAAATGCAGCAACAAGGAGAATCAAGATAGAAAGCCTAGTGGGGTCTGGATGTGTTTGTAGGAATTGAGTATAAGTTTTTAAAAGAAAGCAACACAGATTGGTAGTGCTGGGGCTCCATGGTTCCAGATACAGACACAGCTAACAAACACACCTATGTTGGGAAAATCTCAGATTCTGCCTTAGAGCGATTCTGGGAAATAAATGATGAGGTCTTAATGATAAAATTGTAAGAGATTCTGGATGCTCTGCTGAGCATAAAAGCTTCAAATTTCAGAGATATAAAAGAGATGTAGCATGTAAAAAATAAAAAGCTACAACTGCCGATATAATTGAATTATGGAACGTTAGAGCTAGAAGGAAACTTAAAACTTCCTCATAGGTTGTGATATGTTGCTAAGGTTACAAAGCTAGTAGCAGAGCAGGGGCCAGAACCTAGTGTCCCGACTTCCAAATCAAAACTCCTGCTCTTCTAGATGATTTAATTGCCAGCAAAACCTGGATCTTCCATTATATGGGGAATAATTGGTAGTTTGAAATAATGGAATAATCCGATAGCTGACAAAATTCAGTATTTATCAACTGTACCTAGGGATTTTCTTAAAAATCATGTTCTTATTCTTCCCCACGGGCCACTCTGGAGAAGAGTCTCTTACCTGAATTTTGTCGTCAGGATGCTGTATTTTGGGCTGAGTTGGACTTAACCTGATTTATAGGTGATCATTTAATAACAATATGCAAAGTAGCTTACAGTTAAACAGAACTGCTCAGTTCTGGTTTGGCTGTTTTTCCTATCCAATGTGTAGATATGACAACGGATAACCATACTAAATAGAAAGGTGTGCTTACAAAACTGGATACTTGTAACAAACTCTTTTGTTTAAAGAATGTCCCCCATTCTTCTGGGTTATATGATATTATATCAAAATTATTTATGGAGCAATAGACTCATAATGTGCAAATATTGGCCACTATTCTTTCAGATAGAGATTAAGGCCAGAACTAGGAAGGTCAATACGAACTTACATCTTTTTTTTACTTTTTATTTTTTTAAAGCCAGTCGGATTTAGCAGTGGGGACTTTAGTGACACGAATGTGGATGTTAAATTCTGATAACCCAGTATCATAGGAACTAGCCAATACCTTTTTCTTAAATAGCCATTTTATTTTTTCTTCTTAAGTATACTTTTATCTTTTTAAAAATAAAAATATTAGAAGCATTCCTTCTCTCCTTATTTATTTAGAGACAAGATCTCACTCTGTAGCCCAGGCTGGAATGCAGTGGCATGACCGCAGCTCATTGCAGCCTCCATCTCCCGAGCAGCTGGGACTACAGGTGCGAGCCAACCTGCCTGGCTAATTTTTGTATTTCTTATAGAGATGAGGTCTTACCTTGTTGCCTGGCTGGTCTTGAACTCCTGGTCTCAAGAAATCCCACCCAAAGTGCTGGAATTATAGACTGCTGCACCATGCCAAGTTTAATTTTTTTTTTTGAGACAGAGTTTTGCTCTTCTGCCCAAGCTGGAGTGCAATGGCGCGATCTTGGCTCACTGCAACCTCTGCCTCCAGGATCAAGTGATTCTCCTGCCTCAGCCACCCAAGTAGCTGGAATTACAGGTGAGCACCACCACACCCAGCTAATTTTGTATTTTTAATAGAGATGGGTTTTCATCATGTTGGCCAGGCTGGTCTCGAACTGCTGACCTCAGGTGATCCGCCCACCTTGGCCTCCCAAAATGCTGAGATTATAGGCATGAGCCACCACGCCTGGCCCCAACTTTAATTTTTAAAGCAATCGTAGGTTCACAGAAAAATTGAACACAAAGTAGAGCTAATTCTCATACACTCCCTGCCCCCACGTGTGCATGGCCTCCTCTGCTGTGAACATTCCACATCATTATGGTACTGTGTTAGAACTGATGAACCTGCATTGATACATAATCACCCAAAGTCCATAGTCTACATTAGGGCTCACCCTTGGTGTTACATATTTACATTCTGTGGGTTTTGACAAGTATATAATGACATGTATTCACTATTGTGGTATCACAGAATAGTTTCACTGCCTAAACATCTTGTGCTCTGCCTATTCATCCCTCCTCCTTCTCTAACCCCTTGCAACCACCGATATTTCTGTCTCCATGGTTTTGCCTTTTCCACAATGGCAGATAGTTGTTAATTATGCATATAGCATTTTCTTTCTCTTTTTTTTTTTTTTTTTTTTTTTTTGAGATGGAGTCTCACTGTGTCGCCCAGGCTGGAGTGCAATGGCACAATCTCAGCTCACTGCAAGCTCCGCCTCCCGGGTTCATGCCATTCTCCTGCCTCAGCCTCCCTAGTAGCTGGGACTACAGGCGCCCGCCACCATGCCCAGCTAATTTTTTTTTTGTATTTTTAGTAGAGACGGGGTTTCACTGCGTTAGCCAGGATGGTCTCGATCTCCTGACCTCATGATCTGCCTGCCTCAGCCTCCCAAAGTGCTGGGATTACAGGTGTGAGCCACCGCGCCTGGCCGCATATAGCATTTTCAGATTGGCTTCTTTCACTTAGTAGTGTGCATTTAAGGTTCTTCCATGTCTTCTCATGGCTTGAAAGCTCATTTCTTTTTAGCGCTGAATATTCCATTGTCTGGTTGTATCACAATTTGTTTGTTCACCTACTAAAGGAAATCTTAGTTGCCTCCAAATGTTGGCACTTATGAGTAAAGCTGCTATAAACATCTGCATGCAGGGTTTTGTGTGGACGTGATTTCAACTCATTGGGTAATTATTATGGAGCACAATTGCTGGACCATATAGTAAGGGTATGTTTAGTTTTGTAAGGTTGCTGTACCATTTTGCATTCCCACCAGCAATAAAAGAAAGTTCCTGTTGCTCCACATCCTTGAGAGCATTTGGTGTTATCAGTGTTGTAGATTTTGGTCATTCTAATAGGTGTGTATTGGTATCCCATTGTTGTTTCAGTTTGCATTTCCCTGATGACATATGATGTGGAACATCTTTTCATATGCTTATTTGCCATCTGTATCTCCTCTTTGGTGAGGTGTCCAGGACTTTTGCCCATTTTTAAATCAAATTTTTTGTCCCTTATTGTTGAGTTTTAAGTATTCTTTGTATATTTTAGATAGCAGTCCTTTATCAGCTATGTCATCACCACCATCTAGATCTTCTCCTATGTTATCTTCTGAAAGTTTTGTAGTTTTGCATTTTACATGTAGGCCTATGATCTATTTTGAGTTAATTTTTGTGAAGGGTATAGGGTATGTAACTAGATTTCTTTGCATGTGGATGTCCAGTTGTTCCAGCACCATTTGTTGAAAAGACTATCTTTTCTCCATTGTATTGCTTTTGCTCCTTTGTCAAAGATCAGTTGACTGTATTTATATGGGCCTATTTCTGGGTTCTCTATCCTGTTCCACTGATCTGTCTTTTTTGCCAGTAGCATACTGTCATGATTACTGTAGTTTTATAGTAAGTCTCAAAGGTAGTGTTAGTTCTCTGACTTTGTTGTTCTCCTTTAATATTGTGTTGGCTATTCTGTCTTTGGCCTTTTTATAACCTTTAGAATAAGTTTAATATCCACAAAATAACTTTCTGGGATATTGATTGGGATTGCATTGAATCAATAGATCAAGTTGGAAAGAACCGCCATCTAAACAATATTGAGCCTTCCTATTAATGAATATGAAATATATCTTCATTTGTTTAGTTCTTTGGTTTATTTAATCAGTTTTGCAGTTGTCCTCATATAGATCTTAGATACATTTTACTAGGTTTATACCTAAGTATTTTATTTTGGGGGTGCTACTATGAATAGTATTGTTTTTAATTTCAAATTCCACTGTTTGTGGCTGATATATAGGAAAACGGTTGACATTTTTTAGAGCCAGGGTCTTGCTGTGTTGCCCAGACTGGAGTGCAGTAGCTATTCATGCAGCAATCATAGCTCACTGCAGCCTCAAAACTCCTGGCTTCAAGTAATCCTCCTGCTTCAGCCTCCTGAGTAGCTGGGACTACAGGTACATGCCACTGCACCTGGTTTGATTGACTTTTGTATACTAACCTTGTATCCTGCAAGCCTTTATAATCACTTATTAGTTCTATTATTGTTGTTGTCAATTCTTCTGGGTTTTCTACATAGACAATCATTGCATCAGTAAACAAAGACAGTTCTAGTCCTTCCTTCCCAATATTTATACCTTTTATTTCCTTTTCTTGTCTCACTGCATCGGCTAGGACTTCCAGTACAACTAGGACTTCCAGTGCAATGTTGAAAAGGAATAGTAAGAGAAGACATCCTTGCCTTATTCCTGATCTTAGTGGGAAAGCTTCTAATTTCTCATTATTAAGTATATGATGTTAGCTGTGGTTTTTTTTGTTAGCTCATTTCTTTATCTAGTTGAAGTTCTCTACTCCTAGTTTCCTGAGAATTTTTATCATGAATGGGGTTATTTTGTCAAATGCCTTTTCTGCTATTGATAAAATTCATGTAATTTTTCTTCTTTAGAAATGTTATTTTCAAATGTTGAACCAGCTTTTCATACCTGGGATAAATCCTACTTGGTCATGGTTGAAATTAAATTTTTTAATACTAACAAACAACAAAATTGATAATTTATATATTTGTAGGTGCTTAAAATTTTACTAAACCCCAAAACCCCATTAATGGCTCCTAAAACCTCACTTTTATGAATTTAATTCTGATTTTTTTGGGCCAAGAATTTCTCAGAACAAGTACTCCTTCAGGAATTTGAAATCTCCCAATTTATCAAAATATTAGTATACTTTTCAGAGATCCACCCCCAAATTCATATATTCTGTCTATACATGCAAACACATAATTTACACCAATATTTTACGGTTAGATTGGTATAAAACAGTAGTCTCAGAACAGGGTACAAAATGTCTTTATATCTTCAATCTCATTATACAGCAATAGAGGGAGGAGGAAAAAACTAGGAGACATAGATACACTGATGGATGTTTCAAAAATTATTTTTATTGTTACATTCCAAAGAGGACATAGGAAGAAAAAAGCCAGTTATCCAATAATGGTTAGACCTTTCAGAAGAGGCACCCACAACCCCAGCCCTAGTTCAAAGCTGCACACATTGGAGCTCAAACAGCTGCCTCTCAACACGACCGGAAATGCTGACAAATGTGTATATATTATCAATCCAGGGAGGCTTGGGTTTAAAATAAAATTTCTTTATTGCAAGTGTCCAAGTCCTTAGGATTTGTCCTTAAAGGTACTAGAAGAAGATGAGTAAGACCACACACACCAAGACTATGTTTAGTCTTTAGAGTAAACTAGCAAATGGCCAGTTTGTTCTAGGATGCATTGCATCAGACATCACCGTACATGAAGAAAACCTGCTTTTTGTGAAAAGCCACCAGGCATTTTAGATCCAGTTTACCATGAAGTGCAGACACAGCAGATACCCAGATAATACAGTCAGTGCAAAAATCAAATGAGTAAGTCAGCTCTTTGATGAGGCTGGCTACACTGCAAAATATAAATGAAACTCGAAAATAGAAGGTAAGGTCTATTTACAAAAGTTTGTTTAGTAAAATGACTTGAAAAAAGTTGTTAACCACTTCCCAGGCATCCCTCCCCTCTCCCACCAAAACAAACAAACAAAAAACAACAACAACAAAAACCCTGAAAATTATCTTGAAAATCAAGTTAAAACTATGTGGTGAAAAAGAGAGTGCTTGTTCCAGGTAAAGGACTTCAAGATAATTTACAGGCATATTTATTTTTATTAGTAAAAGTCACAAATAGGAAAAGACTTATTGGCTGACTTTGAGCTGTGTGCTTTTAAAAATGTCTCTATTATTACGTTAACAAGAAAAAAAAATCAAGCAAGTTTTTGCTTCCAGTTTTGAATCTTCCAGCAACAGTTGGTGAAATCAACAAGGTATTAAAATGAAACCCAGCAAAACCCAGTCAATTCTTTCCAGTTGTCTGCCTGTTTCTTTCTAGTCACCTTGAATTCAATTCCCAATTAGCTAAGGACAACATGCCGGTCAAAGACAGACTTTCGCTGCTCTTGGACTTGAAGCTTCCAGCGCTGCTGGGCATATTCTACCTTGTTCAGCACGTTGGCTCGACTGCGGGAGCGGGCTAGCACATCGTGTGCATTTGCAAAAGGCTGGTGATCCTAAAAGTCCAGGAATGGAGAACATTAGAGATGGCACAGTCAGTGTAAAACATAGACACAAAACAGTGACCAGCCCGCCACAGAAATAGGGGTAGGCGGACTTTTCAAACAACAGAGCATCTATTTAGCTAAGCACTCCTAAGCGCTCAACTACCAGATAGAGTATGAACTCAAGTACAGACCTAGGTGGTTCAAGAAACATAAGCGATGATGGAGTATTTGTGAAACGTTCCCATGGATTGCCATTTCCAAAGATATTTCCCTTAAAGAAGTGGAGACCAAGCAAAAGACAGTGGTCATTTGTGTTAAAGAGAAGCCTTCCTTAACTGATAGGGAAAAGAAAATCTATTTTCATGTTAACATCTCTCCATGTTATAGATATGGAAAGTAGGGTCTTTCCTTGCTTTATTCGATACTATAAAGCTAATCTGTGGCAGAGGAAAGATCTGTCTTTTAATTTCCTGTCTCCATTAGAATTGTTTTCTTGCCAGCTTGGGGCCACATCACTCTGGGAGGGTGAGCGACAGAGTCTTATCTTGGGTTGTTTTTAATCTCTCCCTGTACCCTCAACACACACACTAAATGGACTAGCTTCCAAAAGCTTCCTCATTTCCCCACTTCCCCAATGTGTAATGAAAAGAGACACAGCTCAAGTGCTACAATCACCCTCTCTATTCAACAAAGATTGACTCTTCCATTGTTAAGCACCCAGTGGCTTCCATGTAAGTTGCTGCCTTGGGAAAGAGGCTATTGAAGGGTTGCCCAGGTATCTGTATAGAAAACCAACCTAACCTGGTCAAAGTCAACGAGTACAACTGGATGTTTGTAGTCATTACACAGGAAACCACCATGCTAATCTATCTATGAATGAGATATAAACACAGCTGTCTAAATGACAAAAAGCATTCAATAGTAATTTATTTCTTTTGTTTGCCTTTTCCTTGATCTCTTTTTCTTGAACTCTGTGTTAGCAAAGCTTCTCAATGTTCCAACAGAAGATCCAAGTCACAAGTTGTACCTCTTATACTAAACTTTGCCTCTAGGAGAGAAACAACATTATTTTGCTGTGCATCTTTGAAAAAGCTCTATTATATATCCAGGGCAGGAGTCAGCATGTATATGGAAAGCTATATACATAATCACATAACTATATATACAACTATAATTATAGGAGTTAGAACACCTGTTCTTGTTTTTATAGCAAGGCATTTATACAATGTCTACATTTGAAAGATATCAAAGAGTTTTTATAAAGAATCTTTCCTCCTCCTCTTTGTCAAAATTCCTTCAACTTTTCACTTTATTTAGGTAATGGCTTGTACAAATCCTAAAACTCAAGTTATTTAAAAAGTGGATTTTTAGGTAATGGCTTGTACAAATCATAAAACTCAAGTTATTTGAAAAGTGGATTTTTTTTTTTAAAGAGATGGGGTCTCACTATATTGCCCAGACTGGCCATGAACTTAATTTTTTTTTTTTTTGAAATAGGGTCTACCCATGTTGCCCAGGCTGGAAGGCAGTGGCTATTCACAGGTGTGATCACAGCTCACTGCAGCCTTGAACTCCTGGCCTCAAGTGATCCTCCTGCCTCAGCCTCCCAAGTAGCTGGGACCTATAGCCTATTTTTAAACTTTTAACCTTACAAATGAAAATAATAAAGGCAATTTCATGAGGCTTAAAATGTTTTAAAAAATGTAAGAAAAAAGCTAAAAAAGAAAAAAAAAAAAAGGAGGCAGGCTAAAGTTATAGAATTGCTTGATTTTCCATTATGGAAGTAAATTGACCCAAGGTCATTTAACAAATTAGCATAAAGACTAAAACTTAGCCTGCCTAACCCTGACTTGGTGTTATATTGTCTCAAAACAGATTTTGGTCAGGTAGATTAAAATGACACTATAATAATATGGTGCTTCAGTGAATTTGTGTATAAAATATCATCCCCTGAGTCAAGGACCAGAGGAGGAAAATATTATCACCATTGGTTTGTTTTGACATAAGCAATACTGGGAAGAAGGATGTACTTGATCAGCAGAGGACCTCTCAGTTGCCTAGTGCTGTTATCTATTCTTCAAGGTAGGGGAGAAAAATCTTCTTAAGGAACAAGTTCAAAAGACTAAACAAACCAGCTAATCCTTTGGGTCTGCTCTCTATCCATCAGAACGAGATTGAACTAGCTGCTCATGGTCACAGATGCTGGGGGAATGCAAATAGAGATTTACCCTTTTTATGTTTGTTCTTTTCACACCTGATAAAATTACAATAAATACAAAACATGTTTTACTGTAATGCTTTGGTGATAACGATGATGTGTCATGGATATATGATATAGTAAATATTGTGACTACTTGCAGTGAGCTTAACTATTTGTACTCACTTTTATTTGTTTTAAAATGCTCTACACTGAACAAAAACAGAAAAAATGAAAACTGATAATTCAACAAAAACATTTTTAAAGTATATAAATAGCGCAGAACTCACATCTTGGATAAGCAACAGTTTTAAAAATTAAAATTCACTTATTTTTATAAGTGAATTTAAAAATTAAAATTCACAGCTCTGGTCAGAAAACCTCTCTGCCTAGAATCAGTTTAAAAGACATCCAAGAGTCAGCCAGGCCTCACAGAGACAGTGTTCTCAAATAGTCAATACACAAGCAGAATCAATCACTGGTGGACAAAACAATTACTGAGCATGTGATCCCACCAATTAAATGCCTGCCCTACATGTTTTCCTCTCTACATCCATTTCTCTTATGTTTTATTATATTGTCTATTTCTGAAATCAGGAACAGATATTTAACGCTGTAAAGGAAGGATGTCGTTTAAGACTTTCAACGTCTATGCCTATAGATGCACGAGCCATTCCAGGGTAAAAGGACTTTTGACTGGTTGGCAAGGGCTCACTCTGGGTTTGGCTTTTGAACTGAACCTTAAAACTATCCTGAATTTTACCCATTTTAAGGAACATAGTCCAATATAATAATCCACGAGAAAAAGTAATTTCTAAAAAAAAATTATATATAATAATGAAAGAATGGAAAATTCAGCTGGGTGCGGTGGCTCACGCCTGTAATCCCAGGACTTTGGGAGGCCGAGGCAGGGGGATCATGAGGTCAGGAGATTGAGACCATCCTGGCTAACACAGTGAAACCCCGTCTCTACTAGAAAAAAAAAATACGAAAAATTAGCCCGGCGCGATGGCGGGCGCCTGTAGTTCCAGCTACTTGGGAGGCTGAGGCAGGAGAATGGCGTGAACCCGGGAGGCGGAGCTTGCAGTGAGCTGAGATCGCACCACTGCAGTCCAGCCGGGGCGAAAGAGCGAGACTGCGTCTCAAAAAAAAAAAAAAAAAAAAAAAAAGGAAAATTCAGAAACAATTTCATACAGGATAATGATGAAACAAAAATATCCAGCCAGGCGCAGCGGCTCACACCTGTAATCCCAGCACTTTGGGAGGCCGAGGCGGGCTGATCACTTGAGGTCAGGAGTTCAAGAGCAGCCTGGCCAAAATGGTGAAACTTCGTCTCTACTAAAAATACAAAAAAAATTAGCCGGGCGTGGTTGCAGGTGCCTGTAGAACCAGCTACTTGGGAGGCTGAGGCAGGAGAATCGCTTGAACTTGGGAGGCTGAGGTTGTAGTGAGCCAAAGTCACGCCACTGCACTCCAGCATGGGCGACAGAGTGAGACTCCGTCTCAAAAAACAGAAACAAAAAAAACATTCTCTAAGCTACACTGAAAAAACAGATTTGCGGACTAAGTCAATTTCTGGACATTTTTGAATAAACAAATATTAAAAAGGAGACCATGAAGCAATTTATACAGATTATGCCAAATATATATATACACACACACACACACACACACACGCTATATATATATATAAACATATATAATGTACACACACACGTGTGTGTGTGTGTGTGATTTAAAGACAGGAAGAGAATCTGGAGTGATGGTAGTCATGGTTTTATTTTTCTCTAAAGATCTCAGATTTTTTTTTTCTTTTTTTTTAAACAGGCTTCTCGCTGTGTTGCTTAGGCTGGAGTCCTATGGTGTGATCACAGTTCTGCAGCCTCAAACTCCTGGGGTCAAGGGACACTCCTGTCTCAGCCTCCTGAATAGTTGGGACCACAGGCATGCACCACCACACCCGGCTAATGCTTTTATTTTTTGTAGAGACAGGGTCTCACCATGTTGACCAGGGTGGTCTTGAACTCCTGGGCTCAAGTGATCCTCCCACCTTGGCCTCCCAAAGTGCTGGGATTACAGGTGTATGCCCCCACACCTGGCCCACAGATTTTTTTTTAAGCAGTAGAAAAAAAGGAAATATAAAACATCAGCAGGTTATCAAGTTGTACTTCATTAAGAAAAGAACATCATGATCTTCACACTTCCCTTGATGAAAACCTCTCTGCCTTCTAAAATATTTGGTGATATTGACAGAGAAGGTGTTTCAGGCAGGAGAGCTTGGAGAGAAAACCATCTCTGATACTTTTCTCAATGTAAACAGGGAATGGCAATAAAATTGTGCCTTTGGTACTGAAAGCAAGACCCTGTATAGCATGCTCACCAAAGATCATCGTTTAAATCACCACATTTATGGCTTCATCAAGCAATTTCTTCATAAAGAGGTATATTCTGAAATCAGAGCTGTTTTTAGCTTCTCTAGTTGAGGATCTGCTTCAGCACGTGAACATCTATATATGACTATTTTTCACTTGCACTTCACATCAAATGATGACAGGGACTGGCCATGAGCAGCTAGGGCAGGCTGGGAACTTACCCCAATATCATCATCACTCTGTATCAACTGTGCGTGTCCAAAGAGGCGCCTCTTCAGTATGGGCTCAACCAGAGTAAGATATACCATGTACAGAAGTAGAAGGCCCAAAATGGAGAGATAAATTATAATGGTAACCTAAAGGAAATTGAAAATTAAGTTACATCTTTGTTCAAGCCCATAAATCAGAACTTTGTATGATAATAGTAAAACTGACTGACATATCTGCTAAGCCTATAGGATTTCTATACAAACCAGATAGCAATATAAGAAATAAACTCAACTCTTCACCAAAGTATTATTTAAGAAAAAAGAGGAAAGATCTTTGGGATCTTTTTGCAAGTCTTCAAGACTCCAACTTCACCTACTGCTAATCACCTGTCACCACTGCTAGCACAGCAGTTTGTTTCTTTTCCCAGCTGAACATAATGTCCTAAATTCAGCTACTCTTTAGCTCAATTTAGATATACAAAAGTATTTTCTAGGCCGGTGATTTTTTCTTGTGACCTTAATTCATGTACTGAGAAAAAGTACAGTGTGACACACCCACTAGAAGGACTACAATAAAATAAATAGACCATACCAAGTATTAGCAAGGATATGGAGAAACAGCCCTCACATGCTGTGGTGGGAATGTAAAATGGTACAACCACTTTGGGAAACAATCTGGCAGTCTCTTAAAAAGTTAAACATAATTTTACCATTCTAAGGAATTAACCCAAGAGAATGGAAAACATATATATCCATACAAAGACATATGTGCAGATATTCACAACAGTATTATTCATAATAGTAAAAACCCAGACATAATCCAAACGTCCATCAACTGACAAATGCATATTCATATAGTGAAATACTATTCAGCAATAAAAAGAAACGAAGTACTGATACATGCTACAACTTGCATAAACATCAAAAACATTGTGCTAAATGAAAGAAGCCAGTCACAGAAGACTATATATTGTATGATTCCGTATACATGAAATGTCCATGTATGCAGAGACAGAAAGTAGACTAGTGACAGAGTGGGGCTGGAAATGGGAATTAACTGTAAATGGGCATGAGGGATCTTTTTGGGGTAGTGGGAATGTTCTGAAACTGGATTTTATTTTTTTTTTTTGAGACAGAGTCTCACTGGAGTGCAGTGGCACGATCTCAGCTCACTGCAACCTCTGCCTCCAGGATCAAGTGATTCTCATGCCGTAGCCTCCCAAGTAGCTGGGACTACAGGTGCGTGCCACCACACCTGGCTAATTTTTATATTTTTAGTAGAGATGGGGTTTCACCACGTTGGACAGGCTGGTCTCGAACTCCTGACCTCAAGTGATCCACCCGCCTCGGCCTTCCAAAGTGCTGGGATTATAGATGTGAGCCACCATGCCTGGCCTGAAACTGGATTTTAAAATGTTTTAAATCTACTAAAATTTATAGAATTGTATACTTATAGTGAGTGACTTTTAGGGTACATAAGTTGTATATTTTTTACAAATCTGTTAAATAATAGTACAGTGAGGATTTATCTAAAGTTCAGCACCCTGCTGGAACAAGAGCTCTTCCACAGGGTCAATCACAGCAGAAATCTTTGTGACTATTATAACTAACCACCCCACATTCCCCACAGGGCCTTTTGGGGGGAAAGGAATGGGAAGTGCCATGTAAAAAAAATTTAGGCCAGGCGCGGTGGCTCACACCTGCAGTCCCAGCACTTTGGGAGGCCAAGATGGGTGGACCACGAGGTCAGGAGTTTGAGACCAGCCTGACCAACATGGTGAAATCCTGTCTCTACTAAAAATACAAAAATTAGCTGGGCATGGTGGTGCACGCCTGTAATCCCAGCTACTCAGGAGGCTGAGGCAGGAGAATCGCTTGGACCTAGGAGGCGGGGGTTGCAGTGAGCCAAGATTACACCACTGCACTCCAGCCTGGGCAACAGAGCAGGACTCCATCTCAAAAAAAATTGGAAGAAAAACCATTAGCCACTATAATAAAGTAACTGAACTCATTAGAAATACAAATGGTGATGAGAGTGATCTACATCCCATTTACTACAGCAATAGTCCACAACCTTTTTGGCACCAGGGATGGGACCAGTTTCATGGAAGACAATTTTTTCATGGACCAGGGGTGGTAGGGGATGGTTTGGGTATGATTCTAGCACATTACATTTATTGTGCACTTTATTTCTATTATTATTACATTATAATATATAATGAAATAATTATACAGTTCACCATAACATAGAATCAGTGGGAGCCCTGAGCTTGTTTTCCTGCAATTAGACGGTCCCATATGGGGGTGATGGGAGTCAGTGATAGATCATCAGGCATTAGATTCTCATTCTCAGAAGGAGCATGCAGCCTAGATCCCTCACATGTGCAGTCCACAATAGAGTTCATGCTCCTATGAGAATCTAATGCTGCTGCTCATCTGACAGGAGGTGGAGCTCAGGCGGTAATGCGAATGATGGGGAGCAGCTGCAAATAAGATGAAGCTTTGCTCACTTGCCCACTGCTCACCTCCTGCTGAGTGGCCCAGTTCCTAACAGACCACAGACTGGGCTGTGGCCTGGGGGCTGGGGACCACTGTCCTACGGGAAATGAAGAGGGGAAATCTTAAAATCCAGAAGTAATAGTTCTAGAATAATTACTATATATTTAATTTTTTCAAAGGGCTGGAAAGGCAAGGAGAGGAGGGCTTATAAATGCTGCTCTCTCAGCCTCTGGCACACATGGCCTACATAGAAGCTGGGATATCTTTCTGGAATATGCTAATTACACACAGGGCATTTTTGTGCCATTTCACATATCTATCTAGCATACCCTAACTAATCCACAAACCATCTCAGCGAGGCAGGCAGAACAAGCCCATTATTCCTTTTGGGGTAGGGGTCCAAATTTTTCTGTCTTGTCTAGAAACCATCCAGAAGCAGAAAAGAAGTAGATAGACAGACAGACAGGTAGATAGAGGGATATATATTTTACCTTGATTGTGACAGAGCTTCTTTCTTCATATTTGCATTCACAGCGTAGACAGTATGCTTCTACATCAGGCCCCCGCACAGGCATGGGCTCCACAACATGAAGGCAATCACTGAAAAAACAAAGATAAAATGCTGCTTAAGCCCAGCTAGCTCTTCTGCTTGCTCTGACCAAAAGTTTCCTGAAATCTAGAATAATCACTAAACTTACCCAATGAAAGAGCATAAAAAACAAATAATCAATAAGATAAAGTAAAATAATTTCTGCTCTCAATATTAGCATTTTGGTAAGTTTTAACCATTTAAGAAGCCACAAAGACACACATATAGTAGTGTCTATTTTCAAAGCTGCTACTGTTAACAGTTATAAAAACGCACACAAAAAATCCCAAATGGGATGAAAAATTACTTAACAAATCAAGTCACCTTTAGACTTGTTCAGTTACTAAGGAAAACTACTTAAAATGGTTTAAAGTGATATGGGGCACTGTTCAAATATAAGATTATCTCTTTTGTGAATTAACATCATTCTTTTTTGTTGTTGTTTTTTAAGAGACAAGGTCTTGCTCTGTCACATGGGCTGTAGTGGAGTGGTGCCATCATAGCTCACTGCAGCCTCAGACTCCTGGGCTCGAGTGATCCTCCTGCCTCAACCTCCAGAGCAGCTATGATTACAGGAGCCTGCCACCATGCCTGGCTAATTTTTAGATTTGTTGTAGAGATCAGGTCTTGGTTTGTTGACCTAACTTGTCTTGAATACCTGGCCTCAAGTGATCCTCCTATCTTGGCCTCCTAAAGTGCCGGGATTACAGGTGTGAGCCACCGTGCCCAGCCAACATCATTCGTAACTGCCAGTGTGGTGTATGAATGACTAAACACGTTTAACAGCGTGGTAAATTCTGAAAGTCTGAAAATTGAACCCTCAAAGCCACACACAGGAAGAAACAATCACTTTTCTTAACGAGCAAATCTGAAAAAGCAAGGAGAAATAGAATAACAAAAATATTTTAAAACAAAAACTGGTTATTCCAAAGAACTAAATAAAAACTAACAAAGGGATGAGTGTTTTTGTTGAATGTTACTTATTTCCCCGACCCCATTTTCAAGGCTAATTATTTATGGTTTGTGTAAACACAGTGCTATCAGATTTTTCCTAGAAATCTGTCAATTCTAAGCAATAACTAAATTATTATTCTCCTCAACTATTAAGAGTCTATGACTCTGATCACCTTCAGCAAAATTAGGGAAAGCTTTCCTGTCCTCCTGCCAGCTGTTGGACAATTTTCTTTCTTTTTGGCATCTCTTCGTTAGGCATTCCTGGCTGCCTCAAGCACTCTACTACACCATCCTATCTTATCTTACCCATTCTCTTGGGGACACCCAATACTCTATAGAGTGATTCCTTCTCTTTCCCCACCAAAATGTACTTTTTGGAAACAAAGTTACAGCTTGGTGGGAGGAATAAGTTCTAGTGTTCTATATCACTGTAGGATGACTATAGTCAACAATAATATATATTATAGTTTCAAATAGCTAGGAGGATGTTGAATATTTTCAACACAAAGAAATGATAAATGTCTGAGATGCTAAATATTCTGATCAAATCACTATATCTTATATGAATTGAAACATCACTATGTATCCCATAAATATGTACAGTTATTGTGTCAATTAAAAATTAATTTCAGCCGGGCACAGTGGCTCATGCCTGTAATCCCAGCACTTTGGGAGGCCGAGGCGGGAAGATCACCTGAGGTTGGGAGTTCGAGACCAGCCTGACCAACATGGAGAAACCCCGTCTCTACTAAAAATACAAAAAAATTAGCCAGGCATGGTGGTGCATGCCTGTAATCCCAGCTACTCAGGAGGCTGAGACTTGAGAATCGCTTGAACCTGGGAGGTGGAGGTTATGGTCAGCCGAGATCGTGCCATTGCACTCCAGCCTGGGCAATGACAGCGAAACTCCGTCTCAAAAAAAAAAAAAAAAAAAAAAGGCCGCGTGTGGTGGCTCACGCCTGTAATCTCAGCACTTTGGGAGGCCGAGGCGGTTGGATCATGAGGTCAGGAGTTCAAGACCTGCCTGACCAACAACAGGGTGAAACCCCATTTCTACTAAAAATACAAAAAATTAGCTGGGCATGGTGGCACATGCCTGTAATCCCAGCTACTCAGGAGGCTGAGGCAGGAGAATCACTTGAACCTGGGAGGCAGAGGTTGTAGTGAGCCGAGATCGCACCATTGCACTCAGCCTGGGCGACAGAGTGAGACTCTATCTCAAAAAAAAAAAAGTTAATTTCTAGAAATTCATATTTTCATGTTCTGTTCCCTCTAAACTGTGGCATTAGAAAAAATAACCAAAACGGTATATGATAGAAGTTGTTAGGTTATTCTTTTTTTTTTTTTGAGACAGAGTTTCACTCTTGTTGCCCAGGCTGGAGTGCAATGGTGTGATCTTCCTCAACGCAACCTCTTCCTCCAGGGTTCAAGTGATTCTCCTGCCTCAGCCTCCCTAATAGCTGGGATTACAGGCATGTGCTACCATGCCCAACTAATTTTGTATTTTTAGTAGAGATGGGGTTTTTCCATGTTGGTCAGGCTGGTCTCAAACTTCCAACTTCAGGTGATGTGCCTGCCTCGTCCTCCCAAAGTGTTGGCATTACAGGCATGAGTCACCGCACCCGGCCAAGGTTATTCTTAACAGGTAATTTAATTTTAACAAAGGTAGTAATGAAAAATTAAATTTCCACTGATGGTATTTCAAATACGGGTAAGGCCCCACAACTCTCACCATAAAAGTGTGTGATATCTGTTCCAAATATACAGAAGACCAGGCATGTACCCAACTGGATGCAGGCACAAAATGGGCAGAGGGAACTATATCCCATAACAGGTGTTACCTATCTGAGGATCAGAGAGCTCATCTAGCCTCAGGCTTAGAGAAGGTCACAGAGTAAAATCGTATTTGAAAAAGGATCAGGCCACGCATGGTGGCTTATCCCTATAATCCCAGAGTTTTAGGAGGCCAAGATGTGAGGATCACTTGAAGCCAACTTGAGACCAGCCTGGGCAACATAGTGAGACCCAGTGTCGACAAAAATAAAAATTAGCCAGGTTGATGGTACACACCTGTAGTCCCAGCTACACAGGAGGCTGAGGCTGGAGGACCACTGGAGCCTAGGAGATCAAGGCTGCAATGAGCTATGATCGTGCCACTGCACTCTAGCAATAAAAAAAACAGAAAGGACCAGAATCCAGGACTCCTGCTTCCTACGTCAGTTCTTTACCTCTGAACCTCGGGAAAATGAAACTGATCTATTTAGTTTCCTACTTCAGCTTCAGAAGCCTTGGCAACAATACCTAAGAATGACTTGGGAATTTTAAGTGCTAAGTAAGTATTGAGTATTTCTTTTGAAGGATATATTTTAATAACAAAAAGATACTGAGTGCTGTGCAAAAGTTGTGCCCAGCTGGAGAGAAAGCAGGAAGGTTGATTTTGGCTGACCAGTCATTACAAACAGAGCTAGACCTAGTCAGAGGTTAACCACTTAAGGAACTAGGCAACACCTCCCCCTAGTGCCAAAAGGAACACATCATTAGCTTTAAATCACCCCAAACACAAACTAGAGCACTCCAACTACTCTTAAGTTTTAAGTCAGCCAGCATAAGTCAATGAAGACTTAAAGATAAAAACTGGACAAAATGAAAGGCCTAGAAAACAAAAGGTAAAACTATATCTAGGCCCTCACAGATACTGGAGGCCTCGTAAAGCCATAATTCTGGTGAATTATAACTTGCCTGCCCTTGTAAAGTCAGTTAAAAATTTTCAGTGCCAGCTGGGAACTTATCCCTAGAAAAATGCTAAGCTGCAGAAAAGAAACAAGGGAGAGTGGGAGAGAGGGAAGAAAAACCCCAAGCAAGCCTTATTCTCAACTGTTTATTTTTTCTTTTCTTTTTTTTTTTTTTTTGAGACAGAGTCATGCTGTCACCCAGGTTAGAGGGCAGTGGCACAATCTCAGCTCACTGCAACCTCTACCTCTGCGGCTCAAGCGATTCTCTACCTTAGCCTTCCGAGTAGCTGGAATTACAGGCGTGTGCCACCATGCCCAGCTAATTCTTATATTTTTAGTAGAGTCGGGGTTTCACCATGTTGGCCAGGCTGTTCTTGAACTCCTGGCCTCAAGTGATCCACCTGCCTTGGCCTCCCAAAGTGCTGGGATTACAGGCGTGAGCCACCATGTCCTGCCTCAACTGTTTTCAAAGCTATTTTTACTAATAACCAGGGATTAATGACATATGGTCCTGTCTGAGTCTGAAATAACGAAAAGTTAGTGAAAAGATTAGTGCTAACCACTTGAATAGTGAGTTCATTTGCTACTCAAAAGACAGGCATTGCATTTCATTACTGATAACAGAATAAACTGTAAGCACTGAATAAATTTGGAAAATTTATAGAAGTAACATAAAGATTTATTTGAACATTCTTTTTTTTTTTTTTGAGCTGGGGTCTCACTCTGTCGCCCAGGCTGGAGTGCAGTGGCGCAATCTCGGCTCACTGCAAGCTCCGCCTCCTGGATTCAAGCGATTCTCCTGCCTCGGCCTCCCGAGTGGCTGGGATTACAGGCACCCGCCACCAAGCCCGGCTAATTTTTTTTGTATTTTTAGTAGAGACAGGGCTTCACCCTGTTGGCCAGGCTGGTCTCGAACTCCTGACCTCAGGTGATCCGCCTGCCTTGGCCTCCCAGAGTGCTGGGATTACAGGTGTGAGCCACCATGCCCGGCCTGAACATTCTTGTATCATATAAATTAACTTCCTGATATAAAACCTTTAAGAATATGGCCAAATCGGTTGGTTAATATGACACCACTTACAGTGGAACATAGAGGTTCACAAGGAGTTCTCAAGAACACAGTTAACAAATATGAGACTGAACCTAAATGCATATCAGGGAAGAACAGACAGTGGCATCAGAGAAACTAAACATACTCGAAGGCTGCCTTTTCTTTTTTAAAGTCAGGTTGGAATACTGTTAACTGAATGAATTTAATCTTGCTTTCTAACTCTTTGATGGCTATTTAGCTATGAAATCAGGTACACGTGAAAGCTCCTACCATTTGGAACTATTTTTCCTAAATTCCTATCCCATCCATCTTCCACCGTGGTTACAAACCATAAAACATCACAATTCTATGGGAAGGAACACATTCATCCTGCTGTAATACAACTGCATCCCAACTGCTTCATGGCACACGCAGAAAAAGCTATTTGTCAGGTCTGCTGGGATAAGCAGAGAAGGCTGCTGGTGGCTAGTCAGTCAGGATCCCCCAGTCATCACAGGCCTGCCTGACTGCCCAAGGACTGAACAGGTCAATATCTTGGCACACCTGTAACTTCTTCATTTACGCCAAATGGGAAACTCTGACTACATAGCTCATTTCCACTTCTTCTTGAGCCTTCTGACACTTTTAAACATAGCTTCCCATACTTGGCAATACATCATCAAAACCTACAAGTTGTAAAAATTATAACCCAGATAAACGAGGCTTGCTAACCTTCCACTGAAAAGCAAGAGGGAGAAAGGTCCCTCACCAAAACTTGAGGGAGTACAGGAAGATAGCTATGGGTAGTTTAGGTGCCACAAACCCAGTCATATGCTCCCATGAAACTCTGCCTACCTGGGTCTTAGTGTTTTGGCTGTATACCTTTAGGCCTGCAGGCATCATGCACGTAGGGCCTCACTCTCACTTTTTCAAATGGAAGTAGAATTTCACATTTTTGCTTCAAATGAAATACTTAAAAAGAAAACTATGCATTTGATGAACATTCTGGGATAACACTGACAACCACAGAAACAAATGTGACAGGTAATTCAGTAATCCAGATACTTACCAATCTTTCTGAGATATGTTCTTATTATAAATATGCCCAGAATTTTCTTTATAGGGAGGGCAGATACATTTACATCTGACATCCTCGAAATTCTGTAACCAAAATGGAAACAGTATAGTGTGTTGACAGTTCATCATCAATATTTTTAAAAACTGTACCATATACATTTTGCCAAGCATCCTCTTTAGAATACCAAGTATTCTAAAATCATTCATTTAAAACTTTAACTTTAACAGATACAGTTTTTAAAAGCCACAGTCCTTTATGGTAATGCTAATGAATCATTATATATTACATGTAGTTATTTTGAAATAATACCTAATACATGATCTAAGACTTATTAACCATATTTATGGGTCACATGACAATCAAATTATGTTAATGTTATTACCATCTATCTGCCACTAGAAAGACACATAGTAAACAGATAGTTGTGCCTGTAAATAAGAATATTCATTACTAAAGGATGGGAAAGAAACTAAAAATTATTCACAAAAAAGGTCACAATTCTTCTACCTATCATCCTTTCACCCTCTGGTAGAAGGCACTGACACTGATAAAAGGGGTTGGGCCAGAGACCCGCAGAAGGGATGAAATGTTAGAGGCACCCACCTACAACTAGAAAGGAAGTACACACAGGAAGTAGCCTGACTCTGAGATCAGTTTAGTATACTCTTCCCAGGAAACTTTGCTTCTAATTCCTGGTTGACAGACAGAACAACTACCAACAAAACAAGTTTCAAGAGGTGGAGGAACAGGTGACTAAGTATCTGGATAGAGAAAAGAAGAGATGCTTCCTCAGCAAAGGGGAATCTGTTTGAGAAGGAAGTGGCTTATCATTCCCCAGAGGACCTTGCCTACTCCTCCTACATACAGTGATATGTCTGGCAGAGCTATTGACAATTCACAAACGTATTCAGCAACCACTTAGTGAGCATTTGCTCTGTGTTAGATCTTGTGCTCAATGAGGTGGATTCAGATAAGCATAAGACATGGTTTCTGCCCATAATCAGGACACACCCTAGTAAAGGAGACTGAAAAATAAATACATGATCACAATACATAAAGTTATGAGGCAAGATACGCAGAGGGTGCCAGCAATGTTTTCAAAGTCAGGAGACGTGCTGCTGTCCCTGTTTCTGGTAGGAAGTAGAGATGGTTTCAAAAAGAATCTCTGAATCAAAAACATTTGCCTGCCTGTAACCTTTCCCCACTACTACATTTAAAGATATTATAAATTAAAGCTCTTATTTTTAAAAACGCAATGTCATTCTGTTTTCCCATCATACTAATGTGAATCCCTTCTGTTCTCCCCCAATGATGAGCTAGCTCATCAAAGAGGAAGCACAGGTATGCATGGAGCTAGGGCAGGTCTGGAGAGCTGGGGCACCAGAGAACAGCATGAGGGAATGAGAAGGTCAAGAAATCGAACCAGGGAGGCCACAACCTCACCTCTCTTGCAGTTTGGTTCTTCCCTTACCCACTAAATTATCAGGAAGAGAGAAAGCAAGAAAGGCACCAAGGGACTCGTGGAGGGAGTTAGGTGAGAATATGAAGCAGGTGAGAGATGCTCCGTAGGTCCTATTGGGAGGGAAGTAGGCCAGGAGGGGCAAGTTCCCACCACAGGAAGGGAAGTGTTCGGGGGTGAGCTGAGCTGAGTCGGCCCTTGACAGGGAAGGCTCTGTCAGATGGGGGCTTCCTATCATTCTGGCTTGGGGCATGCGGGGCCTGTGAGGCTGGCGGAGGGTGCAGGTGGGCTGTCAAGAGCTTAGGGTGGAAAGTTAAAGGCTCTCGGAGGTGAAAAGGTTGTCAAGTGTAAGATGCGTGCAGCCGGGGCTGGGAAGGGAAATGTTAAGGCGGTGGGGGGCTGCTGTCCGGACTGTGGGCACTGTCGGGGCTGGGGACGACCGTGGGGCGCTGACTGCCAGGCTGTCGGGGCTGAGGGCGAGAGTGCCGCCGGGCAGTCGGGAGGGGCGGGGCTGGTGGCGGCGGGGGTCTGCCGGAGCTGTGAGGCCAGGGGTATGGCTGTCAGGAATGGGCCAAGCAGCAGGTTGGCAGACCCAGTTTCCGCAAGGCCGGTGGTAGGGGAGGAGCTTCCGTCAGGAGCGAGGCGGGGCGGGACTCACCTTGGCGGCGTCTGACAGCTGCGCCAGCAGCAGCACGGAAAGCGCCAGGCACGACAGGCTGAGCAAGGAGCCAAGCCGAAGAAGGCCTCCCCACAGGGTCGCCATCGCTGGGGGCCCAGCGGTCCCACAGCCCGGAGCCCCCGCGACCGGCTCCCGGCTCGGGCTCAGGCTCAGGCACAGGCTTGGGACCCGGCTGGGGATCCTCCGCCCGCACTTCCGTCTGGACGCGAAGGCGTCACCGGGCGCGCCGGGTCAGATGCAAAAAGCATCCGCCCCGGAAACGGTTCCCAGTGCGAAGGGCCGGGAGGCTGGGCAGTCCTGGTGCCCGCCTTGGCCTAGCCCCGGCCCCGGGACGGAAGGGGGCCTCTGGGGTGGCAGCCTGGGCCCAGTAGGGCTTTGCATCTCTTGGATATCTTTCCCGGGCGCAGAAGCTGCGGGGCTTAGGGAGTCGCCATTGCGCTGGAAAGTCCTCCCGCCCACGGAGACCCCAGCAAACTCCGAGTGTCGCACAGTCGCCTCTGGCGACCCGTGCGGGCCGGAGCCGTTCGCGCACAGGCAAGGCGGGTGCTGAGCGTGGAAACGGGGCTGGAATTGGCCGAGCCATGCCTTTCCGGGATGCCCACCGCCAGTCAAAGGGTTGGGGGTGGTCTCTGCACCTTAAGTACTAACCTGCCGCCCACGCGCCTCCTGACCACAGCACCCCGTCGGCTTTCTAATTCTGTGAGCTGCCGTCGTGGGCGTGGCCTCCCTGTGGAGCTCCCCATGTGCCTCCCCTTGGTCCAGCCTGCAGCTAGGAAGTGGGTCACAGCGACGGGGCTGGGCTGGGCCAGGCCAGGCTCCGGAAGATGTGGAATTGGCGAAACAACTGCCCCAGTAGTATCCTCCGCCTAGGACTCCAAGAGGTGGCGAATTGGGGCACTACGCCTGGGTAAGGCAGTGCCTGTTCAGGGCTGCCGACTGGTCTCCCCAGGGCTGTCATTCTCAGCAAGTACTTTAGGAGTGCCTTAGATCGGCACATTCTCCCATTGAAATATTTTTGTTAGTGGAGACAAGGGAGATAATGGCAAGGACACAGGGATCATCACAGCCTCTAGGGATTTGTTGAATGACCTTGGGCAAATCACTTCCCTTCTCTGGGCCTGTAGTTCTTGGCTGAATATGAGGGAATGGATTTCAAATTATGCTCCATGTAATACCCGTGTTTTTACCTCTAAACAGATTTTTTTGTTTCGTTTTTTGTTTTTTTTGAGACGGAGTCTCGTTCTGTCACCCGGGCTGGAGTGCAGTGGCGCGATCTCGGCTCACTGCAACCTCCGCCTCCCGGGTTCACGCCATTCTCCTGCCTCAGCCTCCCAAGTAGCTGGAACTACAGGCGCCCGCCATCGCGCCCGGCTAATTTTTTTTTTTTTTTTTTTTTTTTTTGTATTTTTAGTACAGACAGGGTCTCACTGTGTTAGCCAGGATGGTCTCGATCTCCTGACCTTGTGATCCGCCCGCCTCGGCCTCCCAAAGTGCTGGGATTACAGGCGTGAGCCACCGCGCCCGGCCCCAACAGATTTTTAAAGATGGTCTTTTCCCAATTTGTGGAAATGTTTTAACAGAATGCTCTCAATATTTTTCGCCCATGTGATTCTTAGATTCATGTGAATCTAACACAACTTATCTGATATTGTTCCCAACAGGAACCAGGGTGGCAGGGCTAGATGTCCTCTCACCAGACTGCCCAGCGAAGGTGCTGTCACTTTGATGAATTATCAAGGCTTTGTAGTGGGTGTTCTACTGGACAAAGGACAAACTGGAGACTCCCTGGATCGAATGTGTGGTGAGGCACTGAATCTGGTTGCTGAAAGGTGATTCAGCTGCAAGTTAGGCATCAGTTTAGGGTTTTCTAGGCTTGGCATCTAAAGGGAGTGCCTGCTGTAGCTGAAACCTCATAGGCCTTCTCTTCCTTCCGAATTGTTTTCAAGGCCTTGGGGGTACAGAGACTTAGAGAAAATACATAGTTGCGCCTCAGACTGATGGGCCTCATCTGTTTAATGGAGAAACACCAAGCACACTCAGTCTGGGCAGAATTTTAGAGCTCCATAGTATAATCACTATCTAGCTACATGTGGCAATTGAGCATTTGAAATGTGGCTAGACTGAATTGAAATGTGCTGTATAAAATATACACTTAATTTCAAAGACAATATTTTTAAAATGTAAAATATTTCAATAATTTAAAAATATGGTTTAAATATTTTAGATATATTGGGTTAAATAAAATATATTAGTAAAATATTTCACTTGTTTTTTGACCTCTTAAATGTGGCTACTAGAAAATGTTATAGTGCTGTCAGGAAGTGCTGTTCTGGAATACAGAATGTGGCTGCCGTGAGTGGAGTGTGACTATGAGATAGTCGCCTGACTGGAGACAGTGAAGCCTCAGGCCAAGGTAAGGAGAGGGCTGACAAGGAAGAACTGGCACAACTAGAGCCGAATGTTTGGGGGAGGTATATGTCTGCCAAAAAATGAATATAATTTCAGGTGACTCAGTAGAAGTGGAGGGATCAGTTTCTCTTGTTCCGCCCTGCTCTTATCTAGATAACTCTTACTTTTCCTTTAGGTCAGGGCTCTTCTAAGCCAGAAACCCTTCACTGACTGAAGTGCACTCCTTTCTATGTTTGCATAGCTCTCTTTCTTAACTTTACCCCATTATAGTAAAATTATGTTTTCACACCTGCCTTTATACCCAAACCTCCACCAAAATATTGTGAGCTCTCTGAGGGTAAGGACTTTGTCTTATTATTGTTATACCTGGAGACAGATTAAAACAATATGATATTTGTGGGGACCAGGGAAAAGGGGAATGGGAGAGGTTCCTCCGGTTAGTCTAAAAGAAAAGTATCAGGCACCTACTTGAATCCTTATTTGATTTCTTTCTGACCATGAGAGGGGATGCTGAGATGCCCAAAGATGTGCAAATGGCGGGATCCGGCGCCCCATAGTAGGCAGGGGAGTGAAGATTTCTCACGTCGGGTCTTCCTAGACCTTTAGGTCACACGGGAATTGTTCTGTTTATAGACGGCGCTGGCCTTAGTACTCACTCTCCCTCTATTTTCCTTGCTTCCTTATAACTAGGTTTCCCTACTCACTTCCTCAAAAAGAGTGATGTAGGTCCATGTGTACCCTCCCAACTGGCCTGGGTCCTCTCACTTCTTTGTAAGGCCTGAAAAATTCCCTGGTGGGGGATGGTTAGAAAAGGAAGAGGAAGCTTCTTTGTAAGTGTGCAAGTCAGAAGGGGAGGGAGAAAAGTGACAATTTATATATCTGGGACAAATATATCTTGGACCCAGGTTTTGCCACCTGTCTGCATCCCCCCATGCCCTTTCCCCTCCAGTGATCAAATAGCTCTCTGGATGCCCCTTAATTCTTCCACCCCATCCATTCTGATCTACCCAGCACTTGCCTAGGCAATACCAGTCCAGGAGAACAAATGGAGTTATGCACAACATTGGTGATTTCCTTGTATTGTGGCTCCAGTGGTTATGGCTGGGGACACACACATCCTTCCAGTTATTTCTGAGCATACTCTGGAAACGTCTTATGAGCCCTCTTCTTTACTGTGTGCACCCGCTAGGATGCTCCCTCCTACTCAGCCCTGTTTAGTGGGATTTTTTCAGCCCACTGTAAAGCCTACTGCTGCCTGTAAAGCCACCTAAGTGCATCACTTGCTGGTGTTCACCATGATAACAACAATGTATGGGGACAGAATATGTTTCTAGAGCTGCTGGTGCCACTACTGACAAGTTACTGGGTTCCCTGAAATAAAACACCACAGTGCAGGTGAGTACCAAAGTGGGGAGAATTTTTAGTTCCTTTTAGAGGTGCTAAATCAATATTGTTGATTTCCCAGTACCTTAGAATATTTAATGAAAACAGGTCAGGTGCAGTGGCTCACACCTGTAATCCCAGCACTTTGGGAAGCCAAGGCAGGTGGATCACTTGAGGTCAGGAGTTCAAGAACAGCCTGGCCAACATGATGAAACCCCATCTCTACTAAAAATACAAAAATTAGCAGGGCATGGTGGCAGGCACCTGTAATCCCAGCTACTCCGGAGGCTGAGGCACGAGAATCGCTTGAACTCAGGAGGCGGAGGTTGTAGTGAATCGAGATCAGCCACTGCACTCCAGCCTGGGCGCATGGTGGCTCATGCCTGTAATCCCAGCACTTTGGGAAGCTGAGGCAGTCAGATCACTTGACGTCAGGAGTTCAAGAACAGCCTGACCAACATGGTGAAACCCCATCTCTACTAAAAATACAAAAAGTTAGCCAGGCGTGGTGGCAGGCGCCTGTAATCCCAGCTACTCAGGAGGCTGAGGCATAAGAATCCTTGAACCCAGGAGGTGGAGGTTGCAGTGAGCTGAGATTGCACCATTGCACTCCAGCCTGGGCAACAATAGTGAAACTCCGTCTCAAAACAAACAAACAAAAAAACTTAATGAAAACAGTCCCTCCTAAGATTTTCAAATAAATGAAATACCACATTAATCATATTGTTTTATTTTTATCATTACATTAAAAATCAAATAGTATCACTAGGTTTATAATGAAAAACAGCAGACCCTGTCCCAGCCCTCTACACTCTCAGTTTCTACTACCTAGATATAATCTCTGTTCACCCAGCTACCTCTTCTGGTATTTATCTCCGTATTTCTAAATAGCATGCTTATACTACTAGTTCTTAATTTTTCAGTTTGGGCCATTATTTTACTTTTTCTATAGGAAATAAGATATGTGTTTATACTCTGAAGACTGCTAATACACACATGTATTTCTCCATCTTCCCTCCTTCAGTTTATCTATATCACCCTATATAGGTAGAGTACTATTCATTATACTATTATAAAGGTATGTAATTGATCCAATTAGCATAATATATTTCCTTTATTTTGATTGAAGTTAACTATTGCCTTTTTCTCCATGCAACTTTCTTAAGTACCTAGCATTCAAGTGTCTATAATCAATTTATTCCAAACTCTCCTTTCAAAACATTGAAACACATCAAGTAGTCTATCAGTTTATTTTTTAAATTGGAGACAACTCTCTAGGAGCCCATCAGCCTCCTTCACTCTGGACTAGTTTTTCTCTAAGCCTACTGCACAGCTTTTGTCCTGAAATAATTTCATCCTTTTTACACTGTTTTCCACTTCTTTTTGTTCTTCTGAAAGATTTCCACCTTCCAGCTTTTCTTTTGAATTTTAAAATATCTGTTATCATGTTTTAAATTTACCAGAGTACTTTCTTGTCAACCTCTCTTTTAATTAACAACATTTTTTATTTTTGTAATTTAAAGTTTTATTGTAAATTGACAAGTACAAATTGGATATATTTATGGGGTACAAAGTGATGTTATATGTATACAATGTGGAAAGATTAAATCAAGCTAATTAACATATCCATCACTTCAAATACTTCTTTGTGGTGAGAATACTTGACATTTACCTTCAGCAATTTTGAAATATACAATACACTATTATTAACCATGCTATACTCTTTATCTCAAAAAATGTATTCCCTTTATCTAACTGAAACTTTGTACTCTAACCAACATCTCCTTGTTTCCCCTACCACCCCTTCCCCCTACTCTCTGATAACCATCATTCTACTCTGATTCTATGAGTTTGTTTTAGATTCTACATTAGGAATCATGTGACTTTGTCTGTCTGGGCCTGGCTTATTCCATTCAGCATAACGTCCTCCAGGGAAGCACTTTCTTGTCCACCCCCTTCCCCTTTTTAAATAGCAGTCTGTTCCATTTGGTGGATGCAGTATCTTATTACTCTAAGAATATTTCTAATGTTTTCTTTTGTTTCTTGAATTGTCTGTATTGAATTTTTAAGGTTTGTTTCTGTTTTGTGTTGGAAGCTTTTCTTAAACGTCTAGAGATCCTTGGCCATCCATTCATATGTAAGAGTGGGGCACTAGAAAGCCGATAGGAAGTTCTGTGTACACTGGCCAGTGAGGTGGC